>NC_089823.1:170729077-171061299 GCF_035046505.1 Tiliqua scincoides
AACCTACTGTTAATCATACGGTCAACACTTGGAATAATTTTCCATACAATGTCTCTAGCTATTTTGGAAATTAGTCATTTGAAGTGTCCATCCATGTGGCAAACCAAATTGAAGGCTCTGCAGTTAAAGAGGTCTGGCTTGTTCTGGATGAAGCCAAATAACAATAAGATCCTCAAACAGCTACAGTTGTGATATATAACATTTTAAATCACTTTAGCCATGTTCATTCACTTTCACCCTATGTCAAACAGTGTTAGCATACTATTGAGTCATGATAGCTGCTACTTATGCCCCAACCTCACATGCCAATTATGGCAGTAGATCTAGCAATCTGCTGACATAAGTAACTTTCCAACCTCATAAATGGCTGGAGGCTCAGTGTTTGTGCAACAACTACCCAGATGATCCACCAATCCAGATAAAGTGGCAGAGGCAGTGGGAAATGGGTCAAACCAGGGGGCAGTTTGAGGGCGGTAGGGGGAGGATCTCATCAGTAATCACACACACCAGATCCCCTCCCCCTTTCCCATTCCAGACCAACCCCCTTCGTCTCCTTGGACCAGCAAAATAGCTTGTGCTGGACCAAGCAGGCCCATCAGGCAGCCTTTTACTACTGGAAGGCAAGTAAAAGATACTTTTACTTATCTCTCACTGACTGTCTGATCGCCCCACAAACCATAGCATGCAGCATGCACTCTGTTGGCATGACTGCAGGCTATGCACTCATGGGGGACAGGATTGGGCCATCAGTGTACCATACGACTGCAGTATCCAATCCCAAGTAAGCAACACAAATCTGCCTCATGCTGCTCTCTACATATCATACTGCTAACTGGGGCTGAAATCCTATACAGACTTTTCTGGAAGCAAGTGCACTGAACACAATGGAATTTACTTCTGGGTAGGTATGCATAGGATTGTGCTGTGAAACTAGTAATTAGGGTTGGACCAAGTTATTCTTGTGCTTAGTAGACATGCAGGACATACAATACCATGTAACAGAAGGATTGCTCTTATCTTTCCTTTTCTCTACAGCTGGAACCACTGTGTCATGTACAAAGACCACAGGTGCATTATTACCCAGGAGTTGCTACATAAGAACTGAGCTGTGGCATTGTGCCATTGTACCAGAGCAAAAAAATTAAACCCAATCGTAACATCTCGGTTAGCAACAAAGCAGTGAATCAAATTATCAAGTCATAAATCTCCTACCCTGAAAAGACAACTTGTACTGCTGTGCTATTTAATGGCTCCCACAGCACAGTAAAACTGACGGCTGCTTCAGCCCCATTGCAAAGTTTGCACAGCTCTTAGGGAAAAGACGTCCTCTTGCATCAGTGCTGGCAACACATGCTGTATTACTGCATAGCAAATACTGTATATACACAGACTACTGTTTATCAGACAATAACCTTATCAAGATTCAGGCCCAACACAATCTCTACATTCAGAATCCAGCCCAATATTAATGAGCAAAGGCAAGAACTGATTATCATCTTCCATTGATACCAATCCGACAGTTCAAACACTCATATATTTGAAACAAAACAAAACAATGTCTTATGAAAAGCAAAACAGTCAAACCATGCAACCAGGAAGCCCAAATCCTACAGGCAGAATGAATATTTTCATGTTTGCCTGATATTTCCCATTTATTCTAGATTTACCATATACCACACTCTATCCATACCTAAATGCATTCGCAATATTAAGGCCACAATCCTAAACCCATTTATTAGAAGGAAGTCCTATTGAATGTAGCTGGACAGACTTCTGAGTAAATAGGATCATTACCTGCGATCCTAAAGCCCTAATAAGGACCTTATTAGAAAATCAAAGATAACTAGGGTGGGTTTTTTTTAAAACTACCAATTTATGTAGTTTGTGTTGTTTTTTTTAAAAAAAGATACAATCTTGAATTTTTTTTTTGGGGGGGGGGGGAAATAAAAATTGTTGTATCAGTGGCAGATGAAGTTACCCTCTATTGAGAATCCAGTGTTTCTCAAACTGTGGGTCAGGACCCACTAAGTGAGTCACAAACCACAAATTTCAGGTGGGCCACCATTCATTTCAATATATATTTTATTACTAATATATTAAGGTTGATGCTACCATGGTATGTGATTGCATTTGGGAAAATGTTACAGATCTGTACTTTTAACAGGCTACTATGTATATACTTTTAACAATGACTGTCAATGGAGTTTACTCCTGGGTAAATGTGGAAGAGATCACAGCCTAGGATTGAAAAAAAAAATCCTGTTTGATGATGTCACTTCTGGCCATAATATCACTTCCAGTGGGTCCTGAACAGATTGTCATTCAAAAAAGTGGGTCCCAATGCTAAAAGGTTTGAGAACCACTACTCTATACTTCTCTTGTATCCAAGTGTGACAACATTCAAAGCTAGAACACTGCTGATAATGTGAAACAAGCCCACCCCACTAAAGAAGGATTATCCACAACAGAACATGTGACCCAGGCAGGTGTAGCTCTAACAATTTTAGAAATCAAATACTACAAAAACTATAGGCTGCAGACTGTTTTTGCTCTTTTAATTAAAACAGGTGATCCAAGCTATAATCCAAAAGATCAATTCCATGCTCAGCTTCAGTTTCAATGAATATAAAATTAGACCAGTGTTTCTCAAACTGTGGGACGGTACCCACTAGACTGGTCGCAAGCCAATTTCAGGGGGGTCCCCATTCATTTCAATATTTTCTTTTTAATCTATTAGACTTGATGCTACCATGGAATGTGACTGCTTTTAGGAAAATGTAAGAGATCTGTACTTTTAACAGACTACTCTGTATATGTTTTTAACAATGATAGTCAATGGGACTTAGTCCCAGGTAAGCTTGGATAGGATTGCAGCCTTGGATTGTCAAAAAAATTTCCTGGTTGGTGAGGTCACTTCCAGCCATGACATCACTTCCAGTGGGTCTTGAGCAGATTGTTATTCTCAAAAGTGGGTCCCAGTGCTAAAAAGTTTGAGAACCACTGACAACATTCCAAGCTAGAACACTGCTGAGATTGTGGAACAACAAGCACACCCGGCTAAGAATTATCCAGAACGGAACGTGTGACCCAGTCAGGTGGAGCCCTAATATTTTTAGAAATCAAATACTACAAAAACCAGAGGCTGCAGGCTGTTTTTGCTCACAGGTGCTACAGATCCAAGCTATAATGCAAAAGGTCAATTCGATGCTCAGTTTTGGTTCCAATAAATATAAGACTAGACATTATTCATAGAATCATAGAGTTGGAAGGGACCTGGTGGATCATCTAGTCCAACCCCCTACCTTAGGCAGGAAATCCTCTTAGAGCAGTGTTTCTCAAACTGTGGATTGGGACCCACTAGGTGGGTTGTGAGCCAATTTCAGGTGGGTCCCTATTCATTTCAATATTTTATTTTTAATCTATTAGGCTTGATGCCACACTAGTATGTGACTAATTTGGGGAAATGTTACAGATCTGTACTTTTAACAGGCTACTATGTATATTCTTTTAACAATGATAGTCAATGGGACTTACTCCTGGGTAAGTGTGGGTAGGATTGCAGCCTAGGGTGGTTAAAAATGTTCCTGCTTGATGATGTCACTTCCGGCCATGACATCACTTCCAGTGGGTCTGGACAGATTCGCATTCTAAGAAGTGGGTCCCTGGTGCTAAATGTTGAGAACCACTGTCTTAGAGCATCTCCAGCAGGTGCTTGTGCTTGAATACCTCTGGTGAGGGAGAGTCCATGCAACTGACATGCAAACAGAAAATGCAAACACCACCCAGTTTTGTAAGGGGGGGTCCTTTCTGGGTGGGCTTTTTCCTCTCCACTCTCCTCCTTCCTTCAGTTTCCCCGGCTGACGCAGCAGGGAGCCTGTGGGTCCTCCTCCTCCTCCCCCTGGGACCACCACTAGGAGAGCAAGCCCACGCCTGCATCTGGAGAGCTGCAGGCTGAACTCAACAAGTTGCTGGGCGCAGCATCGGAGGGAAGGCGAGAACTCTCCCTAGCGGAGAGCCAGCGCAGTCCCGTCTCCTCTCCAGCGAGCTCCACTCACACCCGCCAAGCGCCAGCCCAACAGCGGCCGCGCTCGCTCGCTCGCCTGCATCTCCAAAAGTAGGAGGGAATTGTGCTCGCCCTGCAGCCAGCCAGCAGGGACCGGAGAGGATGCTTCAAAGGGAGCCGGGTTTGAAGCGGTGGCCGCGGAAAGGACCCCCGCCGCCCCCTCCTTCGCCCCTCGCCCCGTAACAGCGGCTCGCTGCCCCCCTCCCCGCAGCCTCTGATCGGATCTCGTTGAAAGCGATTGCAGTAAATGAGGACATTTGCAGGACTGCCTGCCTGCCTGCCGCTGCTGCTGCTACTCTTCACCATTGCTTCTCAGTCACGCCTGAATTGATGTTTCACTGCGAAATCTAAGAGGCGGAGGTGACCAAGTCTCCGGGAAGCAAATACTATTTTTTTTTTAAATAAAAATAAAAAAAATTCTCTCTGGTGTTATCTTGCAGCAGATGCTCTTGCAAGAGTGGATCGTGGCTCTGCAAGCTTGCAGAAGTGAGCCGGGAGAGAGATGCATCATCGCAAAGGGACTGCACAGACCTTTACTTATTTGTAAGGAAGAGGAGTAAGGTAAGCGGAGCCCTGCGCATCAAGCCCGAACGGTGAGCCCCAGCCCAGGCAGCTCTACTCAGAAGTAGCTCCCATCCTTGGCAAGGGGGCTTCCCCCCAGGTAAGGGGGGAGAGGATTGCAGCCTGTGTGTGTGTCCCTGGAAAAGCTTGCCCACAAATTCCAGAGGGATCAGAGCGCTGGAAAGCCTCGGCAGGAAGGGAGAGAGATGCAAATAAGTGAGTTACCATGGCTGCCTAATTAAAACTTCACAGGGAGAGCGAGAGAGAGAAGTGTGAGCAAATACGAGGAGTAGATTCTATGTGCGGGGGGGCAGTGTGTATGTAGGTTGGGGGGGCGAGTGTTATGCAATAGTACGTGGCTGGAAACGCGATTGCATCTGCTAACTTTGGCGACAGACGGGAGAAGAGAGGAGGGGGCTGGACGGAGGCTGGGAGAATCCCGCTCCACATGTCTGAGCATCTCAGGGTTCTAGAAGCATGCGGGGAGCCAATGCGCACGGCGCAGAGTTCCGGAGAGGGAGCTGCTCCGGTGCCCCCGGGGTGCAGTGACTCTTTGGCCGGGGCTCCCACTTGCAACTTGCTCCTCCGGGTTGCCTGACGTTGCTCAGCCTCTTCCTCCTCCCTGCATCTTCCCCCAGCCAAGAGGCTGGGGATTCGATCTGTCTCTCGCCTGCATGATGATGGAGAGCCCTACTACCAAGAGGACCTCCTTGCCAAGAACTTGCAGTGCAGTGCAGTGGAGTCCTCCCTCTCCCCCCCCCCCATAGCTAGGTAGACAGATGCTCGGTGGGCTTGGACTCTGGAGAGAAAAATAATGGGATCTGCTGGAGCACTGCCCTGCTTCCCCCCACTGAACCACATTTAAGCAGGCAGTCCTAGGAAAATGCATTAGGCGAAGACGACAAAAGGGCAATAGCGCACGCCAGCCAGGCTCCAAAGTCACAGAGCCCATCGCCATCCTGCTGGCTGATGGGGAGCTGGGGGGGGGGGTGTCCTGCCTTGCGTCTCTAGCTAGCACTGGAATAAAAATTCTCTCTTGTGACCTCAGTCTCCCTACTTAATAAAACGCTAGAGTGAGCTTCAGCAAAGATTGCAGCTACCTAGTCTGGGTGGGGGGATTTGGGGGTTCAAAGATGAGCCCCCTGATCATTCTTTCCAATCCCTGGAAGAAAATGCTGTATGACTGTGTGCCCCTGTGGTTGGATTTCAAGGGGTCTGTCCCAAGAAAACAGGAGCCCCTTTCCTGGTTCTACAAAGCCACACTAGGCAGTGAAGCAAGTTAAATTCGACCTTGTCTGTCTAAATAGCTTAAATCCTACACAGGCAGACTGGGGAGGGCTTAACTCCTTAGCATCTGGAATTAGGAAGTTTAGAAGGACCCATTTCTCCTCTTCTCTCCCCCCACCCCCACTTCAGAAGATGGCATACTGTAGTAAAGAAATAATGCTGCTGTGATACTATCAGGAAGCATTGGTATATGTGCCATGTGGTATTATGCATTTCTTAGTATTTTCACATCCCAGTGTGGATAGCTTTCATTTACATTCTGTGTCATGGATTCTGTGTGCATCAAGGTTAAAATCAAGATGCTGAATGAAGAACTACCAGCTAGAGATCATATGATGTGACCATGCCAAAACACGGCATGAAAGTCACAGTATTTTAACCACGATGGTTTCAAGCCACAAACATTTTATAAAAATATTAAGCATAAAATCAATGTAATATGTGTTTTGCTGGCAAAAAATGGGTGGGGAAATAAAGTTAAGTTTTATTTCAGCATTTATTTTGTAGCTCTGCATATAAGCATCACACATAAATGCAAGACTACCATATTTAGCTATAGATTAATTATTTACTGGAATAGATGACATTTGTATATTTAATAGTCTGTTGCCAGTATGTTAGGACTACTGATAACCATTATTTCTGAAAATCTCTTGACTTATAACACATGGGCACCTTGCATTATGTAAATAAGAGTTTGAATTAGACTAATATATTAATATTGATTTAAAATGATGTGGAGTTATCCCCTCATTTTAAATTTTATGCACAAAAAAATGGGTTCAAATAAGCCTTTTGGAAATCAGTGCCCTGTATATATACATGTATATATACATGGGCAAATATTCCATTGAGCAATATGAATAATGCTAATTAGTAAAGAAACATTTAGTTACTGACCTGAGGAAAAAGCATTTAAACTGTTTAACATTCAGTGCACAGGTTTGTTCATTAAGCTAACAAGCAACTACTCTTACAGAAGCATGCCTGCATTTTGAAAGTTAACTACTTCACCAACAGGGATTGATGATCAAGGAAAAGTAAATGGAATTCATCTGTTGATAATGAACCCCAAACAAGCACTAACTGGGCACATGTGCATCAAAGCAATGAGGGGTGGTAATCACTTAGGCTGCACTCCTATACCCACTTACCTGGGGGTAAGCCTCATTGAACATAGTGAGACCGACTTCTGACAAAATGTGCTTAGGACTAAGCTGCTAGTTTCCAACTTCATATTGTAGTTAACATTTAATGTTGTACTTGGTGTAGGTGTGAAATTTAAAAGCACAAATAATCCCAGTTAAAATGAAATTTTTTACAACAGTAATTTAAATATACTTGGTGTTGAAGAGGGAATGGCAAGCTTGCACACTCCAAGTACTTAAGTGTATCTTACTTCAAAGTAGAACCCACTGACATTGTAGCAAACTAAAGAAAAGGCTTATTATCTAGTAAAATGGACATCATTATCATGCAGAAACAAAAACAACCAATCACATTTTGAGAGAAAAGGCTCAGAAAATAAACATTCCTATAATCCAATTAATGAGTGGTAATAAATTTGGATATTCAATGACTTTATAATACTGCTTCACATTATTTCAGCATTGTGCAGAACCAGTGTCATAGCAAGTACAGATAGCATATATAATTTTGTCTGCTATATTTATAACCCACTCCATCCCCCCAAATTATATATCCTTGAAAATAATGGCGTAATTTTATTTTTCAGAATCTCATATGAAAAATTCAGAGTTTCTTTCTGGAATTTTCACTTGGAGCTTCATAGACTTCAGAAAAGCTTCTCAACTTTTTCACATCTTTGATTGTGTGTATATTTTCAAATATTTATCAGTCTCTTCCATTTGATGCAGAAGATGGAAGAATTTGGCAAATAAGGAGTCTGAGGCCATGTGGAGGCCATGTGGTATAAAGGTCTTGCCCTCCATTTTGCAGGAGATAGATGTCTGGCAGACTTCCAAAATAAGCTCTTGCACTAAGCAGCTGAAGATGTTCTGCAGTATTTAAAAGTAGTTTTCCAACACCAGTTAAGGGTGTTGCTTGTTTAATAATCTTATCAAATGAAGTTGCAGTATTCTCCTTGCTACCTTTTACTCTAGCATCCAAGAGTTGACTTTGTCATTGGCCAAGTACTTTACAACAATATTTTCCAAAGTATTTTACTCATCAGTCTAAAAGAAGGGGGAAAATTGTTTCAGCCCTATCTTCAAATTTGAGGGTGCTTTTTCTGTGCCTTCACATCTGTAGTCATCATAGACCACTGTATGTAGAATATCAGTCTATGTTGGCTATAATGACCAAATGGACTAATGGTCTGATTCAGTATAAGCAGTTTCCTATGATCCCAAAAACTAACGTTTTAGTTGTTTATCAGGGAACAACATCACATAATTATACTTACTAGACAATTACTATTGGTTTCAACCATTCTGATAATGAAAGTCACTGAAATCTAATCTTACGACAGAAATCTGTCCTCCAAGTTCAGGAACAGTCTCACAAAATGATTGACCTGTGAAATCACAGGGCAATTTCAATAATTTCGTAGCCAAATAGGAATTAGTTAGCTTACCAGAGGAGCATGAAATTCCAAGGGTTTTGCAAGACAACTCCACAGATCATGTGCTTATTATATATGCAACTTCATGTATCACCACATGCACACCTTAATAAGTTATTGTAGAAAACCTATGAAGAGAAGCCATGTGCAGATACTTCTGTGTTTGAATCACATAGTAACTAAATCCACATACTGAAGGTAGGGCTTATTTTCCTTAAACACTAGCCCACAATGCCAAAAATTACTTTTAAAATAGAGATTTCCAAAACAGCTTGTTATGTGGCAGTGAGATACCATGGTATTAAAAATAAAACAATGATCCCAAGCAGCTTTTTGGATCTTGGTCCAATCTTTGCTCTAGAATAGGCAGTCTGATAATTTGCATAAATACTGCACCAAAATCCTAATTTTGGAGTATCACCAAAAGTAGGCCCTTTTGCACAACCTGATAGCTGATATGAAGTGGCAAATAAAATATAGTGTTACAAGACAGCATGCAAGTCTACAACTAAACTGATATTCAAATTTACATACCTTTGAAATCTTTAGATTCATTATTTATCCATAATATAATCAGATGCTTTTTTCATGACACGTGTTATCAAAAGTCTACAGCACAGTTTATAAAGCATGTAGAATATATATATACACAGTCCCAAACTAAATCAGAAAAATGACTGATTTTAGATTTCAAAAACCTTTTCATAAACAATAGCTCAATATTTACTGTGTGTCCATTTGTTTACATAATACCCTCCTGAAATATTCATTTCTGAGTAGATGAGAGAGAAAGTGAGCATTGCACTTTCTATCAGTTTTACTGGTCATTCCACTAATGGAAGTACAGATGGTTCTCGTTTTGATCAACTAAAACACAGTCCACACAAGGGACCACATCACCAATAGACATCAATTAGGACAAAATTGTTTCATTGGACCATTTTCTCATAACTAGTAAGGCACAAGAGGAACTTGATTAACAAGAGGAACTTTAGAAAGGCCGATTCATACTCTCCTATATGCTTGATCATCAATTGATCACATTACTTTATGTCCCATAGCTGAAAGATTTACAGTTTAATATGTGAGATGCCTCCATTAAACACTGTGATTGATACAATGCAAAGCAATATCAAAGCTGTATGTAGTAACCATTTCACACTTGCAAATTTTCGCTTGATGCCAGCAGCCATCATAAGTAATATGCACGTTTGAACTCTACCAATATTATATTAACGTAGAATGCTTTCTACAGAACTTTCTAAGAACCAGTTTAAAAAAAAATACACACACCATGAAAATGTTAGATCACACAATTTAATTCCACAAAAGGGTATTCTATAGAAACTGGCTTCTCCAAAATGTATAATGAAAGATTTATGTTGCTATGTTGTCAGTGTGTATAACAGAGCATGTTGCTTAACCCTGCTATATAAGTCTAAAAAAAAAAATGGCAATCTCAATATATTTACAATTTTAATCTCTACCTCAACCTAACAATGTAACAAACATTTTAAGGGCAACTTATCCAGAACATGGTTTCTAAGATGTAAAAAATTAGGATGACCATGCCATACATACATGCTTATCAGATTTCTCCTTTCAACCTTTCGTACCCTACATCTCCCAAAACAAAGAGTAGCCACTTCAAACAGCCCAAAGGAATGCTGCAATATTCCCAAGATAAATGACTGCTTAGGTATTTCCCAAATCACAATTAGTTTTTCATTTCACAAATTGCTTCATAAGGCCTACAATGAATTTCATTTACTTTTAAAATCTGCAGTTTTCCCAAATTATATTGGGAAAGTGAATTTACACAATGTTGTTCGTGTGTGTGTGTGTGTGGTACACTGTACTGAACGGGCTGCAATCCTATGCACACTTTCATGGTGGAAAGCTTCACTGAGCAGAACTTCTGAGTAAACATGCATGTTGTGAGAGTAAGTGATGAGTCCTTATTTCAAGGATACAGTCTAAAGCTAGACATGAGGAAAAGAGAGAGCAAAACATTTAATAGAGGTCAAACCTCAAAACTATGTACTAGATAGGTTCAGCTAGATGTCAGAATAGATTCTCATTTACCTTGCATCAAACTGACTTACTTGATTATTCTTTGAGGTTACTGGACCATAGACTTCTGTATGTTAAAATTATAGGATTCTTTTCAATATTTAGCTCTACTCAAAAGTCTTCATTTTTTTTTTCTATGCCTCTTATTTAACTTCCTAGCTGGTTTAGAAGACTTTTTAGTTGCTTTTTGCATTTTATAAATAGAACTGAATTCATTTCTAAAGGTTTGGTTAAAAAAAAAAGAGAAATTATAAGCAAGTGGATTTTAAGTATTAGAACTGTTTCCAAACTGGAGGGTCAAGGGAACCAGAAAAGGGTTATTCCCCTTTAAGGGAAATGGCTCAGAAATTGGCAGCAACGCAACTGCACTGCTGCCAGACAAGGAAGGGTTTTTTTAACTTATCTGGGGATTGCTATGGCTCTCAGGAGGGTCTGGGGAACCTGAGACCCCCTCTGTAGCCATCCCCAAGACTTGGAAATGTTGTAAAAAGAAGGGAAAAAACCACTTCCAGTTTTCATTCCAAAACACGAAGCTGTATGTTTCTTTTTTTTTTTTCTTTTTACAACATTTCCAAACCTCAGGGAGGGTCTACAGAAGGGGTTGCAGGCTCCCCAGACTCTCTGGAGAGCCATAGTAATCCCCTGGTAAGTTGAAAGAAAAACCATTTGCTGTCCAGCAGCAGCATAATTGTGGCAATCCTGTTGCTTCCCCCCCCCCCCCCCCGCCAACTCAGACTTGTAGGATTTCCAAAGTTCAAGTAAGACTGGGAACCACTGTAAGACATATGAGTGGAAAGATGGGCAGAAGTACTGGTTGTAGCAATGTATTTTTAAGCAATTATTTCAACTCCCATCAAGATATGCTCTATACATAATCTATGTTATGCAAAAATGTTTACAAATTTCCTCTCCCATACTTCTTAATTCTTCCCGATATGATAAAGTTTAGATTTATCTCCTCCTATCACACTTTTGAACACAGAGGAAGAAGTTCCATACTTGCAGATTTTCCCATCACCATGATGCAGTTAGGAGAAAACAAAATATTATTGTATATTGTGTATACTAAACTATTCATTGTTATAGGGACCAAAATGGCTTGACGGATCAAAGATATTATTGCAGGCTGTTTGACCCTATAATGACTATTAACTCAATAAGCAGAACCAGGATGGTGTAGTGCAGTGGTTCTCAAACTCTCTGGGAGAGTTTGACAGCCACTAAGTTCTTGCGTGGGCGGGAGGGGGGAGGCAGCAGGGGCAAGAGAAGGCAGTGACGCGACCCCCAGGATTGCGCCGCTCAGGGGTCGCTCAGGGGCTGCAGTCTCCCGGAGGTGCGGGGAGCCCGGTGTGACCTTTGGCAGGGCTCCCCGCAACTGTGAAAGTAGATGCAGAGCAATCGCGCTCCACTTCCGCTTTAGCAGAGGCAGGGTGCGATTGCTCTGCATCTACTTTCACTGCTGCGGGGAGCCCTGCCAAAGGTCGCACTGGGCTCCCCGCACCCCCGGGAGGTTGCAGGGGCTTGGGTACGTGTACCCTGCATCCCCCGAGCGGCGCGATCCTGGGGATCGCGCCACTTCCTCCTCCAGGCTGCCCCCGCCCCTTAAGGGTAGTGGTTCAGGAGTTCATTCAGTCTGGTGTCTTTATTGGGGGGGGGTGAGGGTAGAATGCCAGATGCAGGGGAGTGACAGCAAGAGGCAAGTATCTTGTGGTCTTGTGTGTTCCCTGAGGCAACTGGTGGGCTGCTGTGAGATACAGGAAGCTGGACTAGATGGGACCTGGGCCTGATCCAGCAGGACTCTTCTTATGTTCTTAGGACTTAGTAGGTTCAGGTCCAGATCTCCGCTCAGCTATAAAGCTTCCTGGGTTACCCTGGGTCAATTACTATCTCTCTGCTCACCCTGCTCACAGGGTTGTTGTAAGGACAAAGAGAGGGGAGGAACTGTGTACACCATCTTTAGCTCCTTGGAGGAAAGACAGTATAAAAATGTGAAAAACAAAAACAGCCAAATAACTGGACGTGGAATTACAGATTTATTTTTTTTAAAATATGCATCTCACATTTGCTGAGAAAGTTCTTTTAATTATTCCATCTATTTCTAAGAAGTTTGTGAGACACGTAAAGTTGGTGTTTGTGGCTTCCTGTAAGCTACTAAGCAACTTGGCAATATATCCTAGAAGAATGTACAAACTCCTTGGTCTACAAATTTATCATCAAGCTTAAGCTTTTAACTGGAAATAAATATTTAATATGTTTTATTTTGCTTGAGTTTTAATCACTGAGGTATTTTCTACATTTTATACTGTAACCTGCCAGTTGCTCTTCAGGGATGGGACAGATGAGAAGTCAGTTACAGTATATACTTTCTATCTTCACCTTGCACTGTGGGAGGTCCCAGGACATTTTCGCTGGAATGTGTAGAATTATATAACTGGAATTCAAATTTGCAAAAGCACTAATAGTAGTAGTTGTTGAAATTTGGGGGCTAAGAAAGAAATTTAAAGAACTTTGATTCAGTCCCAAAAGATCGGATTAATCCACTGTCACTTTTAAACAACAGCCTTATAGATGCCTCTGAGAAGCTCATGACTTCTCATGAGCTTGGTGACAATCCTGGAATAACTTCATAAGCCAGAGAAACAAAAAAGGGGGCCATTCAAAAGAAATGATAGCATAGTGACAAGTACTATGTTAACATTTAGGAGGCTTTGTGGTTCAAATCCCCATACAGACTGGAAGCTCACTCTGGCTTTTGGCTAGTTATTACCTCTCAGTATACCAACCTTGCAATGTTGTGATTACACAACAATCCCAGGTAAACCACGCTAAACTCTTTGGAGAAGGGACAGAATACCAATATGATAAGTAATAAAATATTTGTGCTAAGAGCAATTTCACCCTGACCTCTGAAAATCCTACCAGACCTTTTCTGTTTTCTCTGTTTTCCACAGAAACTGCCAGCACATTCTCAGACATTGGTCTGTGACTCTGAGGGCTAGAAACCTGCTCTTTCCCCCTTTTCTTTCTATGAAGACACAAAAGCTGCAGAGCTTGGCAACCCTAGTCTACATTTTTCAGTGAACTGCAGGTCTAGTGATTCTTAGCTTGTGTATAAAATACTTAGTGCTTTTGAATAATAGCTTCAGATAATAACTGACATGGGAGATCCACTTATGACCAAAAGGTTTGAAAAAGTTAGAACAGGAAGGAATGAACTGTTACAGTTTTCATCATTCAACTATTCCTTTTGTGCATAATTATTGCATGCACTGATTAAAAGGCACTGAAGAACATTCACACAACACTTCAATGCTTTCAGGGTATACTTCTACATGTGGAACTGCTTATCTGTGAATAGCTCTTGGGAGGCTGGTTTAAATAACTTCAAGTATTTGGGCTTGGCCTACTTGAGTAGGTCTTTGTGTAGGTCTCACAGAATCAGCCCATGCTCATTTCATGGGAAAGACCTATGCATTCAGACTCTCTACAGGTTGGTGGGGCTAACTTAAATCTTTTCCCAGGCCTTCTTCTAGACAGCTGGAAGAACATACAAGGGTCATTCAAGTGATGTTACCACCTTCCTGTTACACTACCAAAATTCAAGAGTATCATATTACTGTAACAGCTGGATCCTACTGTATGTTTACTCAGAAGTGTCCCAGTGGGCATTCAATGAGACTTATTCCCAGATGAGTGTGAACAGAATTGTAACCCAATTTTCTTAAAACAAGTGAAGTATTAATTTCACAGCCAGGAAAGGAAGTGTTACAAAAGATAATGAAACTTGTGCAAAATGGACATGAGACAACAAGTCTGAAGTTAAATATTTTTGACAGCACATTTCAGTATCAAAACAAATTTGCAGTTTAGCTATGTCGAAAGCCTGCAATGGAATTTCATCATTGATTTTTAAATCAGGAAAGCCTCTAGCAATGTGTCTAAAGCAGAGAGCATACTTTTCCCTAGGGCCCCCCCCCAAGTAAGAAAGACTTAACATTCTGTAGAACTGAGTTCCATTCTAATATCCCTTTTGCAAAGAACTCTATAGATTTATGAATATCATCTAGCCTAATTTAAGATAGTCTAGGATTACACATCAGAAACATTTCACAGATATAAAAGAAACTCAGAGTAATTAAAGTGCCTGAGGCTTGAAGAACAGAGGCTCAAGGCATGATATGATATTTATTTATTTGAAATCCTGTCAGATACCTTGAGCAGGCTTATAATGTATTTAAAATACAGGTGCAGCCTATTTATCCACGGATTTTTTATCTGCGGATTTGTCTCAACAAAACGTGTGTTTTGTTAATCATGCCAAGTCACTGAACTAACACAGATAAATAGGCTCCACCTGTACAACCTGGAGAAGCAGTCAGGGCGTTAGAAACCCTCTCATCAAGGCTGTTGACTGGAGGTTTGGCTGAGTCAGGAAGGAGCTTACAATTAGTTCTGGATGGGATTGTACTTCCTCTGAAAGGGAAGCTTAACAGTTTAGAGTGGTTTTCAACCTAGGCCTCCTTATGGAGGACCAAGGGAGAGCTGTGTTGAGTGGTACATTCCAGCTTCCCATGGTCCTTAGATGTTTCAAATGATGTTTCTATTCAACAATGTTATGATTTCATGCACTGTTCCAGATGTGTCAATATTTGTAGTTATTATTATGCCCAAAATGGTTTGTACCAGTAAAAAAAAGGGGTGCTATGTGTTCACAAGCTGGACTAGGTTGGCATGCTGTGCTAACTTTTAAGTTGCAGGATATTTTTAAAGGCCATTTAAAAGTGACGGTTAATCTGGAAAAAAGACAGAGGTAATGTTGGTTGAAGTCTCTGGTGATAATTGTATTTTAGATAAAGTTACACTGTGCTTAAACAATAAGTTTGGGAGTTCTCTCGGATATTCAGGTAGCAGTGGTGGCCAGGAGAGAGGGAGGGAGGGAGAGACTACAGGTGGCTCCCCTTATCCAAAGGGATTCCATTCCCCCCTCCCACTCACACACGCGCGCACACACACACACAGATACAGAAACCACAGATACAGAGGAACCCTATTCACATAACTGTCCCCACATCCATTCCAGTAACTTAGTTTTTGTTTAGTAGCACAGGTATTTCCTTCCTTAAACAAAGTGATATTCTTGCTGAACTGAAGAGCAATCCACAGGCAACAAGGCTGCACACTACAGGCAGGAGACTAATTGAACGTTAACAGGAAGCACTTGCTGTTAGCATTCAATTAGTCTCCCTCTAGTGTGCAGTCTGGTTGCCTGAACTTTGCTCGTCAGTTCAGCAAGAACATTTTAGGGAAGAATCTCCAGCGCTGCTAAACAAAAACTAAGGTAACTGAAATAACTGACTCCGATACATGGTTAACTGACTCTGTAGATCTGCAGATATGGTAGTCCGAGTGTATGAACTTTACCAGAGTAATGCTACAGATTGTGCTGGTATAACAGCATCTGTCACTATGGGCACAATCCTAACCCACTTTCCAGCACCGACATAAAGGCAATGCAGCTCTGAGAAAAGGGAAAAAACATTCCCTTACTTTGAAGAGGCCTCCTTGAGTACCACTCAACTGCAGGATGCAGTGTAGGTCCCATTGGCACAGCTATGCCAGTGCTGGAAAGATGGTTAGGATTTGGGCCTATTCTGGATAATGATTTGCAACTCTGGTGATTCAAAAGGATGAGATAGAAATACAACCCAAGAAACTTTAAAAATTGAACCAATAAATGATTGATCAATAGATTGACTTATGTTAATAGAGAGACATCTCTATTAAGAACATAAGAACAGCCCCACTGGATCAGGCCATAGGCCCATCTAGTCCAGCTTCCTGTATCTCACAGCGGCCCACCAAATGTCCCAGGGAGCACACCAGATAACAAGAGACCTCATCCTGGTGCCCTCCCCTACATCTGGCATTCTGACTTAACCCATTTCTAAAATCAGGAGGTTGCGCATACACAACATGGCTTGTACCCCATAATGGATTTTTCCTCCAGAAACTCGTCCAATCCCCTTTTAAAGGCGTCTAGGCTAGACGCCAGCACCACATCCTGTGGCAAGGAGTTCCACAGACCGACCACACGCTGAGTAAAGAAATATTTTCTTTTGTCTGTCCTAACCCGCCCAACACTCAATTTTAGTGGATGTCCCCTGGTTCTGGTATTATGTGAGTGTAAAGAGCATCTCCCTATCCACTCTGTCCATTCCCTGCATAATTTTGTATGTCTCAATCATGTCCCCCCTCAAGCGTCTCTTTTCTAGGCTGAAGAGGCCCAAACGCCGTAGCCTTTCCTCGTAAGGAAGGTGCCCCAGCCCCATAATCATCTTAGTCGCTCTCTTTTGCACCTTCTCCAGTTCCACTATGTCTTTTTTGAGATGCGGCGACCAGAACTGGACACAATACTCCAGGTGTGGCCTTACCATAGATTTGTACAACGGCATTATAATACTAGCCGTTTTGTTCTCAATACCCTTCCTAACGATCCCAAGCATAGAATTGGCCTTCTTCACTGCCGCCGCACATTGGGTCGACACTTTCATCGACCTGTCCACCACCACCCCAAGATCTCTCTCCTGATCTGTCACAGACAGCTCAGAACCCATCAGCCTATATCTAAAGTTTTGATTTTTTGCCCCAATGTGCATGACTTTACACTTACTGACATTGAAGCACATCTGCCATTTTGCTGCCCATTCTACCAGTCTGGAGAGATCCTTCTGGAGCTCCTCACAATCACTTCTGGTCTTTACCACTCGGAAAAGTTTGGTGTCGTCTGCAAACTTAGCCACTTCACTGCTCAACCCTGTCTCCAGGTCATTTATGAAGAGGTTGAAAAGCACCGGTCCCAGGACAGATCCTTGGGGCACACAGCTTTTCACCTCTCTCCATTGTGAAAATTGCCCATTGACACCCACTCTCTGCTTCCTGGCCTCCAACCAGTTCTCAATCCACGAGAGGACCTGTCCTCTAATTCCCTGATTGTGGAGTTTTTTCAGTAGCCTTTGGTGAGGGACCGTGTCAAACGCCTTCTGAAAGTCCAGATATATAATGTCCACAGGTTCTCCCGCATCCACATGCCTGTTGACCTTTTCAAAGAATTCTATAAGGTTCGTGAGGCAAGACTTACCCTTACAGAAGCCATGCTGACTCTCCCTCAGCAAGGCCTGTTCGTCTATGTGTTTTGAGATCCTATCTTTGATGAGGCATTCCACCATCTTACCCGGTATGGATGTTAGGTTGACCAGCCTATAGTTTCCCGGGTCCCCCCTCTTTCCCTTTTTAAAAATAGGCGTGACATTTGCTATCCTCCAATCTTCTGGCACCATGGCCGTTTTGAGGGACAAGTTGCATACCTTAGTCAAGAGGTCTGCAACTTCATTCTTCAATTCCTTAATAACCCTTGGGTGTATGCCATCAGGGCCCGGTGACTTATTGATCTTTAATTTATCAATGAGGTCTGAAACATCTTCTCTTTTAACCTCTAGCTGACTTAACTCCTCGGTCAGGAGGGGCCGTTCGGGCAGCGGTATCTGCCCGAGATCTTCTGCCGTGAAGACAGATGCAAAGAACTCATTTAATTTCTCTGCCATCTCTAAGTCTCCTTTTATCTCCCCTTTCCCTCCCTCGCCATCCAGAGGGCCAACCGCTTCTCTGGCGGGTTTCCTGCTTCTAACATATTTGAAGAAGCTTTTATTATTCCCCTTAATGTTGCTGGCCATGCGTTCCTCATAGTCTCTCTTGGCCTCCCATATCACCTTCTTACATTTCTTTTGCCACAGTTTATGTTCCTTTTTATTCTCCTCATTAGGGCAAGACTTCCATTTACGGAAGGAAGCTTCCTTGCCCTTCACAGCCTCTCTAACTTGGCTGGTTAGCCATGCGGGCACCCTCCTGGATTTAGTGGAACCCTTCTTTCTTTGCGGTATACACCTCTGCTGGGCCTCTATTACTGTTGTTTTAAGCAGTCTCCATGCACTCTGGAGAGATTGGACTCTTTTTACCCTCCCTTTCAACCTCCTTCTAACCAGCCTCCTCATTTGAGGGAAGTCCGCTCGTCGGAAGTCAAGGGTTTTTGTTAGAGATTTGCCTGGTATTCTTCCCCCAACGTGCACGTCAAAACGGATCGCAGCATGATCACTGTTCCCCAATGGCTCAGTAACGTTTACATCTCTAACCAGGTCCTGCGTACCGCACAATATTAAATCCAGAGTCACCTGTCCTCTGGTGGGCTCCGTGACTAGCTGTTCTAAGCCACAGTCATTTAGCACGTCAAGAAATCCGGTTTCCTTATCGCGACCAGAACACAAATTGACCCAGTCAATATGAGGATAATTGAAGTCCCCCATGATTACAACCCTGTCCCTCCTTGTCACCTCCCTGATCTGTTTCCTCATTTCAAGGTCCCCATCAGATTTCTGGTCTGGAGGACAATAGCATGCCCCCAGTATTACATCGCTGCACAAGCCTGGTAATTTAACCCACAGAGATTCTACGGTGGAGTCGGACCCACCTTCAATCTCTACTTTGCTGGATTCTATCCCTTCCTTAACATAAAGGGCCACCCCACCTCCAACACGCCCCTGCCTGTCCCTCCTGTAGAGTTTATAGCCCGGGATTGCGGTATCCCACTGATTCTCCGCATTCCACCAGGTTTCCGTTATGCCCACTATGTCAATATTTTCCCTTGTCACCAGACATTCCAGTTCTCCCACCTTTGCTCGTAGACTTCGGGCATTCGCATAAAAGCATTTATACACGGAATGCCCCAGGATGGGCTGCTTATTTGCTCCTTTGTCCCCGCATCCTCTCATTGTGCCAAACCGTCTATCACATCCCATCACCCTACCTTTCCCAATTTCTTCTCCTACCCTGCCTTTGTCTTGTTGTTCTCTAACTTCCCCATCCTCATCCCATAGGGATGAGGAGTCCCGAACCGGATGCCCCTCGGCTCCTGTCGGCCTTCCCCCAGGGATCAGTTTAAAAGCTGCTCTGCCACCTTTTTAATGTTATGCGCCAGCAGTCTGGTTCCATTCTGGTTCAAATGGAGCCCGTCCCTCTTGTACAGGCCCCGCTTGTCCCAAAACGTTCCCCAGTGCCTAACGAATCTAAACCCCTCCTCCCTACTCCTCCCTTCTATTTAGCCATTAGAAGTTAAATTGATACTGTATATTCACTGACCACTTATGAAGTAGTTGGACTGAAAAAGTTATCTATATTTGGGACCAAATTCTTATTTAGTCTCAACATTTATTACTCTGTGGACCACTTAACTGTCACAAATGTTATAAAAAACAGTTCAAAGGTTTTCAAATGCACAGCAAAAATGGCTTCTGTAGCATCAAAATGCATATTGAATGACTGCTACAGAAGTCATGTTAATGTAGAACACTGAATCAGTGTGAACTACATCTTAAACTGAGTGCATCAACTTGATTTTGTCTTTAGAAGTGCACAGGTACGGAAGTGTCTTTGATCCATGCTTCATTTATGTCCTTGGATTTGTACATAATACAGTTCAGTATGCATAAAAAGCCATGTATGGAATGATACTAACTGACTGACGTGATTTTGATGCCTATGGCCTTAGGCAGGCAGTTTCTGTTAATGCATAGACGATGTTTTCAGGTAAAATACTACACATTTGGTAAGAAGGTTTTATATGCTGACAAAATGGAGAACTTCAGAATTTTCTCACTTGATGTTCATATTCTATCAGTGCGATGGGAGAAGGAAAGTGCCTATCATCAAAGACTTCCACATGGACATTGTCTCATTTTTCTGAACACTGTTCAAGTTCACATTTTGCAGATGTACAACTCTATCATCAATTAATAAAAAGGGTGTTTTTTTTAAAGTCTCTCTTAAACCACATTTTTTTTGTCTCTGTGATAAATTGCTCATCTACAGAAGATGCAGTTACAGGCTATTTGAATCCTTAACAAAGGGCAAAAGTACCATTCTATGTATAATTTCTGGTCTTCTAGTTTCCATGGAGACAGGACAAGGTTGAAAATAATGGAAAGTAGCTTTCCAGTTTGGAGTAATGGAACTTGGGATATTGGATATGGTATCATAAGCTGTATTGTTCACATTTAGCCGTGGGTGAAGTTTAATTGGATTAAGGGTACAAATTCTGCCTAATACTCAAAATAATACAGGCCAATTCAGAGTTCATGTATTTAGATATCCACGCCATAACAAAATGAACATACTCCACAATAATTTTTTTTTCCTAACACAGAAACAGCTGGTAATTCTCTTGACTTCATTTTGGTCCCAGTCTTATCCATCCTTCCAGCACTGAGGCAGCTGTGCCAACAGGGTATGCACTGCATTCTGGGGGGGGGGGGGGAGAGAGAGAGAGCAGTCACGGAGGTATCCTAAAGGTAAGGGAACATTTGTTCCCTTATCTTGGGACTGCATTGGAACTGTAAATTCAGATAGGATTGGACCCTGAAACCCACTGAAAGAGCTATATCATCAAATGATTACCACAGAGTGTGAAACAAATGATCTTTCCAGATCCATAGTGACCACTTGCCAGAACACCCCTATCTAGACCAAATGTGTGATGAGACTAGAGACCCTTAAATCTCTTGCTGACTTGGAACACTGATACTTGAATAAAATATATTCTTAGCTTGTCATTAACTCTTCTCTGTTTATCATGTCTCCAGTCTTCAGAAAGTCATCATACAAGCTAACTTCCCTGCAGTTTTGTCTTACCATCAGTTGTTCATTTTGATTCAAATTTTATTTAAGAAGAGTGGTCCTAGCCTGAATCTATCTGCATCTGCTATATACTTCTAAAGTATGCTTTCCAATAGCACTTATGGAAAGTACTTCACAAAGCAAGGTTGTAATGTACTGTTTGTTTCTCCAGTAAGGTAAGGTTCTACATTACCCTTGTGGAACAGTGACCAAACACCTTTTTTTAAAGTTTTTTTTTAAAACCAATTTGGTTTTTACATTTAGCTTGCATTGATTTTTGTGTGTTCAACATAGCAGAAATCAGAGTGATTTTCTTTTTTCCCTTGGAAGAGACAGAGAGAGCTGCACTTAAAACTAGCAAAAGCAATCAGGAATTCTAGGCAGAAAGTTGAACCATTAACATTTTGGGATCAGGCTCATCAGTAGTTAACTCTCCAGATCCATTGTGATTCAGTCCTCACTCTGGAGGACAAATTGTTTCCACCCTGGATTCATACCCTGACCTATCCTTGAAAAAGAGAGTTCTCTTTCTCTGTGCACACTTTCTTGGGAGTAAGCCCCACTGAATGCAGTGAAATTTGCTTCTGAATAGATGCATAGAATTGCATTGTAAAATAAGTTGTGTTTTTTTCTAAACTTTTTGTAGTACATGTTTAATATCTTCTTTAAAAAAACAAAGTAACCTTACATTTTATCTTGGCTGTAATGGTTTGCGTTGTATGAGATAACCATAAAAAAACAAGTCATTTTTATTAAACCCCTTGATTGTAGGTGAAATGCAAGAAGTCAATCTGTTCTACTTAAGTTAGCCAGCTGTTACCCAGCAGGTTCCACTTGAAAGTCTATCAGTCCTTGAGTGGTTGGCTGTCCCTTTTACCTACTGCAAACAGAAGATGATTAACATATGGATTACTGTCTGATAGTGCTAAGGTCCTTTTCTTTGGGGGGGAGGGGAGAAAAAAGAAACCATCCTGATTCCATATAAATCTATGTTTATAGAAATTGACAGTAACTTAGTTACTGGCTGAAGCATAAAATTAAATATAGTTTCTAATAATGATGAAACAAGGATAGTGACTCAAAAGTATGCTACAGGTTTTCAGGAAAGCATGCCATAAAATTGATTTCTGCTTGGAAAAATCATATATTTTTAGATATGTAATCATATACAATTAGTTTACCAACATCCACAATGATTTCAAACAGCAACATATATTCAATTGCCATTTTATGAAGTGAAAGTTACAAGTCACAAAATAAATGCAAATGTATAAAACATTTGCAAAGTGCCATGCAAAGCTATGGACAAGTGGTTGTGTACGGAAAACTGGTGGGCAGACTGCATTCATCCCCCCTCCCCCGAATACTGATTTCAACTCTAATTACAACATGTATTTCATATAGCTTGTAAAAGGCTAGTTTAATTCCTATGTTATTTTCATTTCATATTCTAACATATCTTTCAGAATAGCAGCTAAAGATGACTTAACTGCCATCTTGAATTTGTTCAAACAGTAAATGCACAGAGCTAATTTTATTGCTTTGTTATGCAGATACATTCATTCAGTTGTGTTGTGCATTATTTTCAAAAATATGGAACATCTATGGGGTTTTAAAAACTATATATGCATTCAGGTTAAGTTCAGACCTTCAAAGAAGATTGTAGCACAATATAATGGATTGTTTAAAAAAAAAAAGCAACAACAAATCATTAATGCCATATGTGTTACATTTTAGGTGAGTGGCAGGATGGCGAAAGGGGCTGATAATGAGATGTGGAATCTTTCGTCTCCAGCCTCACAATCCCTCAGTGATGAAGGTATGTGGGTTCTACTGAATTCCAATTTTGGAGAGGGGGTGTAGGCTATTGCCTACATGTCCTGCCTGTGGACTTCCCAGGGCCATTAATTTGGCCACTATGGGAAAACAGGATGGTGGGTTAGATAGACCCTTCATCTGATCTAGCAGGACTCTGTGATCTCTGTAATGAAAGAAGCCCATGAAATCCATTTCTGGGATTTTGATTTTTGTTTTGCTGATAAACTGCATGGCAAAATGCACAGTAAAACTTTGAAGCTGAATCTTTTGGTAAATCAGTAAGCCAAACAACATGCAAGTTTCAAATACTGACCTTTTAACTTCTGCTTCTTAAATAAGAAGGCACATGCAACATTTTAAAAACTTAAAGGAGTTACAGAGACATCCCCAGTGGTGTCACTAGGATGTGCATCACCCAGTGTGGGACACCAGTGCATCAACCCCATGATGTACCTCTTCCCATGCAGTGGGCGGAGCAACGCCCTGAGCGGTGACCATGGTGATGCACCATCGCCCCACCCCCTGTTGGCTTTTTGGCTACAACATTTGATAGAATAGAGATATTTCAATATGGTTTGTTCCACTGCATTCTGCATGAGAATATGCATCGAATGATATACAACATGATTTGTTGTATGAATATGCCAAGATTTTAAAAATTTTGCCTGGTAGTGGTATAATCATCTGGTGCTGCCTGCAACCCCCTAGTGACACCACTGGATATCCCATAACTCTGGGACATTCTCTGCAAGTGGCCACTATTTCATTAAATCACTAAATATTTAATCTATACAAATGTTAAGTGCAACTTGCAACTTAGTTAAATGTATTTCAGTTTTATTGGAATTTATGGGGAAAGGGGCCCAGGAATGAAAACAACTATTTGGATCTGGAGGTTCAGGGCACCCCAACCTGGACTGCAAGCCCTTTCCCATGAAGACATAAAACTGAGGCTAAATTGTAGATTGTGCTTGAATATGTTAAAGCAACTATAAAAATTCATTTCTCTCTGTATCTATGTGAGGTGTACAGATCTTGTGAGATAGAGAATTTGGGCAGCAAACTCTAGGACTTATAACTTGAAACAGAGACATAGCAGACCTCTGTCTCTAGTGTTCACAGAAGTACAGACACTAAATTCTTGGAACAAGAAACAGTATCTTAAAAAGTATCTGTTACTCACATGTGTATAAGTAATATACATACACTGTATAACATAATGCTATGTCTAGCTATAAATCAGCTAATGAGAAACAGAGGAACCTTAAACAAAAAGGATCCAAAGAAGCTAAAAGAGCACAAATCTTTCAGTTTTCAAATTTGGCCTTTTGTGGGAAGAAGAAATGGAGGGAACTATATTAATTTTGTACCTGACCCAAAACAGTGATATTTGGGCACTAAGTGGGAATTAAATATATTTAACTTGATATTCTTGTGTAGCTTTACAGTACAATCTTATGCCTGCCTACTCAGAATTAAGCCCCACTAAGTTAAATGATACTTACTCCCAGGAAAATGTGAGTGGAATTGCAACTTCACAACCCAATCCTAACCAGCGCTGGTTCAGTGGGGCTGCTCGGCCCACATTGTATCCAGCACTGGGAAGGAGCAGACTAGAGGCCTCCTTGAGATAAGGGGACATGCATCCCCTTATCCTGGGTAAAGCCCCTGCCAAATCAATTTGGCTGTTTGGATCTGCACCAGCAAAATCACTGGTGCAAGTCTGAGCTGCCTCATGTTGGGCTTCCAAGTCTGGGAGGGGGAACAGAATTTGGCATGTGCCAGCGCCACCAGTCCCACCCCCTTCTGGACCTTATCCACGCTGTTCTCATCCTCCTCCACCCCCTCCCCCCACCCCTTGCTGCCTGGTGGGAGCTTATCTGTTGGGTGCTCCTTCTGGATCTAATGCTAGCAGAGCAGCGCGGGCCTTCTCACCAGCACTACTTATTCCCAGGATGTTGCAAAGCATTTTATGGTATTTTTCCTACACCCTAAGCCAGCGCAACCATCAATGACCTGGCACTACTCAGGACTAGGATTGTGCTGTCTGTTGCATATTGTTTTCCCTGCTGTTAATAATGTAAAGCTTAATAATTGAGAGAGAGAGAGAGAGAGACTCAAGTAACTAACAAAAAGGACTCAAGTAACACAAAAATGACCCTATAAAATATTAAGAAACTCATAGAAGGGCATTCCATGAGATTCTCTCACAGTAGAAATCACAAAGTTGAGCTACCGATTTCCCATAATGAGTGAATTGCTTATTTAACATTTTTCATCAGTTTGTATAACTGTATTATTCTTTACTTTGTAGCGCATGACTAAGCACAGTATAAGCTTTTATTCACTTGTGAAAACAATTCATGCAAAAACAACAGTATGCAGAAGGAATAAACAAACTGATGCTCAAATTTCTTTTGTGCAACTTGGACATTCTCACTGAAATCTTAAATATATCCATTTTCATGGTGAAAGGGCACATGAGAGCCCCCACCCCCAGCTATCTCATGTTACAGAGTTATTGTGAAAGTAAACTAAGTTTATGTTGAAACTTATCCTGAATCCATGGAATACAGTGGGATAAGTTGTCCAAGTAAAATCAGAACAATACGTATATGAATATTTTAGAAAAATCTCTTGAACAAGTTTGGCAATGTATGCAAAGACAACGATTTTCAACCTTTCCCATCTCACAGCCCACTGACGAGGTGCTAAACTTGTCAAGGCACACCATCAGTTTTTGGACAATTGACAAGGCACACTGCACTGCCAGTGGGGGAGAGGGGACTCACATCCCCAATGGTCCTACTAACAAATGACCCACAAACTCCCACAGCACACCTGCAGACCATTTGCAGCACACAAATGTGCCAGAGCACAGTGGTTGAAAATCACTGTGGTTAGTACAGGCTGCCCTCCATATCCCTGGGTTCAGTACCCACGGATTTGAATACCTCCAGATTCCAAACCTGTGCCGGGGCGGCCACCAAACCTGACCAGACCTGTGCTCCAGTCAGGTCTAGAGGCCCTTCTGAGGGCCAGGGAGGCTGCACACTGCTTCCCTGATCCTCAAAAGGCCTTGTAAGGCCTCCAGAAGACCAAAAAGCATGACTTCTGGTTTTCAGCCCAAAACTGGAAGTTGTGATTTTCTGCCCTCTGGATGCTTCAAAAGTCTTTCAAAGGGTCGGGAAGTCCACGTAGCCTCCATGGCCCATAGAAGGGCCTCTGGACCTGACCAGAGCATGGTTGTGGTCAGGTTCGGAGGGTTTGGGGGCTCCCAAAACCCATGGATTTCATTATCAGTGGGTTTCCTTATCTGTATGGGTTCCTGGAATGCAACCCCCATAGATAATGAGGAACACCTTCTAATACAGTCAGTTCTCATTATCTGCTAGGGTTCGGTTCCTGGAAACCCTAGCGGATAGCGAATTCGCAGATAAACTACTGATCCTATTAATAGTCACCTGATAGTAGGAACGGGTGCTTTCCTTGCCATTAGAAGAATCCAACAGAGACCCTCAAGGAAGCCAGCAGAGAGCAGCAGGAAATGCCAACAGATCTCTGAATGCTGCAGAGACTTTCCAGAGGCTGCAGGGACCTTCAGAATGGCTCCCACAACTAGCGCAGACCCCTTTAGGACCGGCAGAAACTTCTACTGACCATTTTAAAGGGCTTCGCACTGGTCAGATGTGCCATTCTTGAAGGTTCCTGTAGCCTCTGGAAGGTTTCTGCATAGCAGAAAATGAGAACAGAGACACAGATAATGAGGAAAGGTAGCAATGCTGCCCTTTGTGGATAAGCGAATTCTCAGATAGTGATTTTGCATATAAAGAGAACTGACTGTAAGTCAAAAACAGTTCATTTTCTTCTCTCTTAAATAATTTTACTACAATTATTTAGTAAAAAAAATTACAAGACGTGTAAATAAGTTTTCAATTACCTTGTGGTCATGGGCATTTTCAGAGGATATTTTAGGTGTGCAATTCTTCGATAGCTCCACCCCCAAACAAAACCATGAGGAGAAAGTGACTGTTGAAGCCTTGTGCACTGTTTTCCTTTGTACACAGGTTCTGCCTGTCTATGATTAAAACAGGACATAGCAAAAGTTCCATGCTCACTTTTGCTACACAAGACACAAAATGCTCATTTGTCCAAAATTCTTAGCATATGGATAATGTATCTTCACAGTTTTTGTCAGATTCAGGTCATAGCTTGAGTTCCAGATGTATTTAGAAAAGTGTAAATTCAAGATACTGCTGGAAAATCTTTGGACCTTTGGCCCCACCTTGCACAAAATGGAGATATTTAAAACTTTCACAAGAATGCAATGATCTTTTGATGCTAACTATAAAAAGTACAGTAAGTTTCTTCCATAAAAAATCACAACATGGTAGAAAAATACTTATTTAATAGATGGTTGTCAAACTGAATGTGTGTATTTTACAAAACTGATATTACAGAGCCTGAAAGCAGGTAGAGCTCCTATTGACTGACCATAGCTGTGGCTAGGCAAAGACAGACAATGCATGCAAATACCAACTTACTAAGGAAAAATAAATTATGAGTTTGTCTTTGGAAGCCCTCCTTCAGGATGAAAAGATTGGCAAAAATAAATAAAGCTTGTGAATCCTAAACCTTTTGAATGTATTTGCTTGATGTGTTGGTTGGGATTCAATGTGTATTTCATCTTCAAGGCAAATAAAGTTGCTGGATCAACTTTAAGAGGCTGTAATCAAGCACTTCTCGGATTGCTTAAACAGGGATGATGAACTTAAGATCACTTGATTTTCCTCCCCTTCCCCTTTAGTGACTTATTCCTGTTAAAAAGAGGAGTGTGTTCACCTTTCTTATTTCATCATAGGCAAGCTTACCTTCTTTCCTCTGTACATTCCTACACTGCTGCTTAACTTAGACAAAGGAAGCAGGAGCACAATGTATATGAACTCCACTCCTTCCTGCCTTCCGTGTGTGTTCACACCTTTGCGAAAATCCTTTGTCTAGATCTTGGCTTGACACGGTTAGATTTTTCTAAGCATAGATCCTATTTGTTTGTATTTATTTCTAAAGCCCTGTTCTTAGAGAAATGAAAAAATAAAGGCAAAAAAGTGGCCATTCCATCTGAACTATACCTATTCACTTTTATTTCAAAACTATATTATGCAGTAGAATTAGAATGGCTTAGTAAATTTCAGCTATAATTTTTCTCATTGTACATCCCACACAAGCATTGTAAATAATAGATAAAAAAAATCAAACATGACCAAACTGTCGTCTCATACAACCTGGCACTGTTCCTCCCAAATCAGCTTTTTTCCCCTTACTTCAGCAATCAAATAAACTTCACCATGTGTATAACACAGCTGTGAGGCAGCATAATAAAACTAAGGTGTGACCCTTCAAGTATTCCCTGAGCAGGGCAGAGCATCCAACCTGCATCAACTTAGCTACTTTCAATAATTGAACACTATATGAATATTAAACACAGTGCAAGGTTCCAGATTTTGCTATTTATAATTAAGATTTTCTTACTGAAATTTGATTATGTGAAAAATATGGTTTTGTACAAATAACTGAACATAGCTAGATAATTTTTTTCTCTAAAAATGCTGATTGTTTGGCATTTAAAACCAAATAAATTTAGATGGCTCCATTGCCATGGAAGCAATTAATAAGCAGCATACTTCTAGAATTATTAGCTTTCTTTACAGGAAATGCAAAAAAGATCTTAAAAGAATAAAAAAAGAAATGATTGCCCAAGCATCACACATTCCCCAAAATTATTTTTGTCAATATGATGCCTTACACAACCAACCCATGTCATGACTGAACAGAAAAAGTGTGTACAAGAAAAATGTTACACAGTCATTATGTAATCACTTCATAGCGAGAAAAACAACCTCGACACTATGCTTTGACATGGTGGAACCTGAATAAAACTTCAACAATACACAACAGTGTTGTTATAGTATTCATAACTACCCCTCCTCCCAGCATGCAACTAGTTATTTCCATATTACAGATATATAATCTGATTCACATCTGACCTGATTCAATGGCTCCCATGCACTTGCATCACTTTTATACTCATAGTGACATAATGTATTCTAAGGCTGTAATCCTAAACATACTTTTCTGGGAGTGAGCCCCATCAAACCCAATAAAATGTAGTTCTGGATAAGACATGCGCAGGATTGTGCTATAAGAACGTTATTACTAATACTAAGGGCCCAATCCTGAACTGCACCAGTGCTGACATCGAGTGCTAACGCTGGGTATTGCAAACATGCCATAAGGCATGCCCATGACACCCTGCACCAAGTCAGCATTGAGCCAAGCACTGACTGGACACTGCCCAGAGTTAGGTAAGAGCAACGAGTGGCAGTGAGGGCCTTGGGGGTGGGGAAAGAGCAGGACAGAGTGGTGGGAGGGCAGTATGGGGGAGGAACTGGGGTGGGAACGCTGCTCTGCTGGATCCTGAACTCGGTGTCAGGCCAGAGGGCCCAACACGGAGTCTCTCAAAACACACCAAAACAGCTGGCGCAGTCTTCAGAAGCCCCAGTGCAGGGCTTGGGGCTTTCCCTGGGGGAAGGGGTCAAAAGACCCTTCCCCTGAGAAGACATCCAGCGACTGCCCCGGGCCACAGGATGCAGCAGTAGCCACCGTGGTGCTGCTGTCTTTAGGATTGGGTTGCCCAAGCTTGTCCTATGCTTGTCTATTCTTAGTAAGTTCCACTTTCTTCAAAGGGGCTTACACTCTCATGAAAGTACGCACAGGATTGCAGCATAAGTTATGCAGAAAATAATAGACTATTTTGTCATGACAAACTTGTACCAGTGATTTCAGTGGTGTTCTTAGGACACAACCCGTATGCATAAGAAGGACGCACCCAATCCATTCAACACCAGGGAAAATACCATGCATGGATCCTTCTGCATTTATGGTATTTTTTGTGAGGACAGCAACATGCTTGAAAGCATCCCAAAGGGTGTGGTTTTATAAAATGAGATCAAATATAGCGCTACGATTATGATTCAGTACACTTCCTGTTCTAATGTCACTTCTGCCATGATCTCATTAGGTCATTTTATGCAAGTTGCCATCTCATTTTTAGTCTCTCCCCCCCCCGCCCATTTGCAATCCAGTGGTTTATTACCTAATCCCAGTTTGAATAATTCTGGCACGCACTGCATGAGAAGCATGCATGCCCACATCTCCCCCCACCTGGTATACCATTCTATTGCCACATAGATTTGGTGCGCGCGCACACACACAAGTCTGAACTGCCTTTAAACTTGGAATTTAAATAGATATATTTAAATCACATATTATAGTGAAGTCAGTATGTTGTCCTCCATATAACTATGTGGGGTAGAGCTAGAGATGTTTGTGGGAGACATGTATAGACACGCTGCTCCTCATAGGGTAGGTATCAGTACTGTCTGAACCCACCTGCTGCAGTTTAATTTAGTTATTTATTAGAACCAATGTGGGGTAGTAGATAGTGTCAGAATACAACCAGGAAGATCAGTATCCACATCCTCAGCCAATGAAACTCACACTGAATTACCTTGGGTTAGTCACTATCTCACAACTTAACCTACCTTGCAAGATTGTTATCACAATATAACAATGATGGGGGTGAAACTATGTATGCCATCTCGAGCTCCCTGAGGGAATTTTATTTCAGTAAAAATGAAAATAGCAGCCATTATAATAATAAAGTACATTTTTGGCCTGCCCTTCTCCCAAAAAGGTCTGGGTAGTTTACATAGCCCTATGTCATCATCTTTCTCTTCGTAATGCCTTGTGAATTCCCTCCAGTTCCAATCCAACAATTTATCCAATCTTTAACACACTTGGGAAAACATCTGCTCCCAAGGTTTGCCACCACCAAGACCAGCAAGAGGCCTGGGAAAATTACTTCATTTTTTACTTAGTCCCTTAGGGCCTCTACTTGCGGCACCAACAATGGAAGAAAGAACATCTGTTAGACTGCTGTTTTCTGGAAAACATCTAGTTCCTGGTATCCCCCTTTGCTGCCACCACCATTCTGGTGGAGAAAGGCAGCAACTCCTGATACTCCAGATCTATCACTGTGAGGGTAACAAGATCCACTTATCAATCTGATTTTATTATTATGAACTGCTTTTATATTTCTAGAAAAATAAAATAAAACATAAGACAGACCTTAAGGGGTGGTTGTAAAGATTACTACGAAAAGACATGAAAAGTAATTTGAAAGCCTAAAAAAAGTGAATAAATGCTAAGTTCATCCTCATCCTAAGGTCACTCATCGTTTAATTACATCCAAAGCTCAGCCAAATTAGTCAGGCCTGGTTAGTACTTGGGTGGGAGACCGCCGGGGAGTACCGGGTGCTGTAGGCTTATACCATAGTCTTTCGAGACTGAAGGTTGCCAACCATTTCAGCCAAATTAAAATTTGAATTGACATTTCCCAGATAAAAGTCCAACGTTTACAACGAGATCACACTTGCTGAACCACATGGGAATATATTGCTTTTCCAAGCAAACAAGAGATTCTAAACATATATTTTTTTTAAGTATGGGATACTAAGCACACCTATTTAGTGTAATAAAACTCTTCCTAAAAACTGTTTTTGAATACAGGAACCATGGTGAGTAAGGAACCCAGCAAGTGCTTGCTTACAGCCTCTGAAAGCGAAGTTGATCCAGCAACGTCACTTGCCTTAGAGATGAAATACGCTCTGGATCCCAACCGGCAGATCAAGAAAAGAAACAAAGCCCTGCAGGTGAGATTCAAAGACATCTGTGAGGCCCAGAATGAGCAGAGGGACAAACAGCTCTCTACGCTGCAGCAGACAGACAAAAAGGAATCCAAATCCATCTCTTACAGAGCAGCTTACCGGAAATATATGACAGTGCCTGCCCGGAGATCAATCCCTAATGTAACTAAGAGTACTGGAGTTCAGACTTCACCTGAACTTAAAAAGTGTTACCAGACATTCCCTTTGGACCGGAAAAAGGGGAGTATCATTAAAAGCATAGCTTCTGTTGACACTTTTCCAACTCAAAACAATGGATTCCTAATAGATGTTAAAGATAAAGACAGCAAAATCTCAGGGGAGGCTGCTCACTGTAGTAAGAAAGTCACTGGATTTGTGACAGCTGAGTTTATTTCACATACTAATGAACGCATGAATGCAATAGAACAGCCTTCTAGTGACAACTGTTCAGAGACATGTAGAAGCACTGATTTGCACAGCTGTACTAAAGAATCTCCTTCTCTTCAAAACTCAGCAGCTTCTGTTTTAGAAGAGCCTGATTACCAGCTGGATGACAAAGCAAAACACCACACAGGGCCATTGGGGAATGAGGAAGCTCATCCATCCATCCATGGAAAAGTGTTTAAGACAGAAGTAGCTTCTGTCTACTTGCCTGCATCTGGTTCACACGTCTCACAGACTGACCTGCAAAATTCTGCAGCAGGGAATGAGTGGTCTCTGTGCCCAACCAAGGAGGACAAAAAAAGAACAGTGCATCTTAATGGTCTGCAATCACAAGCAGTAAGTGCAGCTCAGGCCTGTTCGACACAGGCACAGTGCCAATCAACCGAATGTAATGAACAGACCTTTCAGATACATGTTTCACCTATGGAAGGAAATCAGCCTTGTCAGACAGCAGTTGCTGTGAGTGAAGGATGCCAACAAATTGTGCCTCACACAGAAGTGGTAGACTTGAAAGCACAGCTACAGATGATGGAGAACTTGATCAGCTCAAGTCAGGAAACCATAAAGGTCTTGTTGGGGGTTATTCAGGAGCTGGAAAAAGGAGAAGCTCATCGAGAAGGGTAAGCGTTTCTCTTTCTGGTATTCCTTCTTAATGTCCATGATCATTACATTTACTAAAATGAACAGAACAGAATTTCACTAAGTAGTTTACAGTTCCAATTACATGTTTGTGTTCTTAAATTTTTACTACAAATGTTTTAGAACTGCTCTAAAAGTACATTTAACTGCATATGCATCATCATCTTGCTGTATTACTTTCATGAAATAATTGTACCTGATTCACCATACCTGCAATACATAATTCAGTGCCTAGACTGACAGTAATGTACTAATGCTGCAAAATGACCTTCAGTCTATTTTTTCATTTTTTCTATATTTGCTTCTAGTACAGCTGTACTCCTAAAATAAGCATGCTTTCAATAACAGAATTGCTTCCAAACTAATACTAGTGTTAAATATCACATATATAACGGGTCTTCTGAAAACAAATATCAGTATTATTCAGTTATCCAAGAAATTTTTTGTTTTATTGTTTTAAAACAGATTAGTACTGTAAGTTACAGGAAAGCATTCAGCAGAAGTATCTAAAATATACAGCATCACTGGACTGGAATGCATAGAGTATTTTAAACGTGCATGCATGCGTTCCTTTCTTGTTCCACAGTTTTATATAAAAGTGTTGCTCAGAACTATTTGTACAAGCACAGCTATTTACTCAGACTCAGTTAATTAAATCTTTATCTGATAATTGTAACTTTTGTGCTTTTGGCATTTCACACATGTTCTCTGCCTTTACCCCTTTAAAAATGAATTGTCTTCATTTGCCAGTTAATTCAGTGGTTGCAGCCTCTCTCTCTCTCTCTCTCTCTCTCTCTCTCTCTCTCTCTCTCTCACACACACACACACACACACACACACACACACACACACACTTACTTTTCAATTAATGATTGTATGTTTCAAACACCTCCATACTTTCTGAATGCTTTGCATAGCCCTGGTTTCCCCTATCCCAGTAAACATTCTTTCACTGATTCTTTACTTTGCTCTGAAATTATCACTATGTACTTTGTATGTGGTTCTCACCCAAATCAGCCCTTGAATAAAAAGTACATTAAGGAAATTTAGCATTTATAAACATGGGAGCAGATTGTTCCCTAGAATAAAGTCATTAACATTTTCACAAAATAGTACTTGGCCCAAGACCTTTACAGCATTTATTTAAATTTTTCGGCCACCACGTCTCTCTAGGGTTTAGGTCACATTACACAATTTCCAACAAAGCTTTCCCGCTTCCAACTGCTTAATTGTGAATATTCTTTTTGGGTATACTACATAAATACAATACAACAATGCATGTTTTTTAATTGGTGATGTTGAATTCCACAGCAGTGTGTCATGTTGCTTGGGGAAATCACAATGGTGATTTTTCTTTGGCCACTGTTAAGACCAACAAAGAATTTAAACACCACTTAATCTCTAACTATAGTGCTCAACATCTTTCTTAGACTGTGGTTTACTGAATAGCTGACCTACAATTTTAAATTCAGCAGAACAATATAGAAGATAGAATACTGAATAGCTGACCTACAATTTTAAATTCAGCAGAACAATATAGAAGATAGATTTAAGCCTCACAGGTGAATCTTTTAGAACAGAAACCTAATCACAGTTAAATAAGCTATAACATCTCAAATTAGGAACTCTAGCAGTTTGCTTCATTTAAAACCTTGATTTTCAGAGTTGAATGCATCTCTTTTGCACATCCAGGCACTCTAATGATCAGCAAGTTAGTCTGAAACTTCTGTTTAGTTATGCTGTAATCATGATGACTCCTTAAATGTAACTGATTATCTTTTGATTTTAAGTTGTAATGAAGTAATTATGCATTTGTCATTGAGCAAGTTTTTGAGGCCCACAGAACAGCTCTTACTCTAGATACAGCAAGAATTCAGTGAAAATTTAAAATTGCCAGAATGCATTTGCCAACACCACCAGATATAACAGAAAAATAAATCTAAACTTCCCTCATGCAGTGAAAATGAAGAACTCCCTCAAGTAGGTTTTGCAAAAACCTGTCCCAGCAGTTACATAAGCATTATTATATGTACAATATTTAAATATTATATATTTCAGTTCTAGGAGGCTGTTTGACCTGACACTGAATCAGACCATTAGTTCATCTAAGTGAGTACAGGTGTTTCCCCTGTATCCATGGGAGATACGTTCCTCTGCACCCAATTCCTTGCAGATACCGAAACCATGGATAAAAGGGAATCTTATACTTACTGTGGCACCAAGCATTCCTGTTGCTTCCTTTGAAGCCTGTTATAGAATGCTAGAAGAGGAACGTGAGAAGCAGTCAGCTGGAACTACCAAGGAGGTAGACAGCCAGAACCCTAACAGAAAGTTGAAGGCTTCCTGCTTCCTGTTAGCATTGTCTTAGTCTTCATCTCTTAGAGTCCGATCCTGAGGGCTCTATCACTGGTGGTACACACATTACTGTTGTCTCTAAGTGTCACAAGCATGCTGTAAAGCACGTGCATGGAACCAGGGGTGGAGAAAGTGTTGGTGCTGGGCCAATGCCAGCAGGCGCTGGGCATCGCACCAGCATCGTGCGGCTGGCCAGTGCTCTTCCAGCAGTGAGTATTTTGGGGACTTGGGAAGGCAGGAAGTGGGTGGAATGGGGCAGAGGAAAAACGAAGGAAGATGAAGATCAGGTTTGCAAGAGCAGTGGAGGTGTTAGCAGAGTCTGCCGTAGAATCTTGAATCCCCTCCTGAGCCAGCCGACCCAACATGAGTCTCCCCACTCAAATGCAGGCACAGAGCTAAGGAGACCCATTGATGCTGCAGCAGTGTTACCTGAGGTAAGGAGACCCCTGTAGTAGTCTCAGTGCCCTCAATATGCAGCTGTCACCATTTTGGCACCACTGCTCCTCTGGACAACACCAGGTTCAGGATTGGGCTATTAGACTTTCTCCTCCAGCATTCCAGATGGGTGCTTCTCATGTTCCTTTGCAGTTTATTATATAATACTAGGAGAGGAATATGAAAAGCAGCCATCCAGTAAACTGGAGGAGGGAGACTAAAGAGTATGCTGACAGGAAGCAGGAAGTTCCAACTGCCTGTTAGCATTCTGGCTGTCTTTGAGACCCTTTGTGTAGCACTACACTAGGGCACATCACGTTTTAATGTGAAATGGGCAAATGGGAGATGTTACCACTAGACATGTTGACCAGTTGATAAAAAAACTAAAACTTATGCTTCTTATATTGTTATGCAACCCCCAATACACTGTGGTTCTGTACTGCAAGAATATACTCCATTAGAATTTACAGAAGAATTCATGGAATCTGCTCACTATTCCTTGGAGCTATATGTTTATAGCTTTATCAATGTTTATCAATGGAGCCTTTATCAATGTTTATCTACACTAAAAACATTAAAACTTATGTATTTCTCTTATATAATAAGTTCACAAGGATTAAAGTGCATTTTACCACTTGGGAGGGAAAGTGTATACTAGGAAGTGTTATTTTTTTTTTTCCATAGTAGCTAACCAAGGGCCCAATCCTATCCAATTTGCCAGTGCCAGTGCAGTTGTGCAGTGCAGTGCCAGATGGTAGCACCAATGCTGGAAAGTTGGATAGGATTGGGCCCTAAGGGCCCCTATCCAACTTTCCAGCACCGGTGTAGCCGTAATGCAGCCCTGAGGTAAGGGAACAAATGTTCCCATACCTTGAGGAGGCCTCTGCCTCCCCATCACATGATGCAGTGCACACCCCCATTGGCACGGCTACAATGGCACTGGAAAATTGGAAAGGATTGGGCTCTAAGGCCAAATTCACCTTAATTGTTAACACAGCAGTGGAAGATGGTAAATGCAACAATATAATTCAACCAGGGAGAGCTTTTCCAAGTAGTTATTAAAATCTTATAGTCCCACGAGCATTTTCCATTATTGTAAAGAACAAAGTAATACCTGCCAATACTGTTTACAACAATAAGCAAAATTTATAGAGTTTGAATTACATAGTATTGATCACTGTCAAGTGTGAACGTTATTATGATATGAGAAAATGGTAGTGGTAAGATGACAATGCCAATATAGCTTGAGTGTTTCTTAAAGGAAGAGCAGCTGAGTGGTCTCTCTCTCTCTCTCTCTCTCTCTCTCTCACTCACACACACACACACACACACACACACACACACACTCTTTGTATGCAGCAGGTGTAGAATTCAAACCCTGGCATCTACAGTAGGCCTGGAAAAGACCCTCTTTTCTAAAATTCCAGAAAGTTGCTACCACTCAGCGTAGACAATACTGAACACTAATGGCTTGACTCTCTACAAAGCAAGTTCCTAGTTATGTAACAAACAGGAAGCCCAAAGTGAATCACCAAGACCAAGGTAAATTGGTCTTTTGTCATTACTCCCAAAAGAAAAGTCTGCCCATTAGTCTTTTCTCCTAGAATGTTCAGTGGTAAAATATATTTTAAACATGTATTTCCTTTTCCTATTGGCAACTTGCTGGTTTTCTCCTCCCCATCTTTCCTGCTGGACAAAATGTTAAAACTTAGGTGCTCAAATAGTGGAGCAGCCCCAGCCGTCCAGGAGGACATGAAGTTCTAGGAAAGGAGAATATCCTTAGGCAGATAGAACCTTCCAACCTGCAGCACACAAGAACTTTCAGGCAGAAAAACGTCATCAATCCCACAATGAATTTGTGGGATTGTCAGCTCCACTTGATTTGAAAGGAGATCAGAAAGAACAGTAAAGAAAGCTGATCTAATTATGTTTCCTCATGTGTGCATTGAAAAGTAGGTGAGCAAGGTCCTGTTATATTCCACTTGAATTAGTACCTCAATTTCAAAATCCTGCAAGGCTTCATTTGTGTATGCCTATGCCTAATGTTTAATTCTGGACCCATTCCAATCTGGCTTCAGGTCGGGGTTCGGGACGGAGACTGCCTTGGTCACTTGGTGGATGACCTTCGCCGGGGGATGGACAGGGGGAGTGCAACCCTGTTAGTCCTGCTGGACCTCTCGGCAGCTTTCGACACCAACAACCATGGTGTCCTTCTGGTTTGGCTGGCCGGGTTGGGGCTTGGAGTGTTTTGAAGTGGTTCCGCTCCTTCCTAGCTGACAGATCCCAGAAGGTGGTGCTGGGGGATGCCTGTTTGGCACCCCAACCTCTTAGGTTTGGGGTGCCACAGGGTTCCATCTTATCCCCCATGATTTTTAACATCTACATGAAGCCGCTGGGAGAGGTCATCCGGGGGTTTGGAGTGGGTTGCCATCAGTATGCTGATGACACCCAGCTTTATCTCTCCTTTCCCCTTGATTCTGAGGAGGCGGTTGGGGTCCTGGATCGCTGTCTGGAGGCGGTTAGGGGCTGGATGTGGGCGAACAAGCTGAAATTAAATCCGGATAAGACAGAGGTGTTCTTGGTTTGGAAATCCACAGCTCAGGTACTGGACTATCGGCCTACTCTGAATGGGGTTGCACTCCCTCTGAAGGAGCAGGTCCTCAGCTTGGGGGTTCTCCTGGATTCACAGCTGCTCCTGGAGTCCCAAGTGGCGGCTGTGGCCAGGGGAGCCTTTGCTCAGCTTCGGCTGATTTGCCAGCTGCGACTGTACCTGAGCTGTGCGGACCTGGCCACAGTAACCCATGCCCTAGTGACATCTAGATTAGATTATTGCAATGTGCTCTACGTGGTGCTGCCTTTGAAGACGGTCCGGAAATTACAACTAGTACGGAACGCGGCTGCTCGTGTGGTTGCTGGGGCACGTCGGTTTGACTCTGTCGAGCCGTTGCTTCGGTGGCTACACTGGCTGCCAGTTCTGTTCCGGGCCCAATTCAAGGTGCTAGTTTTGACTTTTAAAGCCCTTTACGGCTCAGGTCCGGGGTATTTGAGGGACCGCCTCCTTCCCTACAATCCTGCCCGTGCTCTTAGATCATCTGGTGGAGCCCTTTTGACTGTGCTGCCACTAAGATGTGAGAGGCGCAGCGGCCAGGAAGAGGGCCTTCTCGGTGGTGGCCCCTGAACTGTGGAATACCCTCCTCTTAGAATTGAGAACTGCTAACATTTTGGCATGGACTGAAGACCTTTTATTTCAAAAAGCTTTTAATTGTTGACAGGCTAGCTGGCGTTCTTGCTTTTTTAATATGAGAATCCACGGGGTTTGTTTGTTTTTTAGATTTTTTAATATTGTAAATTGTTTTAATGATTGTTTTTAATGTTGTATTTTAAATTGTTTGTAAGCCACCTTGTGTGCCCTTTGGGCAAAAAGGCAGGGTATAAATTAATAAAATAATAATAATTCACAGTCACCTATGGAAAAGAAGGTTGGGATTGGGTTTTTCTTGGGAAGGGGGACCTAGAATCAGCAAATTAAGAACACCCCAAGCTTGAGAAACATCTAGTTGTATACACAACTGTGCTTTAAGAGGAACAGGAGTTGCCAAGATGGATAAAGAGTATGCACAAGCAGCAACAGTAACCAGTATAAAATGAAAACGATCCCTGATGATACACTGTCACTGGACTGAAAGAACTGCTAGTAGTGAGCACATTTGTGGGCCCTTGACTCATATAATCACTCATTTAACAATGAAATCTTCCTTTCTCTTCCTGAGCTTAGAGAAAGTGGAAGGGAGACCCCCAAAATGGAAGTCTTCTCACTGCTTTCTGAGTTCTCAGTGCAACAAAAGCTTCAGGGCCCAATCTTACCCAACTTTCCAGTGCTGGTGAAGCTGCAATGCAGACCCTAGGCAAGGGAACAAATGATCCTGTAGAGGCCTCCATAACTACCCTCCCACCACAGGATGCAAAGAACACCCCATTGACACGATTACACCAAGGCTGGAAAGTTGGATGGATTTGGCCCTCATTCCTTTCCTCCAAACTCAGAGGTTAAAAGAGGGCAGGATTTTATACATACCCCCAATCATGCTAAGGTTGACATATAACTTCAGACAAGACATTGCCCTTTTCTATGATGGGATCTTGATAAGCACACATTTGGTTGGCTGTCACGTTCAGCCAAAAGTTATGGATCTCTGGTTCTTATGAATAAAGAGAATGCACATAAATATGCCTATGAATCATGTGAGTAGATTTTTTTAACTCACTCTGTTTCTTTTTATAATGCCATGTCCATTTTATATGTAAGACAACTAGCGCTAGCAAATGAATTGTACACATTTGCCACAATAAGGTTGTATTCGAAACTGACTTTCAGAGGTTATATTAGACCTGTGATTATGCCTGTAAATCTGGTAACAAACTTGGGCTGCAATCCTAACCACATTTTCCTGAGAGTAAGCCCCATTGAACAAAATAGGACTTACTTCTGAGTAGACCTGGTTAGGATTGTGCCCTTGCTTTTAGAGCAACTCCGAGTTTAAAGGGGGGAAAAGGAAGCGGGAGAAAGATTACAGAAGTACTCACCTTCATTTTCTGAACTGCATGTAGTATGTTTGCAGCTACACCAGCCTGGTTAAGCAGCCTCAAGTTTGGTTCCAGCTACACCTGCCTGGATAGGTGTAAGAAGCTTAAGATGCTGTTTAAGCTTACAGGCTTATTGCAATCTAACCAGGCTGGTGTAGCTGCAACCAAACAATGTGGCTTAAACTACACCAGCCTGGTTAGACTGAAGGGAGGGAATAAGCCTACATGGAATGGTACTTCCAGTGACATAGCTCTGCTGGAGTTGCCTCCATAGAGGCAATAACCTCCCCCAAACTCAACTTATCCATTATATGCTATAGGAAATGTTTGGACTTTTGGTTCCAAACTTGCCCTTGACTTATCTATGAGATCAGTTTATACTCAAGTAGTATATATGGTGTATTTAGCTTTTTTAAACTTTTACAAGTTTGTTTTGTAAAGATGCAGAAAGACAGTAAAGATATATGTATGGACGGTATTGTTACCTGAAGACACTTTGCAAAGAGAGATATTTTGGTATAAAATAATTGATACATTTTGTGATAGATATCATGTTTCTAGACTGCATTTAAAAATAAAAAAAAAATATTATGGGTATATGTTCTTCATAAGAAGAGTTTCGAAAGACAAAGGTTCATTCTTGTTTGGGAGAAAACCAGAACGTGCCAAACTAGACCTATGAGTTTCAAGCTGTATCCCATGTAATCATGCAATTTCCTGAAAGCCTACTAACGGACTTCAATGAGAGGTTAATTAACTATAGATGAACTTGCCTGAAAGATAGCTTGGCCCCCACAGCTCATCATGTGCAATGCATGGGTGATTTCTCATACACTCTCTCAGTTCATACAATTGCAGACAATAGTGAGGCAAACAACAGTGAGGACCAAAATGAACCAACCATGTACCTTACCACCATTCCCAGAATCTTCTAAACTACCTAGAAATTCTACAACAGATGTTCATGATTTCTTGGCAAACAAGTCAGTGTGAAAATGGATCTCCTGAAACCCAGTGAACTAGTCTATACAGGCAACTAGTCAATGGCTTCCACGCTGCAGAAAAATGGGGTTCAGGTGGTGAGAGGATGGACATTTATGTGAAGATATGAGAATATCACATAAGGAAAACTAGATGGCTTAGCCAGGAAGTAGGCACAGAGTTTATTCAAACCTATATTCTATTCCTGGTATAGTGATATGGGTTTAAGAAATAAAGTTTTCAGCTCAGCCTCACATTGTAAAAGGGATACAGAATGTTTTTATTCAACTTTGCCCACAATCCTGAACAATTTTCCAGCACTGACAGAAGGGCAATATAACTCCAAGGTGAGTGAACAAACATTGCCCTACCTTGAGGAGGCCTCCATGACTGCCCCCCAACTGCAGGATGCAGCACATACCCCACTATGTGCTGTGGCACAGCTATGCCAGTGCTGGAAAGTTGGTTAGGATTGCGCCCTTTGTGGCTTTACTCTTCCTGCCAGCATTCTCTCTTCAATAGTCACATTCCAAAACAGTACTTAACCAAAAGTTCTTGCAGTACCAGTATCACAAAACCAGCTAGGTATCACTAGCTAGACCAGAGTTTCCAAACTCTCTGGGAGTTTGGGAACCGCTGTAAGTGCTTGCGGGAAAGGGGCGAAGCAGCGATGCTAAATCAAATGTGGGTCCCAATCACTATTTTTAGCTTTTCTAAGGCTTGGGGAGCCCTGCAGAGTGGCCAGCGGGCTCCCTGTACCCTCACAAGGGCCAGTGCTGTCAGGGATAAGTAAGAAAAAGCTCTTTTGTCCCTGGCAGCAGCACGATCATGACAATTGCTTCGCTGCCTTCGCCATCGCCCCATCCCTTAAGGCTGAGGTATTCAATCTGTGCGTCCTACCTCCCTAGTGAGGCATGGCTAGCCTCCAGGGGCATCGCCAGGCATCTCGGGGAGAGGGGCTGGGCTGGGCTGCTCTGCTCTGCTGCACATACTGCCTCCTGACTTGCTGCTTTTCTGCAGCTGTGAACGAGGTGGGTAGGGCAGCCTGAGGCTGGGAGCGCATGTGAAACATGGTGCAGGGAGGTGGGAGAGAAGGCTGGCTGGGCAGGCAGAGGTGCTGCATCTCATCATGGAGCTCCCTCCATGTGCAACCTTGCCCCAAGGACTACATTTCCCAGTGTATCCCTTGCCCTGGGCATCCTGGGATTGGTCAAGGCTGCTTGGGAAGGAAGAAGCCAGCTTGCTCCGGGTGGGGGGGTGTCCAAATGCCCTAGCCTGCATCCATCTGTCTTGCCTGGGGGGAACAGGGGTGGCATCTGCATGTTGGGTGTGTGCATGTGAGCAGCCCCCATCTACTTTGGGGTGAGTTGTAATCTTGCTGTATGTGGCTGCAATTCTTTCCACACTTTCCTGGGAGTAAGCCCCATTGATTCAAATGGAGCTTACTTCTGAGTAGACCTACATAGGCTTGGGGTCTGTGTCAGCTTAACCCAGGATCCTCACCTTTCTCTTTTTCCTCCCCCTTCAAAAAAGAAAAAAATCACTCTTGATGACTTTGTCTCCAAAAATTGATTAAAAATAAAAATCCCCATTCCTTTTTAGTCATTCCCCTTTTTCCTCCTGCCTCCTTTTGAGGGGAGGGGGTACTCTGTTGGCTGCTATTGTAAGACAAAAGGCACAATCCTAGCTAGGTCTACTCAGAAGTAAGTCCTATTGTGTTCAATGGAACTTACTCCCAGGAAAGTGGGGTTAGGATTCCAGTCAAACAGTCTCTAGTTTACCTCAGTTTGCAATTAGCAGATACACACAAAACAAAGTCTTCCCCGCCTGCAAATTCATCACTTCCCCTCTCCCTTTCCAAAACCCTCCAGGTGTGCTGCTAACAAACTCAGGGCACAATCCTAACCAGGTCTACTAAGTCCTATTTTGTTCAATGGGGTTTACTCTCAGGTAAGTGTGGTTAGGATTGCAGCCTCAGAGTGCTGGCACCCTTGTTTCTCGTGTATAATTATACCACCTTCATCCCCATTTTGGGGGTAACTGAGGTGAGGTGTTGTAATGGGGAGTCATGGCCAGTGGCTACAAGGATCAGGGGAGGTGTGAGCCAGAAAAGTTCGAGAACCACTGTCTTAAGGGGTCAGAGACAGGGCTTCCCCGGCTGGGGCATGAGGACGCCCCAGTTTGGGACCCTCTGAGCTGGACAATTCAGACAGTCTAATGAATTATCAGAGATGGCAGTCAGCAGTTGTATCTGTGCTAACATCTTAGATACAGACATAAAGAAATCTGAGAAAGTGAATTACAGTACTCTTGCTGCATACTAGAACAAACCTTGACACATCTTTTATAGGACTATGCTGGCTACTCTAACAACTCTGCTAGGTTAGCAAAATTTAAAAAAACAAACATTGGCATCAGTTGTGTCAAAGCCAACAGAGAAACTGGGACAGTGGCTTCAGTCTTTTCCTACATGTAACCTGACGAGAGACAGCAGCAGTCAGTAGGCTGGTGCACACTGTTAATTGAGAGCTATGCTGCTTTTACCTCTCCCCTGCCAAGTGGCTGTAGTAGGATAGCCTGTGCTACCATTATCTGTCTCCTTTAGGTGCAACATGACCACTTTGTGCTTACACCGAGGCTCTTAGTAGTTGTTGCCTTTAGCAGCCTGCACCAGCCAATGACATCAGAGGAGTTACAGACTGTAAATATTCATCATAATTACTCTGCCTTATGCTTAAATATGATTTTCAAAAGGTGAAAGGCTGGCAAAGCCTCTGCAACAAGGACTGATTTTTGACAGATATGCAACTGCTGAATAAAACATAGGATACAGAAACAACTGCAATAGTTAGAGGGGTAGATGGAGAGATATAAATTTGCAAGTCCTGCAAATTAACACCATGCCTGTTTGCTGGATGTCAGACTGCAGTATACTCAAGCATTAAATCATTCTCTTCAAAATGGGCACATATAGTTCTAGAATTTCTCTAATGTATAGATTTCTAAACTGCAATTTCTTTGTCATTATAAATACAAAGATAAATAAAAAGCTGCTTTCTTGCCTTCTGTGAAAACTAGACTACCAGTGGATTTTTTTTGTTTGATGTAGCTTTATGACCTTGATTTTGTGCGTGATTTTTGTGACTGTAAAAAATAAAAACATACCTGTTTATGTTCATCAGGGTTCTCAAGGAGGAACAAATTTAAACATACAAAGCATCCAAACTTAATATTTATTTTGCATTTTACCAAGCACCGACCAAGTTAGTTGGCAAATGTTTGTGTTAGTCAATTTTCTTTTTTTTAAAAATCAAAACATAGAAAACCTAATAATGGATGAGTCTCATCCCAGTTACAGTTTGTAAGTGCTTTGATGAGATTGGGAGATTAGTGCTTAGTGGCCTTCTTTTCAGAAATTCTCTGGAGGCCTTGAATGATGCTGAGTGTGTCTGTGCTGGTTAACAGCTATATCAGCATTGCTAGTAAAATCATTCTCTGGGTAGCTCTGTTCCCTTTTCAGAGTGTCAGTTTTACATCCTCAGTATGAAGGACTGATTAAATACTAACAGACTGCTGTAATGTCTAATGCTGAAAATGCATTGCCAAACGCAGAGGAGAAAGCAGTTGTACTGGCTGCAAGTGGAGGGCCTCTTTCTTTCTGACTTGTGTATACAGACTATACAGTTAGAATAATTAAAGCCTGACATTATTCAGAACACATTCATATGTCTTTCTCTTAAAAACAGTATTAGAATCCTTATGTACTTTCCAAAGAACACTACTAAAATGGGAATTTCTTATTGTAAATTCCTGTATTGGGAAGGAGAGGCATTCCCAATCCTATGGAATTGTCCCTCCCATGTTGTTGGAAGCAGGGCCAGCTAGTTAAGCTCAACTGCAGAGATGGGGGAATGACCCTCTTCCCAGACTAGGAATTCACAGTAAAATTCCAATTTTCTCTGGTAGAGGAAAGGGCACATCCCTGAACATTTGGAATATAAAATTGAGCATGATAGGCCTTCTGGTAAAAGGCAAGAACTTAGGTATTCAAAACCCTCTGCAGAACATGGCCACATCTCTTGTGGAGAACACATTTATCTTATAGTACTTTATGAAACAGAGGACTAGCTTGCTGTCCTTTAGATTTCAGCTGAAGAGGAGAAAGCACAAAAGGCTGCCAGAACTGCCTCCCCTCAAAGAATAAGCTGAAGGAGGGGTCTCCCCTCCTGAAGGAGGGAGGTCTCCCCAGTGTCTTATACAGTACTGAAACCAACAACTTGTTTCACCTTTTGCACTATGGATGGCTGATCCCTAAAGAATATGAACATGGCCTCTGACTTCTTGCTTTTAGCTGTCCAGTCCATAAAAACTGCAAGGCTCTCCACATATCCAATATATGCCAACTCTTTTCTTATGAGTCAATGGCAGAAGGACCAACTCCCAAGATCAGTGTGATGATTCTCTGTGTAGGGATTTGTAGTAAGGTCCACCTTGGCAAATTACGCAAGCTTTTGCTGCTGCATTGTCTGTCTGTATGAGAATATGGCAGCACTGGCTCTGATCCTGAAACATAAGGATCAGCCTTATTGCCCCAAGTTTCAGTCAGTTTTTTTTTTTTTTTTACTCCACCTGGACCAAGAGCTCTACATCATACCCACTCCCATGTAGGCTCATCAGCCGATGAGTTGGCATTCGTGGTGATCCTTGTTTTGTCTGCAACAGTGAGGATCACCCCATGTTCACACTTGGCACTGCTGCAGCACTTGGTCTTACTCATGATCCAGATTAGCCTGTGCAGATGCTTCCCTGTTGCTTCTCCTTATGGGGAAGAAGGATGTCTTGCAGCTTTCTGGTATAGAACTATACCCAGCTCACCACATCCTGACAGGATACTAGTATGCTCAGTAGTTGTGCTAGCATTATAAGGTCAATTTGGTTGGCTGTTTGCTTCTTACAGCTTAGCTTCCATATCTTCCTTCATCACTCTTTTGAAGGGACATGCCACTAGTTCCAGAAAGCTCTCTTCCTAGTTGATTACAAAACCATGAAACTGGAAGCAGTTCATAGACTTCGGGATATTCAGGTGACCCTGAGAAAGAGGAGGGTGCATCCACCCTCCCAGACCTGCTGCAAAAACCACTATCAGGCCCCAACGAGGCAAGAACTGATGAAGCCTTTCCAAAGCCCATGGAATAGCTTGATGCCATCCATTCTCCAAAACCTTCCTGCTGCTGACTCAACAGATTGGGTTTTGCTGACTGCCATCACACTCCAGTATGGCCGTTAGGTCATTCCCCTACCAAACTGCAAGGCCAGGGTGGTTGCCAGAGGGCTACTGTATCTCCCTCCCTTCCCATGAAGGATTCCAGCCCTAACAAAACTGCTTTTGGAGGGAAGAAGATGATATAAACATGGGGAGAGGGAGAAACTGCCTTAACCTGCAATAAATACTGAGCTCTCAGGAGCTTAGCCAAAAACCCACTAGGCAGAGTCTGGAGACTGGGCTACTTGCCTCTATGGAGGAGGAGGCAATTTGGCTAGCAACCCCTGCCTATAAAGCATGGGAGGAGCAAAGTCAAATGTCCCACTATCAGAATAACTGGGATTTGAGGAAATATTTTTCAGTGCAGAAACACAGTAAAGTTGCTTATTAATAGTATTTAACACATACAGTCTGTCTTAGGAAGTCCTGGGGCCCAATCCTATCCACCTTTTCAATGCAGCCATGCCAATCTTGGTGTATCCTGTTGAGGGTGGACAACAAAGGAGGCCTCTTCAAAATAATGTTTGTTCCCTTTCCTCAGGGCTGCATTGTGGCTGCATCAATGCTGGAAAGTTGGTTAGGACTGGGTCCTTGGATATTTAAGGAGATCTAAATTACCTTCTCGTATTCTAAATAAGCAATACTATGGTTATTTTCTCTGTATCTACAGTTGCAAGCAAATTGTGGTGCCAGATAACTATATAATTTTTTTAAAATTTTCTGTCTGTACCAAAAAAAGCAAAAAAACACAGCACCTAAAAGTTCATCAGGATCATCACCCAGAATCAAGCACTACTAGAACCACTACTAGAGGGACTGCAGATAATGAAAATGCACTCCTTCAGCTTCTGATTAGAAACCTTACAAAAACAGTCTTCCAAATGAGTTGATAGTTTCAAAGTATCCATCCTTTTTTTGTCAATTACAGAAAAAAACAACCACAGTGTAGTTCAACTGGTAAAAAAGAAAATAGAGTATTAAAATGTAGGAAAATAAAAAATAGCCTTTGCATTAGACTTGTGGAGGATCACAGAAACAAATTGTCCAACAGCAGGAAAGAGACCTTCAGGCTCAAGGGTCCCATGTATACATAATCATGGCTCAGTTTATTAATTTTGCCATGACACAGCTGCATTAAATGTTGCAAGCTACTTCAGTTTTAAAAGTGCTTTTCCAATGCCAAAGCTACAGTAGCAAAAGGTACAGAGGAAACCCTGTTCATGTACACATGATCTTTTCATGCCACATGCAAACTGTTTCTTTGATTCCCTGCTTAGTTCACTCTAAAATGGCCAGTGAAAAGGTCAGTAGAGGTGAAATTTTTGGTTGCCGTAAAGAATTAAAACACCCTCAAAATTTGAGATTAGCCTAAAGGACTTGGAAGCATTTGATGTTCAACCTGAAGGTAATTCCAGGCTTAGTCCTCATCCTTAATGTCATGTTGAATCTGAATTGTCTACAGTTCAGTGCCATATATTGAAAGTATCTTGGCAGGGTCATCACCCACCTCCATTCTGTAGATAAGTATAGGTGTATGTTTCTCAATAGGCATAGGCTATCTTTCCATCTTGTAATGCAGTAGCATAGCTAGAGGTGGTGCAAAGAACTACATTTTGCATGGTGCCTTACCGCAGCGCGTAAGCAGCCCCTCTCTCTCTCCTTCAGAGTTATTCTAGGCCACTAGAGCAAAATGGTCTTCTCCGTTTTGCTCTAGTAACCTGGAATGGCTCCGAAAGGGAGGGGAGGGGTCACTTGCATGTCATGGCGAGGCGTCATGCAAAACTTAGTGCTTTGCACCCCCCTGTAGCTACGCTACTGTTGTAATGCTCAATGAATTTCTCTCTACAAATCATATATGTCCTATAGTAGTTACTGAAATCCACCATAATTAAACTGTCAACACTTTGTTTTCCAATTCCAAAATAGTATTTCTTCTCTGCAGAAAAAATATGTATAGTGAAATATCTGTGAAAAACATTACATGGGTCTGCAAAGATCAGATTGCTGCTCACTCTTCTCTTTCCCCCCTCCCGCTGCAAAATCCACATGGATTTTGAATCCTATTTTCTACATAATTTTTTCACATGTATTCTTTCACAGATATTGTTCCATGAGGAAAAACCTTTTGTCGAAATCGGACCTTGACTATGTAATGAAAGCTTCCTCTCATTTGTTGAGACTTGACCCGTTAAAGTAAGTTTTCTACTATTAGTGCGGCCGGACTGTTATAAAACAACTATAAATTATTTTAGTCCAGGTACTAGGAAAAATAAGGAAAGTTTGCATGAATCACTGATCCAGGACTGTCAGAAAGTCTTTAAATAAACAAAACAATAGAAAGATGAACATAATTCTATCACTAAACTACAGAAGACTGGAAAGGCTGCTGACTACTGCCCACCAAAATTTGATAGCAAATTTTGAGCTCAGGCAGAATCCACTGGGAAATTTCTAATGTAATTACCAAACTCTGTTACAGTTCTGGCACCCAGTCATGCCAAGTTTCAATTATCCCTAACTAGAGACCTCTGGGTCATGCACTGTAATCTTATGTTGAGGCTACTGGCTGCATGGTGTTCATCAGGACTTCTTTACTGCCCTAGGGTTTAAATAGAGAAGGTCCAATTCACATGATGAAGAGCCAGGGTCAAACTGTGTGTGAGAATTATAGTTTCTAGCATATACACAACTGTAGAAGCATAGTGGCAAGCATAGTGGCCAAGGGCCCAATCCTATCCAATTTTCCAGTGCCAGTGCAGCCATGCTAGTGGGGCATGCACTGCATCCTGTGGTAGGGAGGTAGTCACAGAGGCCACCTTACGGTATGGGAACATTTGTTCCCTTACCTTGGGGTTGCACTGCGGTTGCACCGGTGCTTGAAAATTGGATAGGATTGGGCCCTAAAAGAATAAGCTGCTAATCAGGGCTCTTCTGGTTTGAATCATACTTCTGTTATAAACTTGCTAGGGGCCTTTCCTTCAGCCTCAACTTCCCAGATACAATATGGTGAGAACACCATATGTTTACCTTACAGGGTTGTTGTAAGGATTACATCAATATAATACACAGGACGTTCTTTGAATACTCAAAAGCACTATACAAATTCTAGGTATATTATCATGCACCTCTGCTCCATATGCTCCCAAGATCTTGTTACAGGCTGTTGTCCACAACCCACAGGGTAGTCATTTCCCCTGCCCTCCACCAGATGCCTGTTTGGTGAAGACAGGGTGGAAAGACAGACTGTTACTGTGAAGAGAAGCTTCTGGACAATCCTGTATGTTGGAACTCCCAGCAAATCAGGACAGACTTTGCTCCCCCATCCACTCTCCTTAGCCAAAATCTAACATATACAAAAAATTTCCATTTAAAAATAAAAATCTAATCTCTTCTACAAATTCAGCAGATATTTAATTCTATGGAATTTGAGAAGTGGGAGGCAGTGCTGGTTTCAACTGTTCCCCTAAAGAAAAACAAAAAGTTTATTGGATTGCAGGCTAAAAATCCTAGAGCAAAAATAAGTCACTTTAATGTCTATTCGTAAAACTCAAACTGGGATTTTTATGACAGCTACGAAAGAATTATGTAACCATTTATGAGTATTCTACACTGCCTGTAAATAACTGAAAAAATCTAGGCTACATCATTCTCTGCTTTCTTTACTATGGCCGCCACACACTTCTGTGTTTGGTAAGGTCGACATACTGACACAGAGCATACTCTAGCATAGTGAGGTCTGTGTTTCTTTTCCCCCTGAAGTAGCCCGGCCATTATTCTGAGGATGCCCGTTGTGTTGCTCTTTCTTGAATGCAGATGTGCTAAGATGGCTTGAAGGCTGCAACAATTCACTGTTCTACAGTAAATACTGCAAATCTGTTTGGACATTTCCCCCTGTCAGGACAAAAATAATTCTATGCAAGCTAGTGTAACATTGACTTTTGCCTGCAGTGGCCACTTCCTTGAATGTTCTTTTAGTCATGCTGCCCCTTTTGCTGTCATCACAAAATTCTGTCCTAGGGGTTTAAACATGTTTTCTGTGAGACTGCCAAGGGCAGTAAGCTCAGCAGTAATAATTTGCTTTTAATTTTGCAGTTATTTCAACAAATATAATCCACAAATTTATCTTGCCATCAAAACTGCCTCACAAGCCCAATCAACCCTGACTGCATTTATTAGTCTTTTAAAAAATTATCATCTCCTATAGATATTAAGAAGTTACCAGTCCATCTCTCTCATGATAGTTTCAGAGCCCTAAAAAGTACTTTTAGAGTCCTAAAAAATCTTAACAACTCTTTTCTAGGTATCTGAGTGAACTTTACAAGCTCATGATTCAGACATCAATGCTTCCTCTTAATTGGGCATTCCTTATTCAACACAATGAATGTCTTGCTGTTGGACATTCCAGATTCAAAAGAATCACATTCTGTAGGGAGCGAAGGACATCTCATCAATTACATACTCGTATAACCTAATACCATTATTGCGTCACACAGCATCCCATGTTCTAACCCCATAATGCAAACAAATGTGCCACATACAGAGAGCAAGGGCTTCATAACACAGGTACTTTCACAATGTAACAATGAATTCAATGCATACAATCCACCTGCTACTAAGAAGCCCTCACAAATTACTAGGTATTTTGGTTACAAAAATCCTTTTACAAACCCCAAAAGGGAATTATAACAGATCAGAGAGTGAGGCAAATCTCTCCCTCCACCCCCCTCACTTTCTAAGGAGCAGAGAAAAATTCTCTACTTATTCTTCCAGGGAATCTATATGATCTTTGAAGCGCAGACAAATGTCAGGGGTGTGTACCCAAGCTAGAACTATTCAGTCAGGCTATTTTTTTGATTTGGTTTAAACAGTTGGCTTTCTAGCTGGGTCCTGCAATTCTTTGCTCACCTTACAGAACAGTTTCTCTAACCATTAGCACAGCAAGCGGGGAGGGGGACGATGGAGCGGTCCACCCTAAGAATATAAGAACAGCCCCGCTGGATCAGCCCATAGGCCCATCTAGTCCGGCTTCCTGTATCTCACAGTGGCCTACCAAATGCCCCAGGGAGCACACAGAACAACAAGAGACTTGCATCCTGGTGCCCTCTTGCATCTGGCATTCTGACGTATCCCATTTCTAAAATCGGGAGGTTGCACATACACATCATGGCTTGTAACCAGTGATGGATTTTTCCTCCAGAAATTTGTCCAATCCCCTTTTAAAGGCATCTAGGCCAGATGCCATCACCACATCCTGTAGCAAGGAGTTCCACAGACCGACCACACACTGAGTAAAGAAATATTTTCTTTTGTCTCCCCTAATTCTCCTAACAATCAATTTTAGTGGATTGCCCCTGGTTCTGGTGTTGTGTGAAAGGGAAAAAGAGCATCACTCTATCCTTCCTGTGCATAATTTTGTATGTCTCAATCATGTCCCCCCTCAGGCGCCTCTTTTCTAGGCTGAAGAGGCCCAAACGCTGTAGCTTTTCCTCATAAGGAAGGTGCCCCAGCCCAGTAATCATTTTTGTCGTTCTCTATTGCACCCTGGTGATGCACCCTGGGTGATGATGGGTGTACCTCTAAGACCTCACTGAGCAGAGGTCACATTTGGCAGCTGATGGGCCCTCCTGTCCCCCCAGTCTCTGAACAGCCACTAATGGTGGCCCCAAAAGCTATCTGGTGGTGCGCATGATGACATGATCGCATCAGCACCGAACAAGTTCTTGGTGCTGCATGTTATTTTAGGTGAGTAAGGGGATGTCATTTGGCACAGGGGAGTGACGCCCGCCCTTGGTAGTGCCCATGATGGCAGTGTCACTATCTAAAACTACAATTACTATAAAATTGTACTGAAAAGTGGCATACTTCCAAAATTGAATCCATGATAGCTTTATGACTATATTTTGTCTGACTGTTGAGATTCACAGCACAATGCTAACTAAATCCTTCCCCACCAATGCAGCCGCCCCAATGGGGTGTGTGCTACATCTTGCGGGGGGGGGTCTTTAATCATTTACCCCCTTTGCAGTTCTTATCTGAAATGGGATGGGAGGCATGGCTATTTGGCTGTTTGCCCCTGGAGGACAAATTACCTCCACAAACATTTGTAATCTCATTATCAGCTATATTTGTTGAAAAGCAGTATACATATCTTCTTAACAATGATACATTGTATTTACTCAATGGCATTTCACTCAGGTGGTTTTTCCAGAGGCCAAGTCAGATATTGGCTTTCCCCACCCTTCAATGGGATTGTAATGGGCAGTAAACAGTAAAAAATGTAATGGCAGTAAACAGGAGTGAGTGTCTTTCTCTACTTGATTATTCTCGTCATAGTGAGAAACAAACTGAACAGGGTTAATCTTGCTGGCCAGGGCAGATTCCATTTTCAAAATGATCTCAAGTTCACCCTAATTGTGTATTAGTAAGAAAAGCAGGATCTTCTAGGTCACTTGTTTCTCCATGGTGAGAAGAGTAGGAAGAAGCACAAGCCAAAGACCCAGTCTTTATCTCTAGGTCTTGGTGGGTGGGAAGAAAAGCAGGAATTGCTTACCATAAATTTCTGTTCTAGGGAGATGCAGGAAGCATTAGTGATCCTTCAGGGTTTATTTGTATATTGCCTTTAGGCTGAGGCCTCTCAAAATGGCTTGTGTGCAGTAGAACAAGAAAATAAAGTTTCTCTCCTCCATTGAGTTGCAGATATTACAGCCATGTACCCGTTTTAGATAAGAAAAAACCAAGCTATAAGCTAAAAAACATCAATTTACAGAAGCATACGGCAAGAATTGGCAGCTATTTCATTAAGAGAGTTTCAATGTTGGTATTGGTTACATGGCTTACTTTAGGATTATGCAACTTTTCTCTAAAGAACTAGTGGCTAAGCAAGACCACTGGAGTGAAAAATGGTAGCACATAGCAATGCTTGACAAATTGCACCCACAGCTAACTCCATAGTGGGTGATGTATCACAAGGGAGACATGACGATGACTCGGATAAGCCTGTATGTGGAAAAACTAAACTCAGCATTTTAGGCTTATTTTTGGCATCTTTCCCCCATAAATTCCTTTGTCTGCCTTATCAGCCCTGTACGTTGATTACTGCTTTTGGCTCTGCTTTCCCTTTCTTCAAATAAAGAGGAAATGAGTAGTCTTCATTTTTATATAGTCACTCCCAGGCCATAGAATAAGCATATTTGCTTGCAGTAACCAAGTATTACTGAAATACATCCTGAAGAATAAGCATATTCAAATCCAAAAGATGTTCGTGCCACTTCTTTTCTAGTACACTTACGACACAATAAACATATTAATTTCAGTAAATACAGAACCCTAATTGTCAGAATCTGGTATCCAGATTCATTATGTCTGCCAAATTCTCCTAGAATTGCAAGTAAAACAATCAGTACCACCCAGTGTAATGCTGCAGCAAGCCTCATCAGGGATAAAGAGTCCAGGACACACAATGTGTGCACTCGTGTACATGCATGCATAGACAATTCTCTTTCACAGAAGAGGCTATTTGGAATATGGATAGGAACATGCAGACCTTGCCTCTACACTGAATGAAACAGAGAGTTAAATGTAGGAAGCTCTGCAAATGCACCATAGTTATAGGACTCTTGTATTCTATGTCCAGTGCTCTAAGACAAGATATTCTTAACCTATTTGGGGAAATGGCTATCCTTCTGTCACAATTCTGAACAGTGACAATCCTGTATTTTTTTCTAGTATAATTATATAGATGTTAGAGTTAATGAAAAAATTGCATTGTCTAAATGCTCTGCTCTGCATGGCAACCAGATAAAAGAGGTGGCAGCTGTTGTAATTGTTCTAAACATTGTTTTGTCCACTGTCAGCATACTGAAATGGAACTGAGCAAACCACAGCCCAAGGATATTGGAGTTACTGACCCTTAAATGTACTCCTTTATGAAATTCACCAGAATCCGATTGGATAAGGGAGCTTTCATTTACATAATAACTAGGATATTATTAATCCCTATACTCAGACTAGCTAAGGGCTATTAGCCACAGTCCATGAAGTAGAATAATCACTGAACAGTTGAGAGCTAATTCAGCTAGGGATTCTAAGCGATATGTACTTGTGAGGGTATAAGCCAGTCAAAAAGAATTTGCATAACAGCTGTGCCATTAAACTCATCAACCTACCTGACCCTTGAAAACAAAGTAATTCATGTTTAAATTAATTTGGCAAGGGACAGAAGTGAATTGACTGGGGTCCAGTGGAATGTTTAAGGCAAGTATTTCTACCTGGCTGTGAAATGATGTAATATAGTACTGTTCAGAAACATTTTGGAGTAACATTTTGGAATAAATAATGCATTTGTTCAAAGTTTGGTTACTCAGACTCCCTGGGAACTGCATTATATGAAATGAACTGTGCTCCAACACAGTGAGTCACACGGATTTCATCATAAGAGTTAGTCATGAAAATTTGTAATCTTCCTGTGATACAGCCTCTTAGACTCTCAGTATTCACAGACAGCAAGAGGAGTTGAATATCCTGGAGGCACTGACTATTGAATCTTGGGACAATGATCACAGAGAGAAAGAAACCCCACCCTTTGACTTCCTGTTCTCATTTTTCATGGACCAGGAAGACTTCTCAACATGGCAGAGGATCAGAAAAGCCAAGTTGAGGTGCCATAGTGGAAAGCCAATCTCTTGCAGTGCAATGCCCTCACACTGCCACAAGTTTCTATAAGGCGAGATGCCTGGTAAAACAGAAGGAGAGCTGAAACATTTTGGAAGCAGGGACACTTCTAAGGGTTCTTTCCATCCTTGCATCAAGCAAGCATAGCACCAAGTCTGAACATCCTATCCAAGTTTGTTCAGCCTACTATGAGCTGAAAAGGGCATCTATGTTTGGTTACTCAGTGGAAACAGCTCTACTTGCTCATCTTTATCAAGAAAACCTTTGTCATCAGACCTAGCTATGGCTGGAAGGAGTCCTATTCTTTTGCACAGGAATGGCAGCCACCATGAGGTGAGGGCTGATCATACTACAATCCCAGAAGAAGACTAAAAACAACGGCAACTTAAGGATTCTATTATGCTATAAATTATTTATTTCCTGCTTTCTCTTCCTGAAGGGCATTCAAAGCAACTCACAACTATACAAATATTATAAAATAAACATTAAAATCACCTGAAAACAGTATAAAACCTAAAAAATCTCAAAAAGTAAAACAATCTTGTTCAAGATTGGAAAGTCTGCTTTTTTTTCATTGAAGCACCACATAAAAAGGAAAGGCTTTTCTTTTGATCCCCCTGTCCAAACAGAACAAACCGAATACTTCTAAAAGAAGCAGTTTTACTTTACTAAAACTGCATTTGCAATATATTTTCAATATATTTTAGTCAAAACATCTGTCACAAAAAACAAACAGTATGAAACAGAAACAGAAAACAGAAACATGGCTAGTTCTGTAAGGCTGTCATCCCTGAGAAGGCTGTTCTGTAAGGCTAGTTCTGTAAGGCTGTCATCCCTGAGAAACATAAAATTTGCTCACTTGAGCATCATGTAAATTGCAGCAACTGCATGAATGGCCCTCTTGTGGAGGTGCCACTTACTACAAATGGATCCACTCATCAGTATCCTTGTGCATATCCATGTCATTTGCATGTGATGCCTTTTACAGTTGACTGGACCAAACATCTGGGAGACATTTTTCCTCGTATCTTAACTAAATACTGAAAAAATACAAAAGCTTATAACTTCAGACTTGCCATACATTAAATCTGTTTTACACTACATCAAGTGACAGAAAAAAGTAGTCGAAATTTAATTTTAATTAATTGCTGCAACTGCGTTCTCATTGCATTAGAGTTGTCAGTTTACAGACGGTAATTGTGCAAACAAACCACTGTTTTGTCCTGTCCAAAATCTAGATGCTGTTAATTCTTTGATTCCATGTGACATCTTTGCGTACAGGTTCAACCTTGTTATAACACAGATTTTTTATACACAAATTTGACTCAACACGAATGGCCACTGCAAATGAGAAGGAATGTGCTGATCCCTGGAGAAGGGGAAAAATGCATCCCTTTAAAATCACAGTTTAAAAACTGCTTTTCTGACTGCTGTAGAGAGACAATCATGCAAAGGATCATTCCATTCTTCAGCTGAGCCAGGCAAAGGTTGGGAGTCCTTTGCATTTCTAATTGCTGACTGCCTCTCTACAATAGTAAGAAAAACTGTTTTCAAACCACAATTGTAAAGGGATGCACTTTTTAATAAACTGCTTTTGTTTAACACATTTTATGATATCAGCAGGGAGTCCCAGAATCAAACTCCTGCGGATGTCAAGGCAAGAGCTAATTCCATTAGGAGCAATGGAGGAACAAGAAACCTAGAAATGGGTCTTCAAATCTATTTTTCCACTTTTTATCCACTTTTTTTTATCCACAAGGAGTTCCAGAACAGAACCCCAGTGGATAACAAGGGATGACCTTATATACAATCAGCATCTCAAGAATATTAATATTGTTCTGGAGAAGAAGTACACGTAGTCCTCTGTGTTTAATACAATCATGTGGAGCCCTATCAAAATGTTAGCACACAGTTAGCACAATCCTGTGCGTGTCCCATTATATTCTGTGGCACTTACTCACAGGAAAATACTATAGGATTAAAGCCTGAGTGTATTTAGAATTATTTGTGGAGTGGTAGTTGGTAGATTGGTAAGGATACTGAGGTTATAATCTAAACAGCAGTTTCAGCTGAAGCAAAGGAATTCGGCTAGCTCAGAAAAACAGCTATTATGCTATATCACAAACTCATTGTGAAGTCCCCCTCACTTTCAAAAACAGATTGTGATGTTGCAAGGAGTGGGGTGTTTGAGAAAAACAAGTCTGAAAGCTCCCTTGGGCTCATGGAGTTAATGAGCTCATTGAGTCAAAACAGTGTTTTGGATTTCAAGTGATGCTAACTCTAGACTTCCCTGTTATTAAAGTAGAGATTCTTAACCAGGGATATCCATACTGCTTGACAGTATTGGAACTAAATTATGGGGGTATGGGACTCTATCTCTGAATAATTAAGAAAATGTTATTAGATTACTATGACCATTATCAATACCCATTGGGGTGTTATGTTCCTAGCTATCCACATGTAAAGTAAAACCAAGCTATTGACATCTTTTGAAGTCATACTAGTATCTAATAGGACTGGTGATGATGATGATGATTTCGACAGTCTGGTGACGAGAGTATGGGGACATATTGGGGGGACTATAATCGTAAAAAGGTTAAGAACCTCTATATTAGTGGCATTAAAATGCATTTTCCATTTCTTCTGCAATGAGTCAAAATTTAAGGCCTAAGTATACTTCTTATACCACTACACAATCCTCCATCTCAAGGGTCTACAAATATCAGTCTGGCTTACCCCTCCACCCTGAGCAGAAATTATATCAAGGCATGGTAATCAAAACATATGCTTACTAGCCAGTGGGAATACAGTTGGACTTCCTTTACAACCATGCAGAGTGCCTTTTTCTTTCCACTGAGCAAGTGTAGCCTCCCTTTCTTACCACAGAATACCCCTCCTGCCACCACCCCATCTCTCTTGTGATCAGGTGCTTCTGTGAACCCATCCCACCAGCCCAGGGCTTCATGTGAGTCAGAGCACAGTGCAGAAGAAAACCCAGTTTAAAGGCTAGCAAACATAATCTTTCCCTACATGCTATCTGCTCCAGATTTTCCTGCCAGACTGCTCCTTAAAACAGCTCCATTTGGATTCCCCCAACTCATTCTTCCCTTTCTGTTCACATAAGAAATCCAACCCGTTATTGGGCAAACCTCCTTGCCTAGACAGCAGCTTGCTTTGGGTTTTATTTTTCGTGTCCTTCCCCTCCCCATTCAATGTTAGAAGGCAAGGTTGATGCAAAGTAGCTGGTGTTTTATTTTTATTTTTTCCTGGATAAGTGGGAGGGGGCGTCAGGTACATGTATTAGCCAAGAGAAGAGCTGGGGAAGGGACTGGAAAGCTAGCCCTGAAATAAGAACTAAAAGAGATTTAAAAGGAGATTCTAAAATGCCCCTGCCTGTGCCAGTAAAGTCAACCAATGGGATGACAGTGTGGCAATACTAGCAATTCAGACGACACAGAGATGAGTCTGGCAACATCATTGGAAGGCGCTAGTAAGGAAGGTATCAAATGTTTCTTTTTAAAATTCCAGTAATAGTGTGGCTTTTCCTGGCTGTGAACTGCTTCCCAATTCCACGTACTATATTTTTTGACTGCTGCTACTTCTCTTGTTCTGAGCATGGGAAACTCACATTATGCAAAAAGGAAGGGATAAATGGGAATCATGCAGAAACAGGTCCCATGCCCTGTATACATACCAATGTGCAAAAGGGGAAAAAACAGGTTATTGCTGACGGGCTTATATGTCATAATATAAACAAATTTGTTATCTATAACCAGCTAATAGATATATGGATGAATGTGTAGTGCACACACACAGAAATCCTGATAATTCTGATAAATTTTCAGATGGATCACATAACACTTTTACCCATTTGTGCTATAATTCCAGATATTATGATCCGAAGCCAATTCTTGCCAATTTGGGGTGAACTGTTGAATTTTATTCATATTTGGAATAAAATCCTGCACTCAATTTCCCCATTTATGTTTAATAACTTCTTTGGGAATATATCCAGGTAACGTCACACTAACCCACAGCCTTAAGCTTTCTCAAAATTGCACCAGTATTGCGTTTTGGAATCATTAATAACTATTAAAGAAAAATTGAAGAGCATGTGGTCTACAGGTCAAGTGTACCCACCACAAGGCATTTCTTTGACTATCCAGTTCTGGATGTCCTCATTCCACAAATAATGTTGACAGAATAAAGTCTGTCAATAACAACAAAACAAGTTATAAGAGCACCACGTTGGCTAGATTTTTAGTGATCAATTTGTACACCTGTCTTATGATAAGGCACTGCCACTGAATGACTGAACTTTGAGAAGGTCATAGTAGTGCTCTTGGTTATCATGGGTGGCTGTAGAATTTCCACCACATTATTTGGAAGGAGAGAATTTGTCAGTATATTTCTGCCAAACATGAGTATCCAGGTTATGCTAATTACATGTGAGCATCCCATTCATTTCAGTTGTAGCCCTCTATAATGAACAACTGCCTGCCCTTTGCTGTAAAGTTTACAAGCATCTTTATCTTTCTAAGGTCAGAGGTAAAATTATGACCAAAAGTAAACAGGAAGCGAGATAAAAGTTTTACCTGTGCTAGAAAACAAAAGCACAAGAAGGAAGCAAAAAGCCTTAATGATCTCATGTTCTTATTTTTGTAGGCTTTCATATCGGACTGGTCAAGACACATCTAACTGTGACACATGCAGGAACAGTGCATGTATAATCTATAGGTAGGTTAATAATTCTCATATTCCCACTTTTAAAATTGGATTAAAATGATTTTATTCTTTAGTGGATGATCAAATGCAAATCACTATTTTAAATTAGTATTTCAGTAAGAAAGCACAGGAGACCAGGAAATTAATGTTTATTGTAGTATAAAATCCAATTTATAAAATATTTCAGATTCGACACTGAAAAGAAATGAGATGTCTTTTACACTGGTACTGTACACAGAACTCTACAGCTGGCACAAATCTGCATCCCAAGAGCTTTACCTTACTTTTAAAGAAGCATTCATAAACCCTACTAGTTAAATCTCAGGGATGCTTTCCACATTATATTTTTAGAAAGTACACGTTATTGACTTGCAAGGCCAGACAACCATTGCAAACATGATCAGGAGACCTGCCAAGCCCATGTACTTTGCACTTAGCTCTTTTTCCTGACTTTCCAAACCCAAAGCTGTGGTTTAACTATGGTTTATGAATCAGAATATGAAACTAGAATTAGATCCTTTTTTCATATCCTAGTCTGTAAACCACAGGTCCCAGGTACAAACTATTTTAATTAAACCAGGATGTCTGCATCAGAATTCAGCTGTGTTGGGGAAGGGGAGGGGGAGGAGGAATAAATGGACTAAAGCAGGTGTTTCAGTTATGTTTAAACACTCAACAAACCATGGTTTGTTGGACTATGTGAACTGGTCCATAGTATGTACCCATTAATTCTGATATCTGAAGTGAATACACTCATTTTGCTTCATTTTAAGATTCTAGGAAGGCACAGCCAGTTGCAGCTCACTACAGCACATTTTAATAGTGAAACAAACGCATGTCTCCATATCACAGGTTCAGTGGTAACGTAACTCAGGTCCATATTAACAAGTATCTATTAAAAACGTAACATGTGAAGACACCTCCAATAATTGGAATCGTGGAGCTGAGTAAGACTTCCAGAAGATAAGCAACTATGTGAATTGAATTCTTTTAAAATCATAGTGTATACGTATTTAACTAAATATTTATCAAGTTATAACGGAGCATATTTTAAAGATCAAACATGTGGTGGAATTTGAAAGCAGTCAGTCATTGGCAAGAATTGGAGATTACTGGACCAGATTACATAGAAAAGCTATACAAATATTTAAACATATGAATAATATGAATAATAAGGAGGAGACAAGGAATATGAGTAAAGTGTGGTTGCCAATGCTTAAGAATGCAGTGGTCCAGAGGAACGGGGTAGAAGATCAACTATAAGCATGAGAGGTGGGTACACTGGAAAAGAGTGGTTGGGTCTTGAAGACTAAGGATGAAGCTGTACAGCAGATAAAGTAGTTAAGGAGATAATGAGAGATAGAGAGTAACATTTCATTAAGAAATATAAATTCCAGGTGTAACAGTTGGTTAAGGAAGTGCACTAAGCAGAATTACACTGGTTTCTGAAGAAACCTGCCACAGACTTTAAGATACCACCACAGTGTCAAGGTACTACAGGTGTGTGCCACTTAACAAAGCCCAACAAAGGGAGTCTTAATGAGGCAGTCAGGTCTCCCATATCCTGCAGCAGAGTATCTGTTAACACAATAAAGAGGCTCTTAATACAGAGAAGAGACACTCAGTAGCCTGTGCTGCCAGCAAGTGGCAGGGAGTGTCTGTTTACACAACAAAGGAGCTACACTGGGCTGAATATTAGCTTACTGATCTAATCGCATAACAGCAGGGATCAGAGAATCCCCATCAAGGATCCCCATCATTAAGCAACACACACCTGTACTTTTTTTTTTTAATTGATAAAGTTTTTTTAAACTTGATAAACATTTAGTTATCATGGATTTTGGCTGGGAAGCCTTAGCAAATATGTATACATATTGCTTAATTTACAATTTAGATCATTGTGATGCAGTTCTGATACTTTTAGAGTGCATACAAGTGAAAAGCAAGATGGTATTATTTGGGGGCAAGCAGGGGGAAGGAAGAAGAAGGATACACACATGCCATTATGTTTTGGAGTAGTCATAGGGAGAACTCAGCCAGTGGGGGGGGGGGGAAGCAAATAGATAAACTTTAGGTTTTAAAATATTGACCTGTGGTTGTCATGTATTTAAGACATAAGATTACATCTCAAAATATTTTTATTTTAAACTGTCGGACTGCATAATCCATTCAGTATACATTTGTGCACTATCCATTGATTCACGGGAAGTCTAATGTCATCGCATTGGTTGTTCTGCATAATATATGCTATTACAGAAATCCTTCACAAGTTGTTTCAGGACTGAATGACTTCATGTGGATTTTGTTTCACATGTTGCCATTGCACATGAGCAGTGATTTTCAAACTTTTTCATCTCATGGCACACTGACAAGGTACTAAAAATGGTCAAGGCACACCACCAGGTTTTTGACAATTGACAAGCTACACCATGCTGCCAGTGGGGGCTCACATCTCCCATTGGCCCTATTAATAAATGACCTTCCACTAAATTCCTGTGGCACACCTGTGGACCACTCGCGGCACACCAGTGTGCCATGGCACAGTGGTTGAAAATGGCTGCACATGAGATTTCAATAAACCAAATTCTATGAGGAACAATTTTAAAAGCTTAGTACGTTTAGCCTGGAGAAGGTAAGATATGATCGCTGTCTTCAGATATCTGAAGAGCTGCCACTTTGAAGAAAGGGAGGGTTTAGCAGTCCAATCCTAACTAATCCACCACCACCCCAGTGGAGCAAACGTCGTATTCTAAGGTGTGGCTGTAGTCACAGTTTTCCTTATGGTAAAGGAACTTTTGTTCCCCTACACTGGGCAAGCCTTTCTGCCCAAATTGGTCTCCTCAGATCTATGCCAGCCATTTTGCCGACACAGAACCAAGGAGAGGGAATAGGCATCGGATCATGGCACATTCCAGTGCTGCCAGGATCAATTCCCCTACCCTGCCCATTCTGCCTCGTTCAGAAAGTTTGAGACCTAGAAAAGGAGATTGGAGGCTGCCCAGATGCATAGTGAGGATACAGCAGGACACCAATTGTAAGGATACTTCAGTGGCAGAGGCAAAGAAACAAGCCTCTACATAGATGCTTACAAGTGAAAAACACTTTTCTGAACTTGTCCTGATTAAAACACAATTTACTTGAACTCGGATAGCTAAGAGGCACTTGAGGATAATGTGTTTTAAATGCTGCATATGAACTCAGGAACATACTCACAGGGTGAAAGTAGGATGTGCTTGGAAAACTCACATAAATGAGACCCTTTTAAAACAGGTTTAAATGAAGCAGAAAAGCAACCTTACAGCAACGACGCTACTGCCCTCAATGCTACCCAACTGCATCATCTAATGTCAAGTGCAGCATAGCTGGGAAAGTGAAATGTAGAAATGATTAAATATAATTAATTCTTTTTCTCAAGATGACATTTTGGAATATTAATGTGGCATGGTATAATAGCTGAAGACTAATTAAAGACCATGAACTGAATTTTTTTTATTTTGGTTATTCCTTTTATTCATCAAAATATCCTTGGATTACTTCAGGAACCTTTATTAGTGTTGTTTTTTGCATTCTCTGTCTCCATTCCTTTTCTCCTACTTTCAGGCTGGATTCCAAAGAACTGTGCAACTGGTTCAGTACATACAAGGGGCTTTAGGCATGTGTGTCACATATCTCCTCCCCATACCCTCATGCCACATTACAAACTACATGTAAAATTGAGAGGACTTTCAAAAAGTTTCTGATTTGGCATTGGCAGGTCTCCTGTTCAAAGAAGAAAAGCGGAGGTTTTGAGGCATGCTCAAAACCTTGGGCATACCGAAGGCAACTCTCTTAATACTGCCCCCTTAGTTTTATGTTTTTAATATGAACGGAGAGCATTCTCAAGCAAAAGAAAGTTGTGAAAAGTAGATATACATAAATGAACACCAATGTAGAGGTAGTGTAAAGGGTACAGTACAAGAGAGCTTGGGAAATGGGGCCTGTGTGATGTGTCAGTTCAGGAAATGAGATGTCTTTCCATCCATTTCCTGCTTGTCCAGCAGTGAAAGGGCTTTACATAAAACCTTGGTCCTGCTTGATGTAGTTTTACATCACTAACTTCTAGCTATGGGGATAGAAAAGGCAGCAAGGATAACAGCCATGCTCCTTCTTCACAAAAGTTTTAGACCCAAAAACTGTGAAATAAGTTCTGGCACCCAGAGTAGTCTTAGAACAGCATCCATCTCCCATAACGCATGACAAGTTATTATTGAAACTGGGAGGGAGTTTCACAAAAGTTGTTTGATTTGGCATAGAGATCTGCCATTCAAAATTTTGAAAGGTCAGCTGTTCTTTGGGCTAGACCAGTGGTTCCCAAACTGTAAGCTGTGGCTCCCTGGGGAGTCATGGAAACCAACCAGGAGAGCTGTGGAATCCTTGTTAAAAAAACTGTTGCCTTATACAATGTATACGGTTGTAACCTTAATGGGAAGCCGCAGCCAATGGCCCAGTAGGACAAGGGAGTTGCCCATTAAAAAAAGTTTGGGAACCACTAAACTAGACTCTTAAATGAGCCTAAAGAATTCTTTGGATTCCAAGCACTGTTCACAATGTCTTATTAATTTACAGATCCTTAAAAATGACTGACATTCCCATTCTTACTGTATGAATTGGGACAGATATTCTTGGATGATTAGGGATTTGAACCAAGGGAACCCCTTGTTAAACAGGTCAATTCTATGCAGGATTGGGATGCTGAGTTAAGCGCATTGCCACAGTGGAAGTGACTTCTATTGTCAAGAATGGGTTGTCAATGACTTGTACAGCACTCGCAAAATGGCCATTGATGGCCATTTTGCATGTGCTGCTCCAATAGGCAGAAGAATGCAATGCAACCCCAATAGCCAATGCAATGCAATTGCAAGATGCAATGCAAGCATTTTTGGTATGGCTGCATTGGCAGGAGAGGGGGAAGGATAGAATTGGGTTGTAAGCCCTAGCCACTTACCTACCACCGATAGCTCTGTATCCCAAAAAGCTGCACAACATATACACAGAAATAATGTCCCAACACAAGGAAAGTATTTCTACATGATTTACTCCAATAACCTCTAGCAGCAAACAAGTTAGCACTCTCTCTTTCCTTCTCCCTCTCTCTTTCTTGAGTCAACTCAACTAGTACGGTAACTTCTCTACAGATGTAATTTTGTGATATAAGATAGTCTAAAGGCCATTACTGGCTGGCTTAATTCTGAGGGTTTTTTGTTCTGAAAGGATCACAAAATTATATCACAGTGGAGAAAATGTAGACAGCATTAAAATCTTCAGCACACTGAAGTGACAATTCTTTTCAAAGTATTGATAAGAAAAAAGTAGATAAAGCTCTGCAAGCTTTAATAAAATTGATGTAATAAAAAGATTCTTTTGTTTTGTTCTGTCAAGTGTTCAAGCAGAGAAAATCTATCCCATTAGTAAGAAGTTCACAAAATAGGAGATCAAGTACGTCCTCCATTCAGAATAAACTATATTTCATAAAACTGTGCTGCCAAATGAGATTAATGCAGCAAAAAAGTTATGTATTATTAGCATTATCAAGATAGGAGTCAAAAGCGCAAATATTTCTGCCTTATTGTAATTCACTGTTGAGAGGTAAAGGCACTTCTATGCAGAAATTGGGCTAATCCTATTCCATTAGAACTAACTTTTGTAATAAAACCCCTAAAGATTTTATCCTTTTAAAATCATTATCTACAGGTCGAACTGCCCTTTCTATTCCTGCTTAAAAACAACCTTTTATTCAATACGTTGTGCACTGATCTTAGGCACTTATCATGAATTATCTTAATGAAATAACCTTGACTGAATTTTACAGAATGCCTCTGTTTCTGACCAAACTGAGGTTTGTTATGAATGTTTTAGAAGATTTCAGGTTCAGAAAAGATTTCTTATCAAACATATACTGCTGATTCTTTTCAGTGGTGAAAAATGATTAAAGCAGACCACAGAACTGGAGTTCTTGAGAAACATTCGTGAAAGCCAACCCAACCTACCATTTGGATCTGTTCGGTTTCAGTTTTAAAAAAAAAAGTATTAGTCTTATTCAATAATTTAATTTTATCCTAGATATGATGGTTCTCCGGATGTCCAATTCTGAGCTCAACTGAAAACAGGTCATTACAAACTATGAAATGTAATCTCTCTGTCCAAACAGCAAGTGGGAAAAAAAGTACGTTAAGATAATCTTATGAGATGAAAGCTACCGTATTTTTCGCTCCATAAGACGCACCTGACCATAAGACGCACCTAGTTTTTAGAGGAGGAAAACAGGAAAAAAATATTCTGAACCAAATAGTGTAATAAAATATTTAATAAACTATAACAGAACAACATTTGAACCATGTAAAGTGAACAGCAGTCAACAGTGGCATTAAGAACCATTATCATTAACAAATGGAGAGACTTAAAGGTTTGAGTACTCTAGTTTTCTGGAAACCCCAAGAACTCATCATCGCTAGAGTCAGAATTTATGAAGCTCACAAAAGCAGGTGCACACAAATAGGGGATCACATTATCTTTCTGCTACAATGATGTTCTGCCAAATCCCAATCCACTGGGCCGTGTGCCCGCTTAAGGCTGATCAGTCCCCCTTGTGCAACTCACCAGTGCAGCAAGCAAAAGTGAGTCCAGTTCCAGTCCACAGATGCCAAGTAAATCAGTCCCATCAATCAGAGTTGCCAAATCAGAGTCCAGAACCAATAAGCCAAATTACAGTCCAAGGTCAGTCAAATCCATCAGGGTATCCAAGTCCAGTCACAAGCCACAGTCAGATTCCAAATTCAATAAACCCAGTCAGTCTCCTCTCCTACCTCCAACCTGCACTCCTTCAAAACCCACAAACCCTTTCTGCCTCAGGTACTCCTTATATCCCTGAGGGCCCTATTGCCTTCCAGAGGCTGCAGCTGTGCAGCACACTCTGCTGAATGCCCAGGCCTTACCCTTAAAGGGGCCACTGCTGACACCATATCTACCTCCTCGCCAGTTCTTCCAGGCTTGGGGGGAGGGGAGAGAGAGAGGCTGTGATGCTCCAGGCTTGGGTGGGGGGAGAGAGAGAGGCTGTGATGCTCCAGGCTTTGGGGGGGGGGGAAGAGAGAGGCTGTGATGCTCCAGGCTTGGGGGGGGAGAGAGAGGCTTTCCTGGGAGTAAGCCCCCCTAACTCTAATGGGACTTACTACAGAGTAGGCATGCACAGGATTGGGCAGCGAGACTGCCACCCCACCCACGCTTTCCTGGGAGTGAGCCCCAGTGACTCTGTGACTTACTTCTGAGTAGACAAACGGGCTTGGGCAGACTACCACCCCACCCACGCTTTCCTGGGAGTGAGCCCCACTGACTCTGAGACTTACTTCTGAGTAGCCTCTGACTGCCTGGGGAAGCAGAGCAGAGCAGAGCAAACGGGCAGGGGGCGGGGCCAGGGCTGGGGCAGAGTTTGTTTGTTTTTGCAATATTCACTCCATAAGACGCACACACTTTCCCCCCCCCCACTTTTTTTGGGGGGGGAGTGTGTCTTATGGAGCGAAAAATACGGTAATTAGATGGTATGAAATCACCACCAAGACACATCTCAGTAGGGCATCCAATAGGTCAAAAGAATTGGGGATCAAAGTTTACAACTCTCAAAGCCAAGCATAGTGATAAACAATGCCTATTCAACTGAGTAAATGCAGACTAACACAAACATCTAGTCAAACAATATAACGATATCTTTCCCAAATATGTTTGTTTCTGGAACTTGTATACTCAACTTTGGCTTGGACAAATCTCCTTAAGAACTGGAACACTTGTTAAGAACTATTTCCGCTATATTTTCAGAGGCATACTTAGAACCTTATCCAGGTGGCTAGTTTAAAGTGCAGCCTTATTGCAAGTCCCAATTCAGAAGTAATAGTATCATATCCAGCCCACCCTCAACACGAACACATGAAGTAATCCTACAGCTAGTCAGACTTGATCCATCTAGTCCAATATTATCTACACTGACTAGCAGTAGTTCTCCAGGATTCAGGCAAAAGACTTTCCCCAGCCTACCCAGACATAGCAAGAATTGAACCTGGGACCCTCTGTGTTGAAAGCAAGTACTATATGATGGCCTCCTCCCTGCATAATGAATGGTCCAGAGATGAGGGATCAATTTCAAAAAGTTGGGTATTATGTGCAACAGCACTATAGAAGTTCAACAGTGTCCATGAGGCAGGAACAGCCTTTTATTTCCCAGAATACACGGCTCCTATTGGCTAGAATAGCTGTCAATCACACCTAGAGTACTGGAACAGATCACTCTAAAAGAAGCAGAATTAGGGACGTATTTCTGTAGTAGTTATTGCTGTAGGTGGAAGAGAGTTAGGTTATTACTTGCTTTCAGTCATTTGAAAACTGGATAATGTGATGTGCACTTCACCAAATGAGATAGAAAGCACTAAGCCTGCAAAAGTCTTACAGGGATTCATCTCAAAGAACGCCTTAAAGCAGGGCTTTTCAAAATGTGGCATCGCAATGCCCCAGCCTGTGAGCCCTGGCCTCTGCCCCCTTAAGGGCAGCCTGGAGCCAGGGAGGAGCATTTACCCAAGCCTCCTGCAGGCTCCCCGCAGCAGTGAAAGTAAATGCGGAGCGATCGTGCTCCACTTCTGCTTTAGCGGAGGCGGGGCATGATCGCTCCGCATTTACTTTCACTGCTGTGGGGAGCCCTGCTGCAGGTCGCGCCGGGCTCCCTGCAGCCTGGGGAGGCTGCAGGAGGCTTGCGTAAGTGCACCCAAGCCCCTGCAGCCCCCCTGGGAGGCGCGATCCTGGGGATTGCACCGCTGCCTTCCCCCGCCCCCACAAGTACTTAGTGGCTCTCAAACTCTCCCAGAGAGTTTGAGAACCACTGCCTTAAAGTAATCCTTTATAACAGGGGTCTCCAAACCCCGGCCCAGGGGCCAGATGCAGCCTGTGGCAAGCCTCTATCTGGCCCGCGGCCTGCCTCTCATCCCCTGAGAGCCTCTGGCCCAGCTGACCAAACACAGCCAGAGTTGGGCTTGTGGGGTGAGGGAATGGGGGTCCATTTAAGTGTGTACTTTATCTTTTGGACTGTGTTGGTGCTTGGAGAAATCCTGGACATTTGAGCCCATTCATTCATTTATTCATCTAAATTCCATCTCTACTGTATTTATATAAATTTTATATTTAATTTTTTCCCCACCCACAACACTGTGCAAGATACTCGTATTTGATGCGGTCCTTCGGCTGAAAAGTTTAGAGACCCCAGCTTTAAAAGTCTTTCAAACATATTTAAAATGATATATTACATATATTAAAAATGTTATCTTTTCAATAGTCTTAGTGAGAATGTCAGAGTCCAAATTCCCATTGCAGAAGTGCACAGTATTGTGACAAGAAGCTGAAGTTTGTGTGCATTTTATGTTTCCAATGACAGCCCCTAGAAAGAGGCACCTTTGTTCTTTTTTATTCCTGAAGCCAGGAAGAAAAAGAGGGGGAAATGAAGTACAGGAAACAGAGTAAGCAGGGACCAAGTGTGAGAGATGACTGAAGTAGAGTTCCAGGTTATGTGCAGGGTAATAGGCCTTATTACAACAACTCTAGGTATGGAGTGGCTTTTTATCACTGTGACAGAAGTCTTTACAAACAGGCAACTGTCACCTCTGAAGGACAAATCTGCGCTGAAGACTTCCTGGAATAGACCACATAGCACCACGTGAATGGTGGAATCAGTTTAGTCCAGCAGTTTAGCCACACAGCAAATTTAGTGATGATGGTGGCCAATTTTGTGCAGAATTCATGGTGTAAAGCAGCTGACATAGTAATATAGCCAGCTGTTTAATTGTACTAAAATGATCATGCAGCATATCAAATATTGTTACTGTGTGTCAGTAAAAGGTGATTGACCTGGTAGTTTAAAATGCTACTCTTTTAAAAGTAAATGATTGGAAATAGAATACTTTCCATGTCGGTTTTGCTGCTTATGGAATCAGCAATTGCTTGGGAAAGTAAATCAAGTTCTAATCTTTATTCCACAGCAGAGATTGTCTAGCATAACTCTGTTAAATGGCCCAATCCTATTGGTCCCTTTGGGGAGAAAGGCAGGATAAAATACTGTAAATAAATAAATCTACGACAGTGCAACCCAACTTGGAAAACACAACATGCTACTGTGCACTACACAACCACTATCAGAAACAGATGGTGATAGTGGCAGCAGCCCTCCCAGATCCCCTGTGCCAGTAAGTCAGCAGCAAGGAGGGGGAGGAACCAGAGGTAGGAGGGGTGGATCCTGCGACAGTCATACATGCCAGTTCTCTCTTTTTAAAACCTCCCTGCCCCTTTTCTCTTCTTGAACTTATACCACCAAAATGGGTGGTGTATCTCCAAGAAGACCCCTAGGATGCCATGAAGGCTTACATAGAAGTAAGTAAAAATGGGTTGGTTTTTTTTTTTAAACTTACCTCCCATTTGCCTTCAGATCGCACCCCCCACCATAACATTTTTTGGGTGTGCGCTGCATGCTATAACATGGTGGGGGGTAGGATTTGGCTCAAAATGTATTATAACTGTATCTAATTAAAAGATATATTCATTGTATTTATATCTGTGGCCATGAAATTGTAAGATTTGGCACTGGATATGTCACATGTAGCAAAAACAAAGCAAGAAGTTCTTCCATGATGGTAATAGTGGCTTGATCATTCTGTAACCACAGCTCACACAGATTACTGAGCCATAGTCAGGGTTAGCAAGCAGTGTCTTAGGGCCCAATCCTATCCAACTTCCCAGGGACAATGAAGCAGCAATGAAGCCCTAAGTTAAGGAAACAAAAGTTCCCTTTCCTTGAGGAGGGCTCCATGACTGCCCCACCACCACAGGATACAGCACACGGCCCATTGGCATGACTGCATAGGTTCTAGAAAATTGGATAGGATTGGGCCCTTAGTGCACAGAGACTGACTTAGGAAAGCTAATACTGCATGCCTCTACATCAGCATCTCCTACATCAGTGGTTCCCAATCTGGGGGTTGCAAACCCCCCAGTCAGGCATACACATTTGGAGTGGGAGGCTACCCCCTTAAGGAGGTCCCAATCTGTAGCGTCCCAAAAGTAGCGTCCCAATCTGAGACCTGTAGTGCTGTTAGTGTGGAACTTCCAGGTCTTGCCACCGTCTTCCCCCCACCAAACATGTGCAAGTAAAAAAGAATTATTTTTTTTTACTTACCTGTGGGTGGCAGCGAAACCCAGAAGTGCCATATTAATGGCATTATGGGTCCCCAACTGAGACACTACTCTCCTTAAGGCAGCATCCCAACAAAGGTTGGGAACCACTGCCCTACATTATTGTCTTTAAATTAACAAAGAAGTGGCAAGGACTATGAAGTATGGCCTATTCATGAACAGTGGACCCTCCTTATCTGCAGGCTTGGCATCTGTGGATTTGAACAACTGTGAATCTCTCCCTGTGCCTCAGAAGGCCTCCAGGACACGACCATATGTTACGTCTGGTTTATGTCAACAACTTCCAGTCACATCGGGAAGTATTCTGAGGTACACTGAGGCCCGTGACGTACTCGATTGGCCTCCTCGCGCATCAGAACACCTCCTAGATATGATCAGAAGTCACAAACGCAAAACAGAAGGCTCTTCCAGTCATGTCATGGAGGCTGTCTGAGGTGACAAGGCCTCCAGAGGTTCAGGCAAGACCTCCAAGTAAGCATTTGAAGTACGATACTGTTCCCACTTTGAGACTCCAGCATCCACTGATATCGGTATCTGGGGGGTGGTGTGGTCCTGAAATCAATTCCCAACGGATACTGAGGGCCCACTATATTCAGCAAATCGTTATCCCACCTTTCCTTCACATTGGAACTGGACAAAGTTGATGTGCTTATTGGCAAAATTAAGGTAGGAGAGCTATTATGACATGCAAGAGGATTCTGGAGGAAAGAAAAAAGAAGAGAGGAAGAGGCATAGATAGATGCTTAAATTGAAACACAATCCAAGGGAGGGAATGGAGCTGGCAAGTGGGGGCACTGGTGGCACTTGTGAAGGGATTTTGGAAGACAAGATGTGAAACACATTGGAATAGGTTGAAAGAAATTTGTAGAAACTTACCACTAGTTACTACATCAAAATTGTCAAGTTTTTAGTGGAAAAGGGACTCAGTGTTAATGATCATATTTTGAAATAGTATTTATCTGCCTACCTCAGTATTTTTAGAAGTTCTAAATATTGTACCTTGTTGCACTTAGAGCCCAATCCTATGCCTGTCTACTTACTCAGAAGTAAGTCCCATTTTAATCAATGGGACTTAATCCCAGGTAAGTATGGATAGGATTGCAGCCATAGTCACTGTTAGGTAGAGTATCTGCATTCCATTTTTACAGAGATTTCAACAATGGGCTTGAAAAATCTCTATGGTTAGCTGTTTGTCAAAATGTGGCTATTATCTCTACTCTTGTTAGATTGTGTGGGAGTACATTTATAGCAGCACCTAAACACATGCCATTTACAGAGATCTGACACGCTGTGTTAAAATTGCAAAGGGAAGGGAGCCACACCCAAGTTCATTATTACCTTTCCATTTTCTTGGATCCACATACAGGTGAGAAACTGCTGCATTACTTTACTTGGCATCATTCAAGAAACATTCCAAACAAAGTGTTGTTTTTAAGATTATCTTCATTCCTAGATCGATGTGCATTACCATTACTAATTGCCCTTTTGCTGCAATTTGAAATCATGCCTCTTTGTTTTTAGAAATTAAATCTGAAATGTATTTTACTAATGTATGTTGATCTGTGAGCTATGATTTCTTCTGAGTCTTTTTTCCTTAACTGCAGGGCAGCCAGCAGGGTTTTCAACTCTACATACTGCTTACGATTTTGGATGCATATTTTATAAGCTTAACTTTCCTTTTATATGGCAATTTTAAACCTTAAATTAATAAATCTGATTTTGTTTCTCCCTTGCACTCTTGGTTTGAAAGTTTCGTAATGTGAAGTTCTATAGCAATTTTACTGGTTTTAGCTTTATAATTGGCTAAGCTTCAGGTTTGAGATACTAATATAGTGAGATTGTGCCTCTCAAAATCAAAGCAGAGCCAAAAGGTCATTGTTTCAATGTGTTAGTGAAGTGTAGAATATTATTTTTTAAACACATATAAAACTCAGACTGAATGATTTGAGCAGCACAGTCAGAAGACTGCAGTTCTGATTTCATTAATGTATATTAAATTTGTTATACAGTAGCTCACGAAAGAGAGGCAAGGGCTTCTTCACACCAAGGTTGTTGCAACTGCTTCATTTAAGTTGTTGCAAGCTTGCCCCTATGCAAAAGTAAAGGTAACTGAGAACACAGGCCAACACACATTTTGCTTCCTTAAATGTTGCACCAATTTCTGGACCTCTTTAGTGAATGGTTCAAGCAGCTTCCTCATAAGGAAGCCTACACCATGGCTTCCTCATGAGGAAGCTACTTGAACCATTCACTAATGAGGCTATACCAGGGGTCAGCAACCTGAGGCTCTAGAGCCGCATGCGGCTCTTTCAGCTGTCTGCTGCAGCTCCTGTGGGTGAAAGTGGCAAAGGGGGTAACAGGAGGCACCTGTGCTGGGAGGGCAGGCTGCTTCCCTCTGCCCCCTGAGCTCACTGCCCTCCTCTCCCTTCACCCCCACCTGCCCCACTTTGGTTTCCCTTTTCAATTTTACGCTCTGCAGGCTTAAGCTTCCTGTTTTTCCCTTCCCCAACTCTCCAGTAGGCTCAGCCAATCAGCATCCAGCAGGCTCCTGGCTTTTTCAGTTGGAATGGCTCAGGGCCCTTCACTGGCAGACAGACTATACTATATCTCCAAAAGTAGATGTGATAGGGCAAAACTGATGCCATTTTTGGAACCAGCACCCCAAATTCATATCAAACCACCTTAAAGTTCAGGGAAAACTTTTCTGACCCTTAATTTTGTAGTCCTGTGGAATCAGTATGCCTTTACTGTAACACAGTAACAGAGTACAGGCATGCTGCAGTATCCGCAGAGGTTCCATTCCAGAACCCCCTCCCTGAGGATACTGGAAACTGTGGATAAGAGCAAACACAAAACACGTGGTTTGCAATCCCCCCTTCCATCACGCAAATTACTTCCCTGCATCTGGTTACAGTCTCCAGGTGGGTTCTCCAGGAAGTGCTTAGAGGCAGGGATTGGCCAAATCAAGACTGAAACCAACCAGAGGCTTTAGTACAACTAGCCTCTGGTTGGTTTCAGCCTTGATTCAACCAATCCCTGCCTCTAAGCACTTCCTGGTAGCCTTTGCAAACAGTGACATAGGAGACACCCACCCAGAGGCTGCAGCCAGACACAATAATTTGCACAATGAGAGAAGTACTTTGCATGATTTGGGGGGGGGGGTATTTGTGAACTGCAGAAAACGGAAACCGAAGATACTGGATCTGTGGTTAAGGGGTCATGCCTATACAGCTACTTTAGGATTAAACTATTTATCCTGAGTCAGATGCCATAAGTGGGTAGTTTCCTACTTATGGACACCCAACTTACAGAAGTCCCAACTTCAGCCATGTAATGCTTTCACACAGGTACAGTCCATCCACCCCAATGTTTCCTCACAGGCATAATAGCACTCGGTTGTGAAAGGCACTGTGGTTTTCAGGGGGAGAGAGAGAGAGAAGTATTTCCATTTTGTTTTTCAACCACAACAGAAAGTTTTACACAATTCTGTTTACATCGCATGAATAATGTTTCAGCTTAAGTACAGATGTCCAGAACCTCACCTGTACTTAACTAGGGGACTTCCTGTACTACTCTTTAACATTCACTTTTCATAGAGTTGAGTTTTGAAAAAGTTATGGCGTTGAAAAAGTTACAGACTGTTTTCACACTGAAATGATTTTTTAGTATCTCCAGGCTGTGTTTTGTTGAAGGAATGCAGGCATTTGGTTTCCTTTAGCATTTCACACTTATTGTCAATGTTGACTGAACTGAAATCTGTATCTTGGCAACTGATTATAATTTTCTCTTTTCCCTCCACTGTTTAGTGTGGAATTAGATTTTAAGCAGCAAGAAGACAAACTTCAGCCAGTTCTGAGAAAACTTCATCCTATTGAGGAAACTCAGGTTGCACCTTTGCCTTATTCCCAGGAGAGTTACTCCTCAACTCCCAAGCAAAAATCCAAAACTGAATCAAAAAAGCATGGAAGATGGAAACTCTGGTTTCTCTGAGTCCGTAATATATGGAATTTAAGGCCTTCTTTGAAAACACACAGACACACACAGACACAAACACAACGTAAGTTCTGAAATTTTTAAAAAATAAATCTTAGTAATTTGAACAGGCAGCTGTCAGCCCATGTTATTCTGACAGTATTATGGAAGCATTCTGTTCTCACCATATGTACCAAAAAGGCCTTTGTACCTCTGAACTAATTTTTGAGAGCAAGGTGTTAAAGTTACATCTTGCCAGCTTTTTATTCAAATTTCACCAGTGTGGGATGTAAAAGAAAAAGAAAAATCAGGATAGAAATTTATGTTGGCAACGATGAAAGTAAAACTACTCTCCCCCAATTCCCTTAACCCATAACCATTTTTTAACATGTTAATGTCAGACTGCCATCTTATTCACATCTAACAGTACAATTAAGATTTTTTTGTGAAGGAAAAGAGTGAGCCTTTTGTTCCCAAATATCTTTTTTCATAAAATGTTTCAAATATGCTGGGGTTGGGTAGTGCCATTTTCAGCACATAAAATCCTAAGGAAAGCACAATATTTTTGAATGGTCTATGACCATGAATAATCTTTAAGATGTGATTATGTGTATATTTGCCTTTTTGTGCTGTAGCATTAAGACAAGTGATTGCATCTCAGTGAAATGCTGGCACCTTTAATTTAGTATCATTCTCATCACCAGATCTGCTGCTCACTCCAAATCATGAGCAGCCAAAAGCCACCCAAAGTCAGGACATGCCTTTAATCACTGCAAAGATGACAGGGTCAAAGCTAGGGGCACTGAGCTCTCTTAGATATCATTTTAAATCTGTTGGTACCCAACAGCTAAAATTATACGTTCTGGCATGGTATGGGGGGAGGGGGAAGAAGCGATGGATAACATTAAGTGACAGATCATTGGCAGCTGCCACAATTTAATACTCTTTTGTAATCTAGTCTTGAGAAAACACTATATACACACTATTGACACACTGTGCCAGATATTTTATAATGTGTTGTGTTATTTGAAAGTTCACAAGAGCCTCGCAATTTAGTTGTACATCAGAGAAAATTATCCAGTCATCCAAATGCCCGTATATAAGTTCTTCAATAACAAGTCATTACTTTGAATTAAAAGGCTATGGAATCATACAACTTGAGGAGCATCATACAAAATTTACCCTCAACTATATATTTTGGGCATGGACCAGAGTTATAAATGTTTGAGTCCGAATGATTTCACTAAACAGAGTGGAAGACTTGAACACTTGCTTAACTCACCCACTAAAACCAATGTGTTTGAACAATGGTTGGATTGTTCCCTACATTTTTTCCATTATTTATTAGCATTTCTGGAAAAAAATATTCTGTAATGGTTCTCTTGGGAAACTTATGGGTTAAAGTGGGAATTTTCTGATATTTTATATTTTAAAATTTCAGTAAGATATAAAAAATTTCAGTAAGAAATTGTGCTAGGCCTACCATTTTAGTTTCGAGAACATTTGACAGGTTTGTTTGATTTTAGTACTGGAAAGGAACAGAAAGAGGGAAGAAAAAGAGGGAAGAAATAATTTTTTTGATATATTCTCCACCTTAAAAAGAATATGAATGTGTGACATGCCATATTTGTCACTATTAAAATATTTGCAATTTTACATGGATCCCAAAGCAAACAATTTGGTCATTTTCCTCAGAAAATTGCTGATTAGTTTATGAGAACATATGATATATACTATTATTATTGTCAACTTCAAAACTACTTCTTATTATGCTTTAATGAAAGCTCACACCTTTCTAGTAAAATTCCAAGAGGGCTACAAATCATTGTACATAAGCAAACAGTATTCTAAAATATTTTTGTTGCTTTTTGTTGAAGTTGAAGGATGAGAAAGGCATTTCTGCACCATGAAGGAAAGTGCAATTGTTTTATGTTAGAGAGGAAAAAAAGAAATGTAATGTATTTTATAATGTTTTTAATTAAAAAGTTCAAAAACTGTTTACAAAATGATCCCACCATAAATATTTTAGAATCCCAAATATTTCAGAGCATTAACTATATTATTTTTATGAAAACTAGACAAATCCCCCAATATAAGCATATGTAGATTAAACTAAGTTGTTTTGTGTGCTACTGGAAAACAACATTGTCACATACATGAGCAGCTCTGTTCCAATGGCCATGTGCATGGTCTCAATGAAGACCATGTCCCTGATCCAGAGACGTTCATAACATGACTTTTGTTTACTTTTGCTGACAGCAATACCCCATTCAACCAAACAAGCTGCTTTTTAGCTCTAAGTCCAAAAAGTAGTGAGCCACCTGATACAGGAGCTACTGTTCAGAAATGGTACACAGTAGCCCAGAACAGGAAGTATGTACAATTTCACAGTGAGCTTGCTCAATAAGTCTACCAACCACAATCTCCCAAGTACCCAAGGCACACACTAGAAGCAACATAAGCATGTGCAGGCTTTTCCATTTTCGCTCCAGCAGGCCTCTGTTGTCCCTTGTCCTCCTCCAACGTCACAAAACCAGACCATAACTTAACTTCATTCACAGGTTGTTAGGTTGGAAATGGCTTGTTGAGGGGAAATGGAGAACAAAAACATGTGCATATATCTAGAATGCACATGATAAAGATTTACTGGTTTGCAGTTCACAGCATGGTTAATTGTTTTGGAATCCGAGCCAGAAACAGTACTATATGTGTGTCAACTATTCATAGAATACTCATCTCTCTGAGGTTCTTTACAGCATATGATTTGTGTGTTTCATCAGACAGCCTATGTTTTTATGGGCTTCAATTCACATCCCCCAAAAATATTTTTTCCTTGTTAGCAAGTAACACACAAGTTCCATTTGTACAGGCACAGCGAATGGAAAAGGTACAAAGCTGCCCAACCATTTTGGAGCTGAAAAATGAAACCTACCAATACCACTGAGCATTCTATACATAAACAGAGTATTTTCCTAAAAAGCCCACAAATCTTAATTTTTACATTTCCTCTTTCAAAAGGTAAAATACATATTCTTGCTCAAAATTACATATTGTGCTATCGTACCATACTATGTAACTTGTAATAAAATGTTATTTGCAAGTGTGTAAAACGTATCATATTGTATTACATTTAGGATCACTCAGGCACAATTTAGAATTTTTATGAGGGAAAGATTTAATTCTTAAAAATGTGTAGCTAAGTACAATATGTGATTGAGATGGCAATAGTTCCACTTTAATGAAATCTCTTATAAAAAGCAGGTATAACAGTGAAAAGCAAGTCTATCATCACTCTCCGATCTGGCGTACTTCTTCATTTCCTGCTAAATTCATTAGCAGTATCATGTGATCCCAACCACTGGTTTACTTAAAAACCTATATGCATATCATGCTTCAACTCCATTTTTAAACCAATAAATGCTGCAGTAATTTTATATTACTTGCTATTTTCATATTACAGGGACAATATTTTCTAAGTTTGCATAATTCCCATAAATCAGCAGTTAACACAGATCTTTGTTTTGAAATTATTCTTGGGAAACAATACATGTAAATATCACTTGTTTTATTAAAAAATAGATCACTGTAAGATACTTTATATAGTCAGGAGAAAATGAAAAAAAAATTAAAAACACTAAAATACAAATTGTTTGCTTTTATTTTTTATTTTATATTTTAGGCTTATAAGAACACTCTTGTACAAACAATACTGGCTATGCTGTCTGTTTTTCCTCAACATTTCATTGCTATATTAAGTTTTTAAAAATCCAATGGATTAATTTTTCATGAGCATTTTAAAATCAAGATAGGATTAGTTCTATAGCATCTGTGTAATAGGCACTAGCTTGATATTATTTGTAAACTCTGTAATTATCATTGCTACTAACAGCATCATAAAGGCACAGCATTCCACTGTCCGACAACAAAGCAGTGGGCTTCCAACAACTTTCAGCATTATTTCCATATTAATAAAGTATGCTTGCAGACTATTTAAAATTAATGTGGACTCCTAGAAGTATGCGCTCCAATTTATTTAGTTGAATACAGTGTGTAAAGCTTAAAAAAAAAGTATATAGTATGTTCCATTTCTACAAGGTACATTTTGGATACTGTAAATTTAAATAGATGAATAGTTTCATAGAAGAGGAAAAGCCAAAAGTCATGCAATATGACTTCATTTTCTGTATTTGTAGTTTGCAAAAATGAAGCCTTGTCATGTGAAAAAGGAAGGCTTTGTTATTAGCACAATGCAGCGCTATTCAAATAGTTTAGAATAAGAAACTGAGCTGAATCAGGAAGTCCAGACTCAGGATGTGCTTACCAATTGAAGACATGTAAACAGTACAGCTGCAGTGCTGGGTGGCGCAACATGCCCATGGTGAGCACACCAGGCCATTGATGTAAACATGCTCCCAAACAGGAAGTACACATTATCCTTTAAACTTGCATTTCAGAACAGCCCCCATTCAGTAAATTGATGGATTATTATAGGCTGGTTGAAGTTCTAAAAAAATGGGGGGAGGACAAAGTATTTTCCTCAGTGCTTAAAAGGGTTAAATGAGTAGACTATCCACACTAGTTTTTATGATTGGCTCTTTTTGGCAAGCTCAATAAAATAAGAGGCAACTGCAGTGGCAAATGGAATAAAATGGAGACAGTAACGTGCCAGCCCAGGAAATTCTTTGGACTGCTTTCTGCATACATGGGATAGCTGTGAACACCAAGGTCTTCACTTTGCATCCTACAAGTTATACCAAGCCAAGATGCTGGACACAGCCAACTCAAAAGGCCACACTGGCTACTGCTATGTGGAACAGATTGTCAAGTGAGGTGGCAGATTCTCCCTCACTGGAGATCTTCAAGCAGAGGTCCAACAGGTATCTGCTGGAGATGCTCTAGGAGTTTTTCCTGGTACAGGTAGGGGGTTGGATTACATGATCATGTGGGTCCCTTCCAATTCAATGATGCTATCAGTCCAGCTCAGTATAATTCTGTTAATATTTGCATTAAACGGGCAACACGGTCATCTCAGGAAACTGAACATCACAATGATACACATACCCCGATATGAAGTCAGCACTATCACCATCAGTCTTTGAAAAGGGGTAGCTACTTCATGGAGTCCAATATGGTGAATTTGTCAAACAAGCAAACCAAAAGCGGTTGAAGACAGTCTTTTTGTTCACTCTGGGAGCCTATTTTGTGAAGTCTATAGTAGTTCTGCATTAAGCTCTTGTTAACCTCTCAAACAGGCTGCTGACATACATGGGGACAGATAACTCTGAACTTTGAATGCTAGTTTTAACTCCCCTACAGCAGCATTTCTCAAACTTGCGACCAGATTTTGGGTGGTCGCAGTCTGCCGTATTCAGGAAACCAGCAAGCATCATGGTGCATGAAGTGGAAGTTGTTTCTGGGTCATGCCAGTGCACAAACCAGCGTCATTGGCCACACCACACCCCAGGCTGCCTGCAGGTTTCTAGTTGCAATGGGCCTGCAACTAACCAAACATCAGGTTGCAACCCACAAGTGGATTGCAGCCCATAGTTTGGGAATGCATTGTATTATGGGCATTGTATGACGCTATGTGGCCAATGACATGGGTCATGAGCTGGCATGACCCAGAAGTGAATTCTGTGCTGCACTTCATAACGCCTGGCAGACGTTAGCCAAAGGTGGTGGGTCCATAACTGACTTTGTTGTTCATGGTCGTTCAAAGCCCAAAAGTTTGGGAACCACTGCCCTACACTGTATACAGAGGACTGTAGTCCTGTCCAGTTTTGATAGTTGGACAAGGAACTTCTTTAGGGACTCCAGGAATTCTCTTTGACTCTTGGAGAAGTGAAAGTACTTACAAAGAGAAGGATGTCCTTTTCAACATCCCACTCTGCACTTCATCCCACTCTTCAGTCACAATTGTCAGGGTCAGGTTCAGATAAGTCAAGATAGTTAACTTGAAAGGCAGTCCTGGCAGAGGCCCAGATCAAAGGGCAATCAACACCTTGGCAGGGATAGGGGAATGCTATGGAAGGTAAAGCAAAGGGAGTTGACTTGTTGACAAAGTTGTTTCTTTAGGAATCTCTATTCTTCCACTTGCAATCCCCCCTCCATCCCACCCCTGGATTCCCTGGATAATGCAGACTTTGCATATACTCAGCAAATAGTTAAATATGCTGTCCAGAAAAATATTACATCAAAGAGAAAAAATAAAGCCAATATACAGATTAGTGAAAATAATTTTACTTGTACATTAGAAACAAAGCACTTGGAACAGCAGACTGAATTTATGCTCATTCTTGAGGCCATAATTTCACAAGCCTCAATTAAAAACTGATTAAACAAGCAGTCCAAGTTTACATCCCAGCTAATAGAGATCCATAATTTTATATTCTTCCCCCCAAGAAGGAGCATGACAGATTTTCATAAATTATGAGGACTAGAATAAAATGCAATGGTGCCTGGAAGTGTGATTTTGCTATGTCTACAGCTGTTGCAGTGTAGCAAGCATGTCTATTTAGGACTCTATGGGACCTGGATTCAAATCCCAACTCAGCCATGAAGGTCACTGGGTGATCTTAAGTCAGCCATCATCTCTCAGCTGTGAAATTAAGACATCCAGAACTGCACCATTCTCAGCTTCTTGGAGGAGGGACAGGCTTAAAATGCAATGAACAACTAATAATGCACAGTTGCTGCTGAATGCCTAATCAAACCTAAGAAACAATGGTAAAACCTCAGTAGTTGAGTCTTATTTAAAGTCTGGTTTTATGTAACAAGGCGCATCTCAAAACAGTCCTGTGCAGCTCAGGATTAAATGCCATTTCACATGGCAGTTAACATATGATAAGCCAATTTGCCTGTTATCATCAGCTCTCTCATACACAGCACTGAGATGCCTTCATTAAAAAACACCACCACATGCATTCAAAGATAATCACTGTCACACAGCAGCAACCATCATCTGGAGAAAGACAAGTTGTCTGAATCCACTCATGGGGCACTGTGGGAACCTCATGCTTAGTTCTCACTAACATTTCTGTGGCACTTTCCAACATAATATGTTGCTTATTTACATACTGTACAAAGAAGTGCTTTACTTCACATCTCGATCTCTTTCAATAGCATAAAAAAATTCAAGGTCATCCATTATCTTCCAAAGAACTTTCTTATAGCCAAGGTATATAATGAATTATCTAGGAAATAAAAACTTCTCTGTTAAATATGCTGCCACACAATCTTGTAATGTACCCATGAGGTTTTAAAGATTCAGTATACAATATATTCAAACAACAAGATTTATTGCACCCAATAAAAACCAACCTAATGCTTTAGAAATATTTTGACAATCTGCCAATCAACCGTGCATTCACTGAAGCAGCAATAATGATTTAAAATGCCATTTTAAAGTTATAACAAACTTGTGTTCAAGTGCTGCACAGAGCCTTCAAGGAGCTGAGCGATAGATTGTGGGTTAGTCTTAGAACCCTGAGAAGTCCAATTTGTAGGTTTTTCACTTTCTAGTCACTATGACTGCAAGGATAGTTTTTTATTTAATTTTTAGCATTAAACATGTTACCCACTACTGAGTTTCACCATACAGTACTTCAGTTTTCCCCCAACTGTCCTCAGTTTGCACAACAGTAAAGTTTAAAAAGTACAGTAGTTAATAATTTAATATTTCTTAACTAAACCTCTGAATTATATATACCTTGTCGAAACAGTACACGCTACATGTAGAACTTCTACATGTAGAACTTCTACCCTATGACCACTTCTAGTGCAAGTTTCTGACAACAGGAAGAGAAAGACACAATTCAAACCTATGTTCCAAGAGCACTGTGTTTCAATTCCTAATTCAGCATTTGAAGTAACAGCAAACTGCTGCAATCCTAACCACACTTTTCTGAGAGTAAGCCCCACAGAACAAAATAGGACTTACTTCTGAGTTGACCTGGTTAGGATTGTGCCCATAATCTCTTAGCACCTATTTCCTTAGCGCTTATTTCCTTAGAAAGGGAAGAACTTAGCAGTATCCTATTCTTTGTCCAACATTATATATTTTGGCAGAACTGAAAGGCAATACATGGGGGGGGGGGAGAACTGGAATGTACCTTACTCCCTTAGGTTAACTCTAAGATAGAATATGCAGCCTGATTATAGAAAAAGATTATACCAAGACTATTATGTCTATCTCAAAAAATAAGAGATGAGCATGATCATTGAAGCATCTATCTCCTGGAATACTGAACTTCTTACAAAGGTTCCCATTCATCCCTATTCACTCAGAGAATTTGTCTCTGCAAATGGGAGCAATTGTTAGGACTATTTTCTATTGTAATATTTGTCATGGAAATATTGTTAAGGTGCCACAGTTATGCAATTCTATTGGGTTGTTTTATGAAGGAACTGAATATTCACTTAACAAAAGTTAACCGTGAAACACCTTGGCAGCATCAATTCTAGCAGGCAATCTTTTATGCATTTGTCCTAAGTTACACGCCTGCAGTACTTTCAAAACTAATTTAAAGTTTTTGGAGCAGCTGACTAATAGCCCAATCCTGAGCTGCCTGGGGCGCACGGCTGCAGTGCTGCCAAAAATGGCTGCTGCCACATCCTGCATGCTTTAGGCAGCTTCCGCCAGCTCCTCAGGAGAAGGGGACTTTTGTCCCCTTCCCTGGGTAAGGAGAGTAGCCCTGCAATGGGGCTACTTGATTCACCGCCAACCAGAAGGTCGGTGGTGAATCAAGAGCCTGTGTGTAAAGTGATGAGTCTCCACCAGTTCTGCCTTCCTCCCTCCCCCCAGCATGCCTACCCCTGCCTCCCCATAACGCCTCCCCCACCCGCCCCCCTTCCTGGAACGCCTCCTCCCCATCTCCCCCCATGCCCCTGCTTACCTCTCTGCTGCTCAGTGGTTCGCGCAACCACCAAAAAGCAGAGGATGGGCACCTGCCTGGCAGTAGCCCAACGCCAACCAGCGTTGGCACTCGCCCAGTAGTAGGGCCTGCAAACATGCCTTACAGTACGTCTGCGACAGTGTGTACCAGCAGTGAGCCAGCGCGCCGAGACCAGGATTGGCTCTACAATGGCTACTCATTTAGAATCTTCATCAAAGATTGGTTTTGGATTGCATCAATCTTTATCTGAAGATACATTATATTTGAATTACTACAACATGGTCTACATGAGACTCCCCCTGAAGACCATTCAGAAATTTCAACGAGAGCAGAATGGGGCTGCACACAGCTGCACTGCTTTATCAATTGCACAGATTGCCAGTCTGTTCCTAGGTACAATTCAAGATTCTGGTTTTGATCTTTAAAATACTAAATAGTTTGGGGCCAGAGAATTTCAAGGACTACCTACAACTCTCATAGGAAACTAACTGCTTACTTAGGTCAACCAGGAGGGTCCTACTTGCATGTCCACCACGGACAGAAGTGCATTTAGCAGTGACACATGAGAGAGCCTTCTGTGCAGTGGTACCCAGATCTTGGAACTCCATACTCCTAGCTAAAGGCTGGCTACATCACTTCCATTCTTATGATGGCAACTGAAAACATTTTTTCTTGTTAGCCATTGGGGGAATAGGTTTATGCTCATCTGTTCTGTCTTCTCTTAGTTACACTGTTTTTATACTGTTTTCTGGTGCTATAAACTATTTAATGTGTTTTATTATATTTTATTGTGATCTCTGAATATGTAGCGAGTTGCCTTGAGCACCTCCCTTGAATGATTGGAAAAGCCAGATACAAATGTTTTAAATAAAATAATTTTTTTGTTATCACACTGACCCAACCCACAAAAACCCTCTACAAAAATATTCATCCATAAATCTTAATCTGACACTGATCCATGAAAGGTAAGTTTATTCACTCTAAAGTTTCTTTGCAGTGCACAGTCTCACAACTTCATTGACACTGAATCACCACTGGTTGAGTGAAACTAAATCCTTTCAGAAATGCATTGAATCTTAAATGGTAAGTGCTCCTTTAAAAATTCTTGGTGCTGCCAGTACTCATTAAATAATTATAGTATGTTCAAATGTAATGCTTTCAAGCCTGTGTCATATTCACAGTGTGCATTTTTAATACAATGCAGTCTGTTAAAAATATCTAGAGAAGGCCAGCTTTCAAATAAAATCTAAAATATTTCAAATAAAATATAAAATAAAATAGCAAGGCCTGCCAAGATTTTGGACTGACAATCAGCCTGAAGAAAACACAGGTCATGGTTCAGGATGTGGACTCACCTCCCTGCATTACAATCTCTGCGCATGAACTGGAGGTTGTCCATGACTTTGTGTACCTTGGCTCAATTATCTCCGACACTCTTTCTCTCGATACCGAGCTAAACAAGCGCATCGGTAAAGCGGCTACCACGTTTTCAAGATTCACAAAGAGAGTCTGGTCCAACAAGAAGCTGACGGAACATACCAAGATCCAGGTCTACAGAGCTTGCGTCCTGAGTACACTTCTGTACTGCAGCGAGTCATGGACTCTTCGCTCACAACAGGAGTGGAAACTGAGCGCTTTCCACATGCGCTGCCTCCAACGCATTCTCAGCATCACCTGGCAGGACAAAGTTCCAAACAACACAGTCCTGGAACGTGCTGGAATCCCTAGCATGTATTCACTGCTGAAACAGAGATGCCTGCATTAGCTCGGTCATGTTGTGAGAATGGATGATGGCCGGATCCCAAAGGATCTCCTCTATGGAGAACTCGTGCAAGGAAAGCGCCCTACAGGTAGACCACAGCTGCGATACAAGGATATCTGCAAGAGGGATCTGAAGGCCTTAGGAGTGGACCTCAACAGGTGGGAAACCCTGGCCTCTGAGCGGCCCGCTTGGAGGCAGGCTGTGCAGCATGGCCTTTCCCAGTTTGATGAGACACTTGGCCAACAGTCTGAGGCAAAGAGGCAAAGAAGGAAGGCCCATAGCCAGGGAGACAGACCAGGGACAGACTGTACTTGCTCCCGGTGTGGAAGGGATTGTCACTCCAGAATCGGCCTTTTCAGCCACACTAGACTCTGTTCCAGAACCACCATTCAGAGTGCGATACCATAGTCTTTCGAGACTGAAGGTTGCCAACAATAAAAGGTGCTGTCAGTACTCATTAAATAATTATAGTATGTTCAAATGTAATGCTTTCAAGCCTGTGTCATATTCACAGTGTGCATTTTTAATACAATGCAGTCTGTTAAAAATAACTAGAGACGGCCAGCTTTCAAATAAAATCTACTGGAATTTAGACAATGAAGCGCCTATCAAAGCATCAAACTACAATCTTACAGTGTAATCCTATGAATGTTTCCACAAAAGTATGTCTCACTTTGTTTACTGGGGCTTACTCTTTAGTAAGTGTTTGAAGGATTTCAGCCTTGGTGTCACAATCCAAATACAGAATTACTACAGACCTGGGTATATACTGCTTTCATAAAGAAAAAGGTGAACCTGCTGCATCTCATTTAAGTCAAAGGCTATGGAAGTTGAGGAAGAAGTTAAGAATACTCCCTTCCTCTTCCACTCCAAGCTCATTGGTCATTAGCCCACTGTATAATCTTTCTCTAGTCTGTAAAGGTTCCTGTCCTTACCTGTGCTAGGAGGAAAGTGGAATTAAAAAGAAGGAAAGGAAAAAAATACTATAGAAATCAGAAGGCTCCTAAAAGTTGTGCTGATGTCTTGCTACCCAGCTACTAGAGGTCAAATCTGGGAAACTGGTATTGACCCTTCCCAAGGAAAAGTCAATTATCCTGAACAAAAGTCCAGAAAGCTCAAACCTTCTGTCCAGCCACAAAAAACTAGGAGCTAGCATGTGTAGTAGCCTTTGTAGCTGAAACTCTCTATCAATATCTTCAGGAGAAACAGAACCCAACCAACCAACACAACTGCAATATGTGGCTGCTTCTGACAACTTTGGTGTCTATACTGTATTAATGATGAATCAATTCGAACAATTCTTTGAGCAAGGAGTCATAGAAAATCATCATGGCAAGCTGTAAAGTGTTCAACCCCCTTAGAGTTTAGTAGCATACATACTACCAGAAACTGGTCAGCTAATGGAGTCAGACTGTAACAATTATAGTACAGGAACACGAATTATATGTCCACATGTGAAGGATACAAAAAGGACAAAGATCTGAAGTGAATGTTAATAAATATGAGAACAAGAGTCATTGCAAATGACAACATCAATGAGGCTGCTAGAGAAGGAATGGGGAAGACCACGAGGATAGGCAAAATATTTCATTCCAAATAGTATTATAATTTTGTAAACATTAAAATGCTATGGAGAGCAGTAAACCCAAAAGAGGAAGCAATCCAAGGAAAGCTTAAAGAAGTTTAAAGGTAAAGTATTTGAAAATTAATACACAAAGCTTTTTCTTAATTCAGAATGTCAAAGAACACAGAAAAGCAATGTGAAGAAGAATTTGCAAACTAAAAACCCTTTTAAGACATGACTGAAGTTAATATGAGGTAGACTGAAGAAGGAAAAAAATTCAGTGTAGGAACCCCCCCCCATGCACAATTGTGGAACTCTGTTGGAAAACTGTGAACAAACAATTCAGTTAGTAAGAATGAAACAATATTTCAAAAAGGACTATATAAATACATACAATAATGTGTAAGAACCATTATTAATCTGCCAAGTTCATTTCTGAAGTTATTTAGACGTTAATATCTTGCTCTGTCATGAAAACGTAAAGTAGCATACTTGTATCGCTAGGCGGTCTCATATCTTAACTTCAAAAAAACAGGCCAGGCAGCCAAATCTTATCCCTCACCAACCCACAGGACGAAATGCTGCCAACAGAGCACCTACTGCATACTATGGGGGGGGGGACGGACACAACCAGATGACCTGGGAGAGGTAAGTAAAAATCTTTTTACTCACTTCCCCATAAGCCACCTGGCTACCAATGAATCTCCTCAGAATGACACCATATCTGACGCAAGTTCATAGAGCCTTAAGGGGCATGGGGGGCCTGGAAAAGAGGAATAGAATCTTGGTGTGTCCTGATCCACTCCATCCTGTTGCCAGTTCAGCCCACTCCATGCCCCAATTCTCCCCAAACTGCCACCTTACCTGCTACATTGCAGGCTGCATGAGCCACTGGAGTGCATGTGGGGCCTTCAGCCATTTGCGCTGCTGTTCCTACGGCATACAACCACAGCGCAGTAACACCAGCCTGGGAGTTATAGCAGCAGATCACAAGATCCATTGCCAAAGGCACTCATTAGCATTGGTCCAAACACTATATGCATTCAGATACTATATAAGCATCCCTAGATTTCAAATCAGTCATTTCTGACTGACAGGATAACACAGATAATGGTACTGCTAAATTCTGGTTTACAATGGCCTAGTACCATTGTTAAAATAATCCAAAAATGAAGTGGATACCTCTTCCAACACACACACATCCCACCAGAGGCATAGCTAAGGAGGGTCAAAACGTCAAGTATTGACAGCACCTGAACCAGCCATGAAAACTGGCCCCTCCACCTTGCTGGCAGAGCCATACTGGGCAACTGAAACAATGCTGTCAGTAGCATTTTGACACCCCCCCTTAGCTACACCACTGCAGCCCACCTCACATGTGTTAATGCAATTTCTATCCTGCTGCCCTTTCTTCAGGAAAACCAAAGGAAACTTCCTTTAAAATACTGCATTTTAGCACTGAAATATTCAAATGCAAAATAATCCTGCCCAATTGCTAAAAAGCCATGTCATTTCACAAGAAACTATAACCCTTGTCAGCAATTTATGCACAGCATGCTGGAAGCGTTGATGTAAGCACAGCAAAGTGCATTTATCAGGATTGCTTCCAATATCTTCCATCTAAAACAAAATCTTATTTACCCAGAAATCATTATGCAATTGAGTATATATCCAGGCATAATTGATCAATGAAATTAACTTCAATAGATCCTGTTATTTAATAGAAAATACTGTTGAGGAGAAAGCTGACACTTTTTGCAGAAATAGTAGAGGCATCCACTGTATTTTATATGTTAAATTCATTTCACTCTAAAATTCTTATTTTTTTTTTAATCTTGTTGAACACCATATGGCATAATTAATTAAAAGTAAACTTGTTTTTTTTTAAAGAGATATTTCTGAAATCCTTGTAAATGTCTTTCCCTAGTGCAAAATTGTTTTGAGATAAAGAACTAGCCATGTTGGTTTATATGTTTGCTGAAAGGAAAAGCCTGCAGGCATGCTATTTATTGTTGCATTGCTCTGTAAAGGACTGCCTGACAGAAGAGATTCCAAAGGAAAATGGACAAAGTCTTTGTGCAGCTAAAGCAATTACAAAGATAACAAAATTTCTCACAATGAAAAGTAGTATTTCTTGGTGTACTCGTTCATAATTTAGTAAAGATCTTCCACTCCATTTCTACACAACAGATAAATAAAAATGTTTTCCAGCATAAACATAAAGACTTCTTTGCTCTTTCTTTTGCAGCCCAAGGGCCGACTTTTATACTATTGATGGCAATCCAACAGAACGGCTTCAGAAGAAACTCCAGAGAAATTAATTGAGCTTATTGAAGCTCACAATAAGGAACTTGCAAAAGTTTCTTACCATTTCTCACAGGGGAGGTTTCCCAAGAAATTAGGCACTTTTGTGAAGTATAATTGCAACAATATATTTCAATCTTTGCCAAGAGGAACTTACTATGAGTTCTGAATCACGCCCCATTGAGATGACTGTTCTGTTTACTGTCCTCAGTAGCTTTTCCATAATAATCTGCACATGTCGATGTGTTGGACCCTTAAGACAAAACATAAAACCAACAAAAAACATTGATTACTATGGTTACTCAACCAGCAAGTCTGTTACTAGAACTAGCATCCTCATAGAAAGCTTAAGTTTCACTCTCAGCAAGAATCAGTCTTCAGTAAAGAGCTAATCTGAACTGTTGACTAATAGTATAGAAGTCCACTATAGATGAAGCATGGTGAAGTTTCGCCTTTGCCATCTCCATCTGCTCCTTATCCAACTTTGACAGGGCTGCACCTTCCCCTTCCAGAAGCTAACCAAATTGCTCTGCGAAAAGGAGAAGCAGCCATCAAGCTGTAAAAAGAAACTGATGTTACTGTTTTAATAACATAGGCCAACATACATTTTGTTGTTGTAAAAATTAGACCTATTCTTGGGTATATTTGGAGTGCTGAATAAAAAAATGGCATCAGTTTTTCAGATCAGCTCTAGTTTGGGGGAGTATGGCATAGCGACCTTATATGCTGATTCAAGCAGCTTTCTCATGAGGCATCCAACAACATGGTTTCCTCATGAGGAAGCTGCTTGAATCAGTATATAGGGTTGTTATGCCATACCATTTTGTTATGCCAAAATGGTGAAAACCTTGTAACCCTATGCAGTCTGCACTCCCAACACCCTGTAGAGATGCCATTGGGTGTTGGGCCAAAATGTTAGTATTTTGTTAGTATGATTTGCTAATGTTTTGTACTTGTTCAGGAGTGTTCAGTACATGCAGATACATGAACTTGCTTAGCAGTTGCATCTCTCAGTGGAGAATGGATGCATCTTATTTCTAGCGTACATGTACATGTCAATGCATACACATGAGCACTGAAGCACCATGCAACAGCCAGCCTGCTATTTTGCATGGAGGAACTCCACAGATGGATTGTGAACGACTGATCACAAATTGCACTGCTGTTCCATTTTCCAAGTTTTGTCTTTAGGAAAAGAACAATTATTCTTGTGGTTTTTAAATCAATAGAGTACAAGCTGTTCAGAGAACATTGATACAACAGATTAGTTTGCCATATCTAATATTTCTATTTCATACTTACCCCTGCTAATTGGGTAAGAGACACTTTTTCAAGTGGGTGCTCCTCTTTTTAGCAGGGGGAGAGTAACTGGCCCACCTCACTGGCCCACCTCAGTGCCTTTTCTAGTGGCTGCCTGCTGGTGTTCTTTTTGCATCTTTTCAGATTGTGAGCCCTTTTGGGACAGGGAGCCATTAGTTATTTGATTTTTCTCTGTAAACTGCTTTGTGAACTTTTAGTTGAAAAGCAGTATATAAATACTGTTAATAATAATAATAATAATACCCCCAAAATTAGAGCCAATAAGGCAAAACTGATGTTATTGTTGGATTCAGTACCCCAAAAATAACCTAAATTTGTTCAAACATCTTTGGCAACTTAAAAAAAAATTTGTTGGTCTGTGCAATTTGCTAATTATCAGTTATATTGGAATCACTGTCAGCTAAAGAGTGGGGTAAAATGTTTTAAATAAACTAAATAAAACTTTCAAACGCAGTGGCAAAGACAGACCAAAGTAGATTAGGAAGACCAAATTGGAACCCAAGGACAGAAATGAATAATAAGAGTGAGGAAGCCACACGTCTTTGGTAGTATAGCACAAGTGGGTACATTCCTCCATTTCACTGCCTTTAGTAGATACCTGGGATTTCTAACATGTCTGAACATCCAGTTCTAAAAACACATTAGTTTTTGTTTTGACACCACTGTTGATATATATATTTAAATGTACAATAAAGTTCTTCATGAATTGTGACTCCAAGTACACGAATTACATGTGGGTATTGATCACAGGTAAGGCGTCTGTGAGTGGCATAGCTAAGGGGGTGCAGGGGGTAGCAGTTGCACCGGACATCAAGCTTTAGGGAGGTAACAAGCTGAGCTTGACACTAGTGACCAAAATTATGAAAATTTTGGTATGTATGAATAATACCATCATGTTATATATGATTGGAAAGATCATTTAACGCAGAATACAATGAAACAAACTGCATTGGAATGTCTGTATTCTATTAAAAGTTATGGCCAATTAACCAGAAAATGAAAACACAACTGCCTTATGGAACAGAAAGTGGATTTTCTTAACTCAAAACTGACCTATGAGACTGATTGTCCTGAGAGCCAATGACATGTTATTATCTTATTGACATGCTGCAATGACATGTTATCATGATACAGCATGAAACTAATAAGGTATTAATATGAGTAAGTTCTCATTTCCATGTATCGTAATATAGCTACCCCTGCTAACTGGATAAAAAGGCACTTTTTCAAGTGGTGCCCCTCTTATATTTAGCAGGGGGAGAATAACCATCCCTCTTCATCCCAGCACAGTGTCTCAAACAAATCAGGGGCACACTTTTAATTTATTTACTTAATTAAATTTGATTTTGTCTGGGGGGGGGGCTACAAAATCTTCTTTGATCCTAGGTAGCAGATAGATGCCTTAGCTATGCCACTGACTGGGGAAGGCAGCAGAGCAACTGGGTGGCGAGCTGCTTGGGGGAGGAGGTGGGTTCCTCTCAATTTTCACTTTTAAAAAGCCCCAGAGTGACATCACTGCCGGTTGTGAAATCAATTCCGGGGCAACATTTTGAGCTTGGCACCGGGCTACACGATCATTACCTACGCCACTGGTGTCTGTCTCATTTTAATCTAACCTTAGTCGAGACATCTGTGAACAGTCTTCTGGTGACAACTATTTTGAGGATTTTATTTTTTAGCCTAGAAAGAGTCTCGCCTGATTGAACAGAACCATGGAAACGATGTTGTGTGACCTTCGGCCATCACAGGGCACAAAGAAAAGCTGTCAGCAAACCCATGAAAACTGTAAAAAAAAGTCAGCACAGTTCATTGTGTGAAAACCAGGAGCTTCCGCTTGTGGCAAAGAGGTCAGGGATTTACACTATCTATTCCCTTTTGAAGCTAATCTTTAAATCAACAGACTTCCTATCTATCTGGACTGATGTACCATATCTCTTGTGGCAGCATGAACTGAACCTCAAGTTCCTCAGAACACAGATAAAACCTTCAAGAAGCCCCTTGCCCTTGAAGCAGAATAGATAGTCTCTTTTCCTATATACCCATGTGTATCTTTCATTCCTGTACCATGCATTTTATCAGCTAGCAAAGGACATTTCTAAAAGAGACAACATAACACAAGGGTCAACACTTTGCATATTCCCCTCCTTATTTAAGAAGAATTGCTTTCCTCGACCTTAATTCCAGCTACTTTCTAACTTTTCCTCCCACTCTTCAGCAATAAACTTTTAACCAATACAGAGCATCTTTCAATTCCCAAAGATTTCTTGGGAACTGGTCTTCTGTCATCATTCAAAATGTGTTTTCTTAATTCAGCAAGAATTTCTTAATTTCTTAATTCATCTCTAACTTGCACTCTCTTCTCAGCAAGTCTCCTGCTAGTTCTTAAGCAGAAGCACCTGAACCTTGCTCATCTCAGCAGGTAAAGAAAGTGCAAGATAATTGCTAGTGCCCCAAGATATACCTCAACCAATTCTCCTTTTCCATAATGTTAGGCCCTGCTGATAGTACTAACCAAGGCCACATTTATCTAAGAATACTAAAATACAATCAGGTTAAACAGTATTTCTGGCACTTCATCCTTCTTGAATGCAGGGAAGTAGATTTAAAGCCAACAGTTCCCTAGCTTAATACTCCTTAAGGGCTAGTGAACCATCTGGGTGCATATAAAATCTCAAACCAAATGAGTTCAAGGCAGAAATGAGTTCAAGGCATCTTACCATGCTAAATTTGGGGATATGCTAACACTGGAAATAGAATACAATTGGGAAAATCAGCACAGCAAAGCACATGGAACTGGGCATAACATGGGGGAAAATTACTCTTTAATTTAAACATTGTATTCTACTATCTCAATGACTAAAATAATTCCATGTCATCATTATATTTAACTGAGGGTGAACATCTCAGGTTAAAATGTAGTTGATAACCACTGCTGTATTTATCGTTTTTAACTTAGGTTGCTAGGTAGGCATCCACACCACATAGATTTTGATGTACATTTTCAACACCTGACAAATAAATCAAACATCAATTTAATATTTTAGATTTGCCTATGTATAAAATAAACCTTGTGGGCAAGGCGTTTGCCAGAGTTTTGATTTCTTCCAAGGACTACCCATTTCAATAAGAAGCCAGAGAGCAGACAGACTTCCTGTGGTGACAATTTCTTTTTTAAAAACTGTTCAAACCAATCTCTTTGCTGATAAAATGATAATTAAAAGCTATCCTCAAAAGACTGCATGCATAAACAACTAAAGACTTGCCTTTCAGTGCAGCATGGATATAACACAGTAACTCAGAAGCCCTTATTGCAAAGTTACTAATTACCTGGGAGTGTTGTCAAGCCAGTAAGTGCAACTCCTAGGATTAGTTGTACTAGATAAGATACTCAATGAATCTTGTTTTGTTTCAATTCTTTTTAGAATACAAATGTGTCAGAGCTAGCATTCCAGAGGCAAACAAGTTCTGACCAGGCACTTTACTGAATCAGGAAATAGGCAAACAGTCACTCAGACTAGTCAGCAGGGAAGTGAGTAGTTCAGTCTGTACCTCAGCAATGAATTGTCTCCAATGAAAAGCCTGGCTAGAATCAGAAGCTTTATATACTCACATGGAATCTTACTGCATCACCTAATATTGAGCTGGTGGCACAACACTATACATTGGCCATTGTCAGCACTGGCAACAGTGGTGACAGAAAGGAGGTCAACAGCTTCCTTCCTTGCAAGGTATCACAGAAGCACAGAGAACTGAGATGCTTGTATCTGATCATCAGAACCCTCAGCTCCAAACAAACCTAACAATTGTGGGTTGGATAAAATAAAGATTACATATTTCTCATATACTACATGTCACAGGACCCAATTCTATTCAACTCCCCAGTGCCAACGCAGTCACACTACAGCACCAAGGTAAGGTAACAAACATTCCCTTACCTTGAGAGGACCTCCATGACTGCACCCCACACTGCAGGATGCAGCACACATTCTGTTGGCATGGCTGCATCAATTCTGGAAAGTTACACAGGACTGGGCCCACGGTGTCCTTTCTCCTCCCAAACAGAGTTCTAACTCAGTGACCAACAAAAAATCTATTTCATCCACAAGTTCATTCATATCTATTCCAAATATTTGCAGTAGTAACAACATCTTTTCTGTAAAGGTTACTAACCACGTCTTTTCGGTAAAGAACTTCCAGGATATTACTGAGCAACTGACAGCATGCTTCCAGATCTTCCTGCCTTTCCAAGTGATACTTCAGCTGATCTGTCATCATTGGCAGCAAAATCTCTCTACAGTCTGCATATTTAAAAAAAGAAAGTCAAACAGGAATCAAGTTGTACACAAAGGTATTTACCCCTAAAATGAAAAATGCGCCATATGACAAACTTTCAAACCAAAAAGAACCATCTCAAAATTCACCCCAAATAAATATTTACAGAAATGTACACATTCAATCAATGGTAGCATCAGAAGGTGTGTGCCGAACTGATGGATCTGTCCCATGGTAGCCATGAGACTTATAGCAGTCTAAAAGTTCACTAGAGTCACCAGACACTCTAAGGCCACAATCCTAACCACACTTTCCTGAGAGTCAGGCCCATTGAACAAAATAGGACTTACTTCTGAGTAGACCTGGTTAGGATTGTGCCCTAAATATTCTTACCTTTATGTGCAAGTCACATTGCCTCTGCCCACCAACCAAACCTGAAGAGTTGCCAGTCCATGATGGGCCAGCCCTGATTACAATTCAGGTGAATCAGAAGTACAAATTAGAAATGCATCAATGTCCTATAAGCTTTGACAATAAAATGCTTTTTCTGAATTATGCTCTTTCCACAAATCTCTCTTCCAACTTGCTTACCCAGACATGCCATTATAAGTGTTAAATGGCATAAAACTATTACTTTCCAAAGCTGATTAATGAGTGACCTTGAAAAATAAAAATCTGCTGCCTATAGGATTATGCTCTTGTTTACAATTCAAGACTGACAATAGCTCATAAGTATGAGACAATAATCACAAGGAACAATACTTCAACATCTGTTCATTCTCTGCTGCCCAGATCTCACCCACAATGATTAATGGCAGGTGAACGTGTGCAGGAATAAAGTATTAATCTTTTTTAAACAGATGCTTAGCAGGGCATCATCCACTGAAGCAAAACCATTCTCACTGCAACACAGATATTAGCATCCATGCTGAAGTAAAATACAGGCACTCGGATGAATCTGTAAAATTAAAACACTTTATGAACATTGAGTTCTGAGGGGTCATGTTAAACACATGACATAAAGTTGAACAACCTCTCAGCCACTAGAAAGTGTTAAAATAGATGAACACGTTCAATGAGAATTAAAACAATAAGAGCTCTTATAAACGGCAAATGCTCCTAGTCTTTTATGGACAAGCAATTTTCCAACACTTGGCTTTTCAGAACTCTGAATACACAGCGACAATGAATCATTTGATGCTCAGAGTACAGCATCAAACATCTGAAATCTAAAAAGCTATGTGAGTGCTTACTCTAAAACATTTATATTAACCCTAGCTTGAAAAAAGGGTCTAAGAAACTCAATACTTTTCATATTCAATTGCCCTATGATATTTCATGTCCCCCATGTGCTTGTACTATTTTGTAAACTGCAGTATTTACTATTTTGTACCCCAATTGCACTGAATTAAAAAAAAACTGACTAGTATTGCTGTACAGTATCATACAGTGTAGACTTGACCCCATAATTTTGCTGCTGTTGTATTCCTGAACTGCCAGATAGAAAAGCCTAGAAATGAAGGACTGATTCCATTCTATGCAGGTCTTGTAGGTTGTTTTTCTATGACTCACTTTGGGGTACATTCACACAGGTGCACAAACAGCTGCAGCAGCAGTTCAATGCTTCTGATATTACCCCCAATGACAAGGGCTAGAGTTCTACTGCAGCAGTTCTCATGCTGCCAGTGTAAAGTGAGAATTACAACAGACTCATGTGTAGGTTTAAAAGGCTGACAAAAACTACAGCACTTTTTAGAAGCCTCCTATTAGCTGTATCTGACTTATGAAGCTGAAATAGCTTTGTCTACAGCTTGGTACGTGGCAATAGTGTGAATAATGAGGCTAGGAGGAAATGTCTAGTGTGAATACTTCAGATGAAGCTGTGAGTCTGAAGCATGCTCCTGCATGACTCCAGGAAATTTGTGCAGCACAGTCTTCAGAGTTGGACTATCAGCAGCCATGGACACCAATAACACACTCAAAATGAAGACCTGGCGTTACCTTAATTCATACTCTGAAAATAGCACCGAAAGCAGACATTAATGAAAGTAGTGAGGGAGAGAGTTCATTATTGAGCAGCCCCACCCTCAAGTCACCAAGTAGCATTAACATACCAGGTATTAGTAACATTACCACCCTTATTTCTCCCAAAGATTAATCATTTCAAGGATAGACTACAATGCTCTTTGGACCCTACTGCAAGTTCTTTTTTAATGAAAAAGAGAAGAAAACTTTGAGGACATTAGTAGAAAATACATTTTCCCATGTGATTGCTGCTCTCAGAATGTCTATCTCATTTATCATGATATTATAAAATTGCTTATCAGATTTTTCAATTTGACAATAGAAAACTTTTTTATGCAGCTCCAGAACCAGCAAAATTAGTTTTCAACTTTGGTCAAAGTACAGGAAGGCATCCTGGAGCACAGAATGGCAAACCTAGAAGCAAAGGAAATTTTCTTATCCTGCTCAGAATATATCATCAGCTGGCGATTACATGGTATGCACTTATTTGAGAAAAAACAGATACCATTTTGAAGAGCTGTGTATCTATAGATCCCTGTTTACTACTCTAGGAAGACAAAACTCTTTCAGAGACACTCCAGAGGTTCCCAAACTGGGACGCTGCAACACCCAGCCAAGGAAGCCCTGTCTCTGCCCCCTTAAGGGGTGGGGTGATGGTGAAGGCAACAATGCAATCACCATGATTGTGCTGCTGTCTGGGACAAAAGGTTGTTTTTGTTGTTTTTTTTAAACTTACCCCTGGCAGCGCCAGCCCTCTAGGGCAGGGGTGCCCAAACCCCGGCCCTGCGGCCGCTTGTGGCCCTCGAGGCCTCTCAATGCGGCCCTCAGGGAGTCCCTAGTCTCCAATGAGCCTGTGGCCTTCCGGAGAATTGTTGGAGCCTGCACTGGCCCGATGCAACTGCTCTCAGCATGAGGACAACTGTTTGACCTCTCGCGTGAGCTGTGGGATGAGGGCTCCCTCCAGTGCTTGCTGTTTCACGTTTGTGATGCAGTAGCGGCAGCAAAGGAAAGGCCAGCCTTGTTTTGTGCAAGGCCTTTTATAGGCCTTGAGCTATTGCAAGACCTTCATTCATTCATATAAATTCATCTTTAATATATTCATTTATGTAAACGTATGTAAATTTATTCAAATTTAAAATACAAATTAATTCTTTTTTTCCCCCAGCCCCCGACACAGTGTCAGAGAGATGATGTGGCCCTCCTGCTAAAAACTTTGGACACCCCTGCTCTAGGGGATGCAGGGAGCCCGCATACCTTCTGCAGTGTTTCCCAAGAACAGCTTAAAAAAACGTGATTGTGACCCACTTCGGGGTCACATGTATAATGTATGTATGGATTAAGTAACATTTCTCTGCAATTTCCACAAGAACTAGCCCGAAAACACCATCAGGAGCCCTTGTTATCAGGAGGAAGAGGAGAAAAGCCTGCCAGAATAATTTTATGCCTCTGCCACTGAAAAATGTGCAGTTCATACCACCAAAATATAGACCTGTTCCTGTATATACATTTGAGGTTTGTATCTAACCACTACTGAGGCTAGAAACAGATTTGCTGGCAAAAATGAATTATTAAATCTGTTTTCTAAGATATCTGCAATTTTAATTAATGAAATTCTAAGGTGGTGGTTCTGGGAGAATTCAATATTCTTAGTTTCAAGAGGCCTTTTACTAACTAGTGAAGGATAATGTATAAATTCATCTTAGTTGCGCATAGTTAAATGATAATTTCCAAATCACATTACTTTTACATTCACTGCTGCATTGGGTAAGACGATTTATCACCTGATCCATTCAGCTCTGAATCAGAAATACAGAGTTCAACAAGCAATTCAGGTAGCAGTGATGTAAACGCTTGATAATACACAAATGTTGTCCTTATCAAGGTATTGTACTTCTTATCAGAAAAGTTTCAACAAGGCTAATGCATACAGAACAGGTTTATTTCAAAACTTACACAAAATGTTTTATCTCCCCCCAACTCCAACCTACTATGAACATTTTTAATAGCAGAGTGCTTTTACCTAGCCAGCTTCCCACCTATCCAAGCATAATTAAGATGAACCCTCTGTCACCACCCATACATTGTTGAAAAGTATGGGTTAACACCACAAAGGCAAATGCCATGGGGTTTAGAATTCTATAGTATGTTTCGTCCAACACCTCAAGTTGACATTGGGAGAGGAATTTGTGGCTTGTACATCGTTCAACACTGAAGAAGTCTATTTATCATACTCCTAACCTGTGTTCCGGTCACCAGCTTCACCAGATGCATTTTTCAGCATGCTGACTTCACCTCTAAGCAAAGTCCAAAATACACAAGAAAATAATATTTTACAAAACATTTAGATCCTTGGTATACGTTAGCCTTTTCATGTAACTAGCCAAATGCAAATTTTTAAAAAGTGTCACTTTAGGACCTTGAAGAGGGATAGCTGTGTTAGGGTCCAATCCTATCAAACTTTCCAGCACCGGTGCAGCCGCAATGCAGCCCCCCAAGGTAAGGTAACAAATGTTCCCATACCTTGAGGACGCCTCTGTGACTGCCTCCCCACCACAGGATGCAGTGCACGCCCCATGGGCACAGCTGTACCGGCACTGAAAAATCGGTTCGGGTTTGGTCCTCTGTCTGTTGCAGCAAAAACAACAAAGGGCACAATCCTAACCCCTTATGTCGGTGCTTTCCAGCTTTCCAGCACCAACATAAGGACAATGTAGCTCTGAGGTAAGGGAACAAACATTCCCTTACTTTGAGGAGGCCTCTGTGAGTGACACCCAACTGCAGGATGCAGCACATGTCCCACTGGCACCACTATGCCAGTGCTGGAAAGCACTGACATAAGGGGTTAGGATTGTGCCCAAAAAGTCTTTTAGCATTTTAAAGACATTTATTTCAACATGAGCTTTCATGGACTCCAGACATGTTCATCAGATAATTCATACACCTGATGAAGTGGACTTTAGTCCACAAATTTTTATGCTGAAATAAACTGGCTAGTCTTTAAATAAAGTTGTGCCAGACAGCATTTGTTTAGAACTTAATGATCCAAGCAGGAATACCAAAATTTGGTCACATGTAGTTTGGGTTGTCAACATATCCAAAAGTCATATTTACCTAATCCAAGCCTCACAAGATAAAAATCATTGCATTAATTCAACAATTTATTATGTCTTTATTCAGGTGAGAAGACCATGGTTGTGTCAAAGAATTAGAATCCATGTTGTTAAAAAGTCCAACATTTCATTCTGGAACTTTTTCAGAACTTCATCAGGGAAATGCGCCTAGACAGGACACATTGCTAGAGAGCAAGCCTTCCTTCTGGCTCCCCTCCCAGCTATTCCGGCTTTACACAAGGCTTCCAGGATTTGTGCCACCTAGACTGCTGGCATGGATCTGAGAAGCTTCATAGGGCAGGCTGGAGTTCAACATGCAGTAATGATAAAAATATCCTCTTACCCCATGGAAACCTCCAGCCACCCCCTAACCTCTATTGGATATAGCACAGGCCATATACAACCATTCATTAGGAGTAAAGCCTTCTTAATGATGGCTTTAACCTTGTGGAACTCATTCCCCATTGAGGTTTGATTGATCTCAGCTCTATGATCCTTAAGGAATTTTTGCTCAGTTTTGGCATTGCAAAAACTGGCATTTTTGCTCAGTTTTTGAACTGATGATTTTGGATGGCATGGTGGCGGTAGGAATCTGTAGTCTGATTTTTCAATTATGAATTTTGCCTTGTAAATGCTGTTTTTAAATTTTATTGTTTATGTTTTATCTGATGTTTTATTCCGTTTAATTTCATTGTAAGCCACCTTGGATTGCCTAAGGTCAGGAAGGTCAGGTAGAAATAATTTTTAAATAAAATTTCTGGAAAGGAAGTCTCTGCTACACTAATTTACCCTGTTGGAGATTAATGTATTCCACTGACCTGTCATTAGCTATCAGTGTTTTATGACAAAAAGAAATTTTGAAACGCAAAATAAAATGCTGAATCTAGGAAATCTAAGGATCAAGGCAATTGTACTAGTTGCCTTTTTTGGTCATCAGATAGATACAGCCTGAAAATCTGGTGTACTGTAATTCAGAAATATACTTCAGAAGCCTGCAGGAGATGGTACTTTAAAAGTTACTTAAAGACAAGAGTAACATTTCTAGGGCTGTGTATATTGTGTGATCTGACTTTGTAAGCCAAGAAAGCATTATTGTGTGCAGAATTCAACACCTGATCAACTCAGCATTCCAACGTTAGACAAAAAAGTTCTAACAGTTAAAGCTGCTAATATAAAACGGTAAATATTTTGACAATGCACGATGATCTCGCAGAAGTCAGAAAAGCAATGAGAGAGGTGGATGCTTTTTCTGGTATTCAGTCAGAAATAGAATAAAAGTGTACATCTGCACGCCAAACCTTAATCTGACAGTCCTTATGGGCAAAGCTGCAGACTGCCTAGAAGTTGTTTTCTCAAGCAAGTAGAATAGATTAGTGAGAAATCTAGGAACAGTCTCAAGAAAAAAGAATGCTGAACTTTAAAAAATCTGCTAGTTTTTATACTCCATGATTTGGCCATCGTCCAGGAAAATGGTCACCCTTCTTCACTGATTGCTATGGAAGGTGGTGGTATCCTGGAGGGAGAAGAATTGGTGGCAGCTATGTGCTCTAGAATGGAAATGAGAATTAGTTACTATGAACTCCTCTCCCCTAAAATGCCTGTGCCTGCACCACATTTCCATGCACCACACTGTCCACAGAAGTGGGCAGCTTGCACCACTTCTTGGGATTTTGATCTGCAACCTTCTTTTCCAAACTGTGCCTCTTCTGAAGGGTCAGGCAGCTGCATAGTTACATCTTCCCCACTGGTACACTACTACCCCAGCCATCTTCACTTGCACTGGGGTTGGGCCAGTTGTAGCAGTATCTTGTGATCACTATGGCAGTGAAGCCAAGTACTATCCTTTCAACCCCTCTTCATATTTCATTTATAGTTTCACTGCAGTCCATAGTTTTCCATGAATCAGAAAGTCAAGGAAGGTATTGAAGCATGCTGGGGAGGAGTAGGGAGAAGGAAAGGGAGTAATGCCTGAGCCAACCGTCAAATCATGGTTTGCTGATTCATGTGAACTCACTTGATATCTTTATAAACTTTTCTATGTAAGTATACAGGCTTTGCGGTAGTAATGGAGCAGTTTTCCTTGGCGACAACCTCACTACTATCTGCAGTGAGGCACAGTATACAAGGATAAAGACTGGCATATAACAAATAATGCAACATGTTAGTGAGTCTTTAAAAGATTCTTTGGTTTTTCCTTACCATGCTGTGTGAAAAGGTCACTGTGAACTATTTCAATCAAACAGTACAGCTTCTGAATTGTGAGACGGCCCACAGGAACATTCAGTATAAAATCCGTAAACAGTTTACTAACAGAAAGAAAAAGAAATAGAGAAAGAGAAAAGATATAAGTTGCTGGCAATTGAATTAAAAGGTTTGGAAAGAGATTATTAAAAATAATTTTTTACATGTAGCACAGGATCTAAGAATTGGAGTCAAGTTACAGCAGTGACATTTCCCTCTCATCCTGACAGGAAACCTAAAAGCCACATCTAAAACTCTTCTCTAGTTAGAGAAAGTTTCAGATAGAAATCAACTTTTTTTATCTCTTTTATTCAACACTACTCCATGACCATACCCACAAGGGCTTGTATAGGTCAGCTGATTGACAGGGCAGGAGGTGTAGTCTGGAGGTGGAGGTGTCACCTTGCCTGAAGAGGTTAAGCAGGATCAGTTTAGGTCTCACCTTGAATGGATGACCGGAAGCTGATGGCTATAAATGAAAAAATATGGAGGAGACAACTGACAAGAAATGTACAACATCCTAAGAAACAGCCTGAAACATGTTTTGCAGCAGCCTGTGGAAGCTTGAAAAGTGTAAGAGCTGTGCAGCCAGGACAATGACTGCACTATGAAGGGAAACATCTGGAGAAATGAAAGATTCTATGAGTTTCTCTCAAAGTGTAAAATTTTTCAAATGGGGGTCGACTGCTTAAGTTAACAGCCTTGAGTCTACGTGACTCAAGTCTAGGAAAAGGTAGATATATAAATACTGTAATAAACAAACAAACCAATTTGTTCTTGCTGGTCACCTAAATATCTGCTAAGTCACCTGATACAGCAGCCCAATCCTATTCTTCACCTCCCCCCCAGTAGTGCAGCCACACCAAAAACGAGTGTAATGCATGCAGTGGTGGAGGGGGGTGAATTGGGAGGCTTCAGAGGCAAAAAGGAATTTAAATCCACTTGCACTTCTGCAAACCTTCCACTCTGCAATGGATCTCCTCAAACCTGCACTGGCAATTTTGTTAGCACAAGTTCGAAGAGAGAAAGGGGGTGGGGAGGCTGCAGGAAATGGGAATGGATCCGGCACATACTATCACCGCCAGAATCACCCCCTTCTGCAGCCTATCCATGCCCCGTTACACCCCCCTTTCCCCAATGCCACCCTTCCACAGACTTACCTGCTCCAGTGGGTGACAGGAGAGCTGATGATGCACAAGGGAAGGCTCTGGCCTTCCCCTGGTGTCATGACAGCACACTTCTCAGAGTATTACCAAAAAACACTTTATGTTGCATTTTCAGCACAAGGCATCAGCAGAATATGCGTTGCACTGCTCACTGGCCCTGACAGGATTGGGTCATTAGTAACCTACCCACATGACAGTATCAGCAACAGACACTAAGCAGGAATTCAAAATGACTAGCATTGGACGAACCCTGAAATTTCCCTAAGTATTTGACTGCCCAATCCTGAGCTGCCCAGTGCGTTGGGCTGCCGCAGCACCAAAAATGGCTTCCTTGGCACCAAAAATGGCTGCTACAGCACTGAAAATAGCTGCCGTGGCATCCTAAGCACACTGGGCAGCCACCGGTGGCTCCTTGGGGGAAGAGGACTTTTATTTCCTTTCCCCCGCGTAAGGGAAGTAGCCCTCCAATTGGGGCTACTTGATTCTGTGATGGCTTTTCAGCCACTGCAGAGTCAAGGAATCCTATGTCGGGCTGGTTACGGGGCTCAGGATCCGGTGGTGCTGAGCTCCACCAGTCCCACACCCCTCCAGCCCCGCTTCCTCCCCCTGCCACACCTCTTCCCCACCCTCCCCCACCCCAGAATGCCTCCTCCCCCCATGCCCCATCTCATCTCTCTGCTGCTTGGTGGACCAGGTGAGCTGCTGGGTGGTGAACTGTGGGCCCAGCACCACTGCTGGCCCAGCACAAACTGGGCGAAGAACTGGCCCAGAAGGAACACAGTGCTACCTCCAGTACTGGACCTGTGGTAAGGTCTACAAACATGCCTTACAGCACATTTGTGACAGTGTGTGCCGGCGGTGAGCTTGCGTGCGAAGCTCAGAATTGGGCCCTTAGTCTCCAGTAATTTCAGTCACACAACCTCTCCCTTTTTGGTCACTCTGGTCACACACATTTGGTCACACACATTAAATGCCTCTCAGATGCTTTAAATTTCTCTTAACTCTTCCTATCTACAGATCATAAGAGCAAAAACCAATTTATAAAATAGCATTTTGGGGACTCATTCAGAAATATATAGTAACTTTCATGAAAACTGGAAGTGACTTTCTAAGACCTCTAGAAGGTCTTCTGAAGTTGCTTATGGACTCCCTGGGCCTCAGAACACCTCTCGGATGTGACCAGAAGACGCTTCTGGCCCCCACCCACTGATTTAATTATCTGCAAGTTCTGGCATCCGCAGGGGGTTCTAAACAGATCTCCATTGATACCAAGGACCAACTATACAATAAAGCTTTCATTTCAGAGAGTTCAGAGTGCTCACATAGTACATTAAACATAATTCTTAAAACAACCCTCTGAGAAGGAAACTATTGATAATTTTAGTCTTTTTTATTTTAAAGGTAAGATTTATCTCCTCATTACTGTAGAAACATTTCCAAATTTGGAAATTACTTTTATTATCCAATAAAAATCTGCCTGTATAAAAACAAATGCCATTAACACCTATACACGGAAAAAGTAACAGAATATTTGTAATGAGAAATATATGCATACATAAGACGCATTATATTCCCCCCCCCCCCCAAAAAAAGGGAATATCTATTAAGATACTGATGCCCTAATAATTTATAATTTTTGACACCATACTGCAAAATCTATAAACCATGAAGGTCAACAACATTTGTCTGGAAAAATGTCTGTTCTAAATGTGATATATGCATGTTCCATATGCCTTCAAGGAGTATAATATATAACACATGATTATAGTTTATTACCTTGGCTGCCAAATTTCCAATGCAACAATAAAACACACGTCATATAAAAAAACAAATGTAAGTTTTAGCTAAAGGAGTACAGTGAATAGCATAGTAACTTTTTAGACTCTTATTTAAGCAGCCTGTACTTACCTAAGCTCTTTGGGATCAAACACAAGTTTCACATCATTCACAATAGTTGGCAGATATTTAAGTGCAGCCCCCTAAAATTAAAGAAAGAAATTTATTTTTTGATAAATAGAATTCATGTACAACCAAATTCAACATAATATATTAAATATAATAATTACATTATAAATATTTAAATACCACAGCCACACTTAGGGTTGCATGGTGTTATTAAACATAGCATATTTTATGGCTTCGCTGGATGTTACTTTTTTCAGTTGCTGTTTCTTTGGTTTTATTGCTTTACGACTTTACTGTATCTGTGTAATCAACAGAATATGATTTTACTGTTCTCTTTTAAACTATATGTCTCCCTGAGACACTTGTCACAGAGAGGTGACTTACAAAATTAACTGTGTTAAACAAGAAAAAAAACAATCACTTTGAACACTCAGGTGTGCTTCACAAGCATCTCCAACAGTCATTACAGGTACCCTGCAGTAAAAGTTTAGCAGACGAGGGTGAGGTTGAGGCAGAACATAATGGCTTGCCTAAGGCTAGCTGAAAAGTCATGACTGAAACTATTTGAACCGAGAATTTCTCAGATTATAGCTCTTGGGTTTCATGCTACACTAGTGCTCAAAATTTAAAAAACAGAATCTACACAATTTCTAACAGTTCATGTCAGAATAAAAGGCCAAAAATGTACAGTATCTGAACATTATTCCTACAGTGTATACTTTCCAATAGTAACAAGCAGCTGAAAAATAGTGACCACTGATCCATCTAAGTCCAGCAATTAGACAGTTTTAGGGGCAAGGAGAAAAATTCCAGTCCTACAACGCAATATCTTTTTATGGAGATGCCTGGAACTGGCCCCTCATACATGTAAGCAATTATTGTGGGCCTAAGCTATGACCCTTTGGCAATCCTTCTTTTCTGCAATGTAATAAGTCACTGTCCTAGGATCATATCAGGCAACTATCTGTCCCTGCACCAAGTTTCTGTTTGTAGCCCTTGTCCTCCAACCATCTTTTTTCTCTCACCTTTCCTTTCTTTCACTCACTACTTACGCAAGTTCCTCTTTTTACTACCAGTTTTGTTCCCTCTGCCATCTTTCTCCCTATACTTGAAAGCACCTTTTTTCTTCTATTTACAAGTCACTACATCTTCAAATTCATCTCCTTCAGCAGTGTCGTGCCCAAACCACTTTGCCCTGCTTGCTTCCACTTTCACCCAATCCTCACTCACTCTTCAACATTCTTACCTAATTCTATTCTTTTCCCTCTGCATCCTGGATTTACATTCCAGTTTCCTGATTTGCTAAAGTGAGCAAACCTTTAGAGACACCAATTTCCTTATTTCTTGTGTAATTCAGACGTGGTCTCTTGGGCTAAAGGTACTTGATTATTTAGCTGCACCACTTTTTTTCTACAGTGCCCAGAATGTGGCAGATGTAACAGAAAGGATTGGTCATCTCCATCAGTGTGTTGTAGACAGAGTTTCCAATCCTGTGGAGCTCAATGGAACACTTGGAATTATCAGAAAAAAATGGCTGCTGAGGCAGGCAGTGACAAAAAGACCATATAGGCAAACTCAATTAATGCAGAACCCACAGGCAAGGGAGACAGCAAGCAACAGCCACTGGCAGAGAAACTATGCTGGGATGAAAAGAGAAAGCAGCCTAGAAGAGGGGTGCCAAACTCGTTTTATACAGCAGGCCAAATAACATTCATGGCACCCACTGAGGACTGGAAGTGATGTCATTAAGCAGGTGATGGCCAGAAATAAGCATTATTTGGCCAGAAATCAGCATCATTATCATTAGCTGCAAAAGGCAGAAGAGAAAATGCGCAAATCTTGACCTTCTTTTCAAGATATGGGAGAGCCTAATTATCATGCAGGCAGCCTTTTCAGTACAGCTCAGCAGCTGAGAGCAGTTGATGGAGGTGCCGAAGGGCCAGATGAAGAGCTGGAGACTGCCAACCATGAGGTTGTGTTGGACAGCAAAAAACAGCACTGCCCACAAGGCAGCTGTCCCCTACCTCACACAAGGAAAAAGGTAGGGAAGGCACTTGGAGAAGCAAGACGACAATGCAGATAGAGGGCTGTTGCAGCTCAATCCTAGGTGGGTCTACTCAAAAGTAAGTCCCATAATGTTCAGTGGGGCTTGCTCCATTAGGATCTCTTACTATGTTTTTAATAAATTAGAGATGGTACAGTTCTTAGGTATGCCGTCACAGGGCAGGCTCCATCCCCCCTCTGCTGATCTCCGGCATGGCTGCAATTTTTCTTCCCACACAAGTTTTTCTTCCCACACAAGCCTCCAGATGTGCGGGAGCGAGGGGGAGTGAGGCACTGTGCAGAGGCACCCGCCAAGAGGCCCAACACCAGCACGCCCTCCTCACAGCAGGTGTGCTGGACCTCAGTAGACCCTTGGAGCCCCTGACTGCAGCTCGGGAGCCAGAAAGGAGCAGCGTTCCCTCCCGAGTCATCACACAATGAGGTATGGGGGCACAGGGAAGTGCTACGTCTGAGCACATATTCAGGATGCGAAGATAATGCAAGGAGATGCTCTAAGCCTGACTTATCGGTAGAAATTTCTCACCTTATAGGCGAATATCTACAGCACATCTGAGTGAACCCTCCTAGGATTACCCTGTAAATTGTATTTTCCTTGTGTCCTCAACTAAAACCCTGCATTGACTGTGGTTTATATATTCCCAGTGTGCAAAACAGTGCACTGCACTCAAAGCTGCCCTGTCCGCTGGCGTTAGAGTGACTGAATCATGTCCTAAGTTTTCTTATCCATTAGCCATCAAGTGTATAACTGACTGTGACTAAAAATACAACTATAGATGGTGATTAACTTGAACTATTTTAGGGTAAAGTTCAGGCTACATTATTCAGCATAATTATTTTAATTAAATCCATTAGCATATCTTTATATAAAAAGATAAGAGCTATCAATGATACAAAATAAGCTTTTCTTGAATAATGTATGAGGTAATTATTAATTTACATATTTCTCAAGATGTTGCCTATTAAACTGATTTTAGTTAGCAAAGAATGAAGGAGAAATTCACCCAACCCATAAATGCAGCAGTTGTCTCTTCACAAAAAGAACTGAACTTCCCTTGTTCAGGGAATGGCAGAATGTGATACCTTTCTCAGCAGAACTAAAGAAAACTAGATCTACCAGCTTTATTTCTCATCTAGACAATTCCTTTCCACAACAAAGAATAAATAGAAGTTCTGCAGAAGTAGCATGGTGGAATACAATTAAGTCTTACAGAGATGTTTAAGATATAACCACCAACATCTTTACCAGGAGAGTCAAAGGATAAAATCCTTACATAGGGGCAAGTCCCACTAGATTCAATGGGGCTTGCATCTGAGTAGATATGCATATGACATTTTAATAGCCCAATTCTACCTACCTAAATCTCTGTGTGACAATGTAGCAGTGCCAGGATAGCTTCTGCTGCACCCCGCTGGAAATTTTTGGCTACTGGAGGTCTCCTTTGGCATTGTCCCCTTGTCCCAGAGTATGCCCCATCAGCCAGTATGGGTCAATTCGGACCTGCGCCAGTTGGCACAAGTCCGCATTGATCCATGCAGGTGGATCAAGTCCAGAAAGGGGATCGGAATTCCATGTGCAACACCACCACAGAACCTCCTTTCTTGGGCCTAATCAACCCACCCCATCTCCTCCCCCCTCTCTGCTCATTCCCTGCCCCATTCAATCCCCTCCTACTGCCTCCTGTGCCAGGCTTCCCTGCTCTGGTGGGCCTCCATCGCTCTGCCTGTGCATGCAAGAAGGTTCTGGAATTCTGGTCAGCATGCTGGCTCCTTCCGCTACCACAGAGCACTTTAGAGTACTTTTGCAGCAGCCAGAGCCAGAGGAACATGTGATCCACGGGCACATCCTTTAGTTAAGATTGGGTTACTAGTCCCTGAAATTTCATTTAAGTTTGTTAATAATTAGAATTAAAACCATGCATTAGCTCACTGCTGAGAATGAAAATGCCTATTCCTCTTTAGTGTCTCTTCAAAGATCCACTTCAGACACTAGTTTTGAAACATCACAAATCACAAATGACCCATTTCTGTGCCACTTCAGAGGGCTGGTCATGTAATTTTGGCAGTATATCTAAAATATGGTATTTCAATTCAGCGCAAGACAGAGTTCAAACACTCAAGATCTTTTAAAAATATAATTTTTTACTGTAAGGGATGACAGAGGTTGTTTAAAAGACTGTAAATTAAGGATAATTCTCCTGAATCAACAATTCCAGTACTATAATGCATTCCTCACGTCTGACCAGGACAGGGATGGTACAAGCCCAACAATGCTTTACATTATTCAACAATGCAACTGGGTTTTATTCTGATACGATTCAAATTGGGGTAGATTTCAGAGCAGTCTTTTAACAATACATTCCGTTGTAATAAAAAAAATGACTTCTTAACTGGCTAGAAAACACTATTTTATATTTTAATAATCAAAAATACAGAAAGACATATGATGCAAATTTATACAAAAATATTGAAAGCAAAAGGAATATATTAAGCCAGAAGCAAAATGAGATAGTTTCTCTTGTCCTGGATGCTATTCCATTTTCATTTAACTGAGAATGTTGGAACTTGAAAGATTGCTTGTGTTGTTATCTGCAATTCTGTGAAAGGTTAAAATGCCACTTTTTATAACATCATAATATTGCTTTATTTTATAGTTTTCTCACAACAAAAAAGACACAGCATAGAGCCAAAAGGCTTGCAACATAGATCAAGAAGGAAATATCTGGGTTTAAAATTACAGCCCAATCCTAACCTGAACTCTTTCCAGCGCAGGTTAGGAGGTGGCTGGAGTGCAACTCGTAGCAAAGGGATAGTTATCTCCTTACCCTGTGACATGTGCCAGCCATCCCGATGGGGCTACTCAGATCAGCGCCAGCGAAATCACTGGTACAAATTTGAGCAGCCCAGTGTAATGCTGGACTGGCTGAGAGAGCGGCTTAGGATCCTCTGCCTAAGGTATGGAGGCCAGTTCCGAACACTGTGTCCGCAACATAAAGGGCATCGTGAGCCAGGTAGGTTTAGGAAGCACTGAGTTAGAACCATATGGACACAATGACTTTGTCCAATATGCTGATACAACTATTGTTTTGGTGTAGCTAAAATAAAGCAAATCTGGGTAACCTGTTTGGTAAAACAAATTTGTGTTCGCAACAAGGACTCTGCTATTTATGTTGCAGATCTTATTAAAATCATAATATAGTTAGAAAACGCAAAGAAAAGAGCTCCTCTAAACTGGTTTAATCAGAAAGCCTGCCAATGTTACACAAGGTCAATACTAATTCTTACAAAAGCAAAGAATGCTGCCTTCACTCTATTCACAAGCCGTAGCTGAAATGAGACTCTGCATGATTAGTGGCATCATTACTATCTTGGCTATTCCCAGATGCTGATATACATGAGTACAGGGATATTAATTTCAGGCGACAGTCATCAGATACCAGTGCAACATCAAGAACAATTACCAACAATTAAGCAGTTTGTTAACTTCTTAAATTAACGTTTTTAATTAGAATTACTAACATTACTAATACAGCACTGAGCCAAAGTTCATCTCCCTGTTCCCATCAAAGCAAAAAAACGGTAGGGTTTAATCAGCCTAAAAACAACACATATTTTCATAATCACCAGCAAACAAGGAAGTAAAAAGGAATGGTTCTCTATCACTGTTAGACACTGTACTAAAACCCCTCAAATCCCTAATTCTGCTGTTCCAGAAATTATAGGAATCTGCCTGCCCCTCTTAGATGCATGTCCATAAAGTAAAAAGGGATGCCATGAGTCTAAACACAACCAGAAATTCAATATGGCCAAGAACTGGGAATTGTGGGAAGAAGTGAGGCAGGGATGCAGACTTGAGCAATTAAGATTGGGGAATCTGAAAAGCTATTATTATTATTAACAACAGTATTTATATACCACTTTTCAACAAAAAGTTCACAAAGCGGTTTACAGAGAAAAATCAAATAACTAATGGCTAATTAATTGACTTGAGAATTTGCTGTAACTAGAGTAGCTCACAACCAAACATTGATATGCATTGTTCCATGTGCACACTGTTTTTGAGTCTCTTCCTAGTGCAGACCTCCAAATGCTCGCCCCCCCCCCCCAGATTTGGAGGAACTTCTGATACAGCTTGTAATATGGTCTGTAACTGGCAGAAATCAGTGATGCCATAATCCCACTCACACATGGGGCATATTGGATCAAAGCTATTGTTTTTCTAGTATTGAATTTGAGTGAACTGGGTGAATTATTAGACATGGGCAAAATTGTTGATTTGACATTGATGCAACAGTGAGAAGCCATCTATTCATTTAAATCATTCTCAAATCCTATTTGCCTTCTGTTAAGTCAAGACAGGATGTTCACTATGACATTTTTTTCTATCTTTCTAGGCATATCATGTATTGAGACGAGGATCAACCACCGTAAAGTTAATTATTCCTTAATGAAAGTGACACAGTTCGCAGACAGAGTTATTATAGGAAACAAATTTCTCATTTATTTAAATGACTAAGTACTCTGCAACAGAATCTGAAAAGGCTATTTTCTAGGCTGATCTAAATTAATAGAACTGTAATTTCACAAATCATCAATTGCTCTGAGATCACACCACACTGTAGGGACTAGGATGAGGGAGAGAGGGACACTAGAAAAAGGAAAATAACAGAGCATTCAATGCTTCATTTCTTTGTTTTCCTGAAACCTGAGAATATAAAAATAGGACAATTTACTGGGTTTCCAAGCACACTAATCTTGCTGCTAATGATTACCATATTTCGCACAACATCAACACTAGCAGCATATTATTAGATCTGGTATTTTCACTCATGGCAGAGATATAATTTATGACAATTTTAAACACTTAAAAGTGTCAACGCGAAAGATGCACAAGTGGATCATGCTTCTACTTTTCCACCTGGTATGTCTGACTAACTAGCCTTAACGCTGAAAGCCAATGTATATAGCATATATAGAGAGCACAGGTACAAAATATACTAGGCTCTGTCAAAAGACACTTAGGGTTCAAACCTAACCCACTTTCCAGCACCGACATAAGGGCAATGCAGCTACGAGGTAAGGGAACAAACATTTCCTTACTTTGAGGAAGCCTCCATGAGGCTACAGGATGCAGCACACATGCCATTTGGCACAGTTATGCCTGTGCTGGAAAGTTGGTTAGGATTTGGGCCTTATGCACACAAGTCAGCTAGATGCTGCTATTTTGGTGTGGATTAAGTTAAGTTAGTGTTAATCAGTTGTGTTATCTGGTCGCTGCATTTCAAAAAGGATATAGGGGAAATGGAAAAGGTGCAAAAGAGGGCAACTAAGATGATTACTGGGCTGGGGCACCTTCCTTATGAGGAAAGGCTACAGCGTTTGAGCCTCTTCAGCTTAGAAAAGAGGCGCCTGAGGGGGGACGTGATTGAGACATACAAAATTATGCATGGGAAGGATAAAGTGGATAGAGAGATGCTCTTTACACTCTCACATAATACCAGAACCAGGGGACATCCACTAAAATTGAGTGTTGGGAATGTTAGGACAGACAAAAGAAAATATATCTTTACTCAGCGTGTGGTTGTTCTTTGCAACTCCTTGCCACCGGATGTGGTTACGGCATCTGGCCTGGATGCCTTTAAAAGGGGACTGGACAAGTTTTTGGAGGAAAAATCCACTATGGGTTACAAGCCATGATGTGTATGTGCAACCTCCTGATTTTAGAAATGGGCTATGTCAGAATGCCAGATGCAAGGGAGGGCACCAGGATGCAGTTCTCTTGTTATTTGGTGTGCTTCCTGGGGCATTTGGTGGGGCCACTGTGAGATACAGGAAGCTGGACTAGATGGGCCTATGGCCTGATCCAGTGGGGCTGTTCTTATGTTCTTAAGTTAAGTGGAATGGCTGATACGAGTGAATGACTTCCCTCCCACCCTCTGGAGCCAAAGGATATTCTGCTCCCCTTGCCTCCAGAGGGTCCTCTGAGACCAGCTTCCCTGGGCATCTTAATGTCTTATAAGGCATTTAAAATGTGACTTCTGATTTAACAGAGAAACCAGTAATGGCATTTTTCGCTGCTGCGCTCAGTCTGAGCCCAGCATGGGTCACAGATGGATATCCAGGGCCTCTGCTGGGTTCAGAGGACCCTCTGGAGGCAAGGGCTCCCCTCACCTCTGGAGGGGGCATGCAGGGGAGCAGACCCAATCCATGGATGTGAATCTTCAGAAATGGGGATCCCCCTGTATAGTAAAATCCAGACTTGTACCATTGCAATGCTTCCAATTCAGAAAGTAGCATCAAAACCATACAGATGAAGTTATGGTGATGCCACTCTAGGTAAGTTTCATATCAATGCAGCAGAATAAAAATTTCCAGCTTCAATAATCCTAACAGACTTCAGAAATACATTCCAGTCAACTCTCCATTCCAGGCTACTGTGGATAAGTACACTAACAGTGCAAGCCTATGCATGTCTACTCAAAAGCAAGCCCCACTGAGTTTAATGGCACTAACTCTGATATAAGTGTATAACTCTGATATAAGATGAGTCTAAGAGAATCACACGGGGGGAAAAATGCGTAAGCAGATTCTGAACCAAACTTTGCAAAAGAAACTGGGGTCTAGCATAATTTATAAGACAGCCACACATGCAAGCACGTGACTTGATTATGGACAAAGAAAAGACCTGCTGTATTAAGTTCCTAGAGAAAAATGTTAATACTAATGTTACTAGTTTCTTAAAAATAAATATTAAATATTTAAAGAATAAATATTAAAACAATGAATTTAAAGTTATCTTATTCTTCAACAATTGTTATCTTCAACAATTGTACTTGAAATACCACATTAGAAACCTGTTACTGCTTCTCACTGAAACACAGAAATAACTTAAAACATGCTGATAAACAAGACACAAATACCAAAACAACTACAATCTCAGAAACATACCTTTACTATAACAGTCTGATCAGAGGGACTACTCATCATCTCATTTATGGACTTAAACAGCTGAAGCAATGATTCCCTAAAGTCAGCTTCTCCTTTGTTTTCATAAAGCCTGAAAAGCAATGCAAACATGTTAAAATATAGAAGGGAGTTCTTCACAGGAGTGATTTCTCAAACAGACACAGCTTTCAACCCACCGGACTGATTTGGACAATACCATTTGAGCAGCAGGCCAACAAAGAGCATGAACACCCCACTCTAGCCATGCCCATCATATGGCCAGAACACTGAAATCAGCTCTTAATAACACAGTTAAACTACTACTTTGTATGGGCTGGTTCAGTAATTCTGGTCCCACAGAAGCACACAGAGGTAAAATTGGCACAATAGCTGAAAGGGACAAGAACAGCGTGCCCTCACTTATCATTTGATGGGTGCTGCTCAGGCAATACAGTATAAACTGTCTACTAATTTTCAGATTAGCCACATCTAACTCACAAGCATGTGTGGTGTTTATAATTTTTAAAAATGCACTAATATTTGCAAGTATACAGAATTCCAATGGGCATAACACCAAAAAAACAGGCTTTGTATTTCATCATATATTTCAGTTGTGAATAGTTCCACAGTGGATTCAATCATTCCAAAATACAATTTTCCAGGGAGCAGCCTAAAATTGGTAAGATCTCAGGATCCTGCATACCTTGTCCCGGTGTTAGAGGGAGAAACTAATGGGAGAATTGGGCTATATTTGAGTGGAATATCTTTCTAATCAACCAATCTGTTCCCGGAAAAAAAAAAATGGAGCTTTCCAATCCGGAGGTCAGGGTGACAATGCATTCCAGTTTACTCATTACCTGAATCATATAGAATGAAGAAGCACAGGTTATGTAGAAACCTACCTTACATTAATAAGGTAGGTTCATTACCTTATAATAAGGTAGACTACATTCATCTAGTTCAGTATTGTCTATATCAACTGGCAGTGATTCTCCAGGTTTCTGACAGAAAAGATGCCAGACTGAACCTTTTGCATGCAAATCAAGTGCTGCTGCCACTGAGCTGTAACCCTTTCCCCTAATGAGAAGAAGCAAGAGCCTGAGCCTGCTCTCAGTCACATCCTCAGTATAATTCAAGGAGTAAAGTGGAGCTTGAAAAGTTTAGAATACGAAGAGGAGGATAATGTGCAGTTCTGATTTGGTTTCTGAAGCTTCACACTAGCTGTAGATCATTTTTTTTTAAGTGGTACAAGTCTACTGAAATAATCTTCCCCTATTTTGTGAATGTGTCGTTCAGAACTAGCATAGCTCAAGTGATCACAAACTGGATTATGACTGTGAATGACATTAAATTCCTATTGACTCTTTTGAAATATTATTCCATTAGAACTCATTATTAATTGCTTACACTATAAAGTACACTAAACAGCTGAAAATATTGTTTCAGGGTTGATTACTGTAAAATTAGATACTCTCTGCTAAAATTATGATGGATATAATCATGGGCAGGAGGTCTGGTCTAGAGGATAGAGCCTCCGTTAGCCCGAAGATAACATCAGAAGGTCGCCAGTTCGAGGACACCGGCAGCTCCCTGAACAGCTGAGAATGGCGAGACCTTGAAGCAGCTGACAAGCCCAGCTGAGTGATTCCACCTGCTCTTGGTGTGAGCAAGAAGCATCTTCGCTGCCCTCCATGTGAGAGATGGAGCTGCTTGTCAGCCTGCGTGGGAGAACTGGAGGCCAGAAGTGAGACCAAACCAGGAAGATCCATTCTGAAATGTTGTTGGTTCTTGAAAGAGAGAACATCTATGATTGTAAAAATCCCCTTGAGGGATTTAGAAATGCCTGCCTATATAAACCACCTTGAATAAAGTCAGAGGAGTAATCCGATGACCAGAAAGGTACTGAGTTGTTGTTGTTGTTATTGTTATTGTTATTATAACTCTCTACAAGTATCTAGACAGCAACAGATCCCTATGACTGTCCAAAAAGTGTGAGAGCTATATTATCTATCATTCTGTTTAGTATCAAGTACAAGATATATAATGTGACCTTATTATCTATCTCAATCTTGACTAAATGTTTTCTTTATAGCTCAGCTATTACCAGTTGTTTGACCTGAATTCTATAGCAGTTTCAATATTTTCTAAGCTTCCATATTGTCATGAACTGTGAGTTTAAAAATGAAACACTATTGCAACAATAAAATTTGGAGCCCTTACCTCCTCATTCAGAACCATTGCATATTGCCTTGGCAGGGCTAACATTAATACACAATGAATTAATGATTAGCCAGCAGGAAATCTGAACACAGTGCAAACTAAACAGTCAGTGTTCATTTAATTAGAGAGTAATAAAAAGGGTAACATTTTCCAGTCTATCCTACACAATCTATTCATCACATTATCTAATATAAGCTGATATTAATATAAGAATGGATGAATTTGAAAGCTACAATACAATGAAGAAAAGACAGGATACATACTGGTTGAACAAAATTCTGGAGCGTACAATAAACTTGAAGATGTATTCCAAAGACTTCATAGCTTTGAATAGCTGGTCTGTGACACCAGCATTATCCACATAGGTTCTTAAAACTTTTGTCAGCTTTCTGTGTAAAAATATTTTTTTAAAGTTATTATGCGTACTAAAAATTAAGTACAATTTTATGATATTCTTAACATCATACAAGAATATATATACAAGGAATATACAAGGAATATATACACAATGTAATGGCCTAGTATAGGCACCAGGTTGTTGGCAACCCTGGGACAAAACCCTGCACTGGGCACCTCCATGGCACCCCTCTACTTTGTTGCCACCAGCACGAGCATACAAGGGTCCGCCAGGCCAGATGAGCCCTCTGACATATGCAAGTCCTTGGCCAGTGCAAGACCTGACTAAACCCCAACACCATTCCCTGGCAATGGCAACTAATCATCCGTGGTGGTGATGGCCACAATCCAGAATACCATCACTAGAAATCAAAAGAAACACATAAATAGTTCTAATAAAGGATGCTTTGGGCTTGTATTTTTTAAACCAGCAGACAAAAACCACTCTTGAGATGGAAGTAACATTCAAAAGCAGTTTGCCTTGTGTTCATATAGGTAAAGCAGGAGGATGTTTACTGTTCAAACTGGAGCAAGAGGATGGCTCACAAAAATCCTACTAGGCATGTACAAGCTCTTAAGGTGCTCAAAAGCTACTCTTGGAATATCAGCCTATAGAAATAGTGCAATGCTTCACACACACCAACTCCTCCTGGTACACCCACTGGCTTGGGGGGCAACATATTCCCATGCAGAGATTGCACTCCTCCACACCATGACAAGCCAGTAATCAAATAAAAAATGGAAAACCTCATGCCTGCAATGGTCTCTCTTCTAATCAGGCAACAGAACCGCATGCAGATTATGAGCACTTATTTTGGGCCTAAAATACATTTAGAGCCAATTCTTAAGCATGTCTGCTCAGAAGTCAGTCCCAATATAGTCAATGGGAAATTGACAGGAAGGTGTGGATAGGATTTCAGACTTAAAACAACTTACGTGTAGGCCAAAGTAGCACTGAAATGTTTCTTAATGTAGGTTTCTAAAACAGGGTTAAAATGCTGGAATTTCCGGTCAGCAATCAATCCAATGATGAATACCTATTAAGTTTGAAAAGATAATCCATTATCTTGAAAAGAGTATTTTGAATATTTATATACTTCCCCCATGAAAGCTAGAAGGCTCTTCCAAGATGTAAGGCATTCCTTGTGAGCAGGACCTCATCTAAATATGTTTTGTCCAAAAGGAAGAGGGCTTACTGGAATTCTTGGCAGGCAGCTAAACAGGCAGTTGAATCAAATTGTGAACTTCACAAACGGAACTGAAGAAGTAGGAGAACGACAATCCATGGCAGGTTTGCCTTCTTCTCAAACATTTCTGTTTACATTAAAGGGTCTCTTAAGTAAAAAGTGTGTCTGATGGGGGGGGGAAGAGTCTTTCCATCAGTATAACAGTACTTTGTGTGTTAGAACACCTTTCCAAACAAAATAACATTGGTTTTAGTGAACAAATGAAAACAGAAGGCATTTTAGTAGGATATTTTGATTTGGTTAAGCTCTCCTACAGTGTTATCACATACTTTATTTTGGGCACAGAACTGCACAGGTTTTAGCCATGTACCCTGTGTGGTAATACAGAGGTATTTTGGGAGGCTCTTGAGTGCCTCATATCCTGAAAGTCTCCAAGCTGCTTAATTAGATTTCTTTCTAATCTACATATTTCTACATTTCTTGAACCTACATATAAATGCCCACTCATTGTGATGGTTAGAATCTGTGACATTTATGAAGTGGCAAACCTTTCATGATCTCTTGGGCTATAGCTTTAAAAATCTTTGAATAAGTGACCTCTATATAATTTTATTAATCTTATCCTTTTATCTAAAGTCTTTCATACTTAAAAAAAAAATTAAATCCTCTGTTCAACAACTCTAATGTAGACTGCACTGGGAATTACCATCCCTCACCATAAATTCCACAGAGAAAGGCTGTACCAGTATGCAACATTGCTCTATGTCTAAGCTAGCAACAGTACGGTTACTGCATAAACTTCTTCAAAAATGCAAATTCACAATTACTAGTTCAATAGTTTCTGCTCAGGGATAATCTCTTATAGGTGAAAGCTGAGCTTGTTTCACACCCACACAAACAGGACATTATGAGTCATTACATATTTAGAGATCTCTTTGACCCTTCTCAAGTCTCCTCAACAGTCCTTTTCCAATGGTCACCTCACCAACATTCTATACACTCAGCCTCTCATCAAGTAGAATTCACCAAATTGATTCATAGTCGATGTCACAATTTCTTTGGTAACCTATTAGTTACTTCTTTGGATGACTCCTGGGAACTCAAAATCACAAATATTCTTATTGCGTGCATGCATTTGACTTTGAATAAATACATGAACAGGTTCTGTGGTCTTGCTTAAAGAAAATCTGAAGTAACTGGCCTGGTCTCTTCTTGTAAAACTCAGAATCCCACAAAGTCCCCAAATCCTGTGTTGCTTCCCACCAGCCAAATTAGATTCTTTCCACGTCTTACATTTTAGAACCTGCCTGACTCATGCTTAAGAGGTTCTCTCTGACACTAGTTTTACACATCAACCAGATCCTTTTCCCTTATCTTAAGTTTTGCTCCACACTATTACAAAGCCTTAGAGTTGCGTCAGATTTAATGGCATAACACAAAGAGTACTAGCACCGATTAGGATCTCAAGCACCAATATGGCTTTTCTGCAACATCATCTGAACAAACCAGGCACATTCTCAAACCAGTGTATAAAAGGATCAACAGAGAGATTACTATTTTTAAAAGGTCTTCTATACAAAGCTGCAGATACTTCTAAGAAAGGCAGTATAAAGCCCTAAAGGAATATTTTAGCTAGAGAATCGCATCATGAATCACCCTGAAGCTAAGGGGAATGTGGATATGATCAGTGCCTGGATGGGAGACCAATTGAAGTTCTCATGTAAGCCACTTTAAACTTTCCAAGGAAAGGAGAATAGAGGTATAATAAAAGCAAATTAAATTTTAAAAAATCGTATTACCAAGGCATCAAACACCAATGTATCAAATGTCTCACTCTCTGAATTCTCCATCATGATGTTAAAAAGTGCATCCAATGTATCTTGGAGGAACTGAAAAAAAAAAAAAACAACCACTGATATCACAACTTTAACACAAAATTAGAAAATCACATTTTCCTGCTATATGCCATTTCTGCTATACTATGTCCTTGGCCAAGTCTGCATGGGAGGGATGAAGTAAGAGAACAGAACACTTTTTCTTCTTTTAATAAGCTTGCACTTCTTGTTCCATGAAAGGAAAGCTACTTAAAAGATAACAAGAAATGTTCACAGCAGATATCCATCTGAAATGAAACTTTAATTTGTTACAATTTTTTTAAAAATCAAGTATTTGATCACGGCATTTTTCACAGTGAGGATATTGTTTCACAACAAAAATTGTGATAAGCCAGTAGAATGCTTTAGGCTACAATCCTAACCAAACTTTCCTGAAAGTAAGCCCTATTGAACAAAATAGGACTTAGAAGTAAGTCTACTCAGGACCTGGTTAGGACTGTGCCCTAAAACACTGAATTGCACTGTATGCTTCTGTGTGATATAGCTACACATGGTTGGAAGAAAACTCAGGCCCCGACTATCATAAGAAATCCAGAACCACCTAACCCATATTCTCTTGACCAAAAGCTTAAAAAAACTTATAAATAGAGAACTGGGAGATAACCTATATAAAAGAAAAAAATCATCTGGATTATTAGGAATATTAATGGGCACATTTTAAAAAAAATTAAATTATCCAATACTTGGATTGAAGACCTTCAAGAAGATAACTCTGCAGCAAGACCAAAAACACTCCCTGATAGAAATAAAGATTTGATGGACGGGCACAGGTTAGACAGACACTTAAAGCACGTTTTGATCAGTGACTATGACAAAAAAGGTGCATTGTCTGCTGCCAGATGGAAGGCAGAGATTGCAACAAACTGAACTCTCAAAGAAGAAAGTTAGCCTAACCTGTAGACTCAAGTGGAATACTGTACTACAGGATGACCTGAATAAAGGCATGAAAGTTGTTAGACACTACATAGGCACAGAATCTACTGCACTTTGACAAATCTGTCTTGTGGGTTCAGGATTTCCTCAAGTGGACTTTAGCTCCCCATCAGTACTGAGGACCTACACACTGTCAGCTTCAGTGTTTTGAGGTTGTGGTGCAGTATTCAACTTAAATTTGAGAGATGAGGTTCAAGATGGTTACCCCTCACCATGTTGAGCAAATTTGCTCAAATCAGATTGCTTCAGCCACCACAGTTGGAATGCAGTCTGTGCGGAAATAGGGTATCCTGTTTATGACCTTGGTAATCAGCATTGGGGGGGGGGGAATGCATTAAAAAAGGCTTTTCCCAAGGGACTAGAAATGCATCCCCTGATGGAGAAGGAATTGTGTTCAGTCCAGCTGCAGAATTTCTGGCACTTGGCATTATGCCTCATGGCAAACAGATCCGCTATAGGTAATGAACTGTAGACCGGAAGACCTAAACGTCAGGACTCCGTAGGTTTGTCCTTTTCTGAGGGTGTCTCCCATTGGATATCCCACCTAGATGAACAACAGTAGGGGTGATGTAGTGTCAAATGCACCAATTCCAAATCATGTGTGCCAAGGGGCAATTTCAATGCCATATTTATGTAGTAGATGGCTATTGTATTGTTCATTCAAATTTGTACTTCATGACCCTTCAGGTATGGTAAATAAGGAGCACTCTGAAGATGGCCAAGAGGCCTGGAAAACTGATGTGAGATTTCCCTTGTTACGGTGACAAAGCCCTACTGATTTTGAGGAAATCTCAGTGAGTTCCCCATTCCATAAACATACAAGCGATTATTGTTCTGGATAGTGGAAAGGTACACTCTCAAATGGAAGGGTACACCCTCAAAGACATTAACTGGGAGAGCCCAACAGAACAGGGAATGTAGGATTTGGTTCAGAATTATTATTAGTTTATGTTGACACTGTCCATCAGGTCTGAAAATCAAGTGGAACCATCTCTATAGATGAGTGGTTCCTGACCTTTAGGAGTCCATGGACCACTAAGGCAAAAACTGGAATCATCATGGACCACATGCAATGCCAGTTGTGGGCAGTCTGTTTTCCACCCTCACTGGTGCTCCATGGGGAAGCATCTTCCAAGTTAGCACTCCTCCTCGGACTACCAGAGAGAGTGGAGAATGGACTACCCACAGCTGGCACTTCAGTGCCAGTTGCAGACAGTCCGTTCTTCACACACACACACACACTCTCTCTCACTCTCTCTCTCTCTCTGATGGTCTGTGAGGGTGTGCTTGTTCGGCAAGACACTGGAAGTGATCAATTGTGATTTTTTTCTGAGACCTCATGGACTACTTCTCAGGGTCTTGCAAACCACCTGTGGTCCATGGACCCTTGCATGGTCCACAGGCTGGGAACCAGTGCTACAGAGGCTCCATGTACAGTCATGCCAATGAGATATCTGCTGTATGAAATGCCATGGAATGTATATATTTGTGGATCCAACACATGGGTTAAGACAGACATTTGGAAATCCATGACGAGAAACCTAATGGTGCAACTCCTCAATTCCTGGAGACAGACACCAAAAAAATGCATAGAATCCAGCATAACCCTATGAATTAAATATACTGAGATTTGTCATTGACATATAGACCCAGGGAGGTTAAAAGGGTTGAGACACTCAGGTGTTTTATGAGTTGCTGCTTGGATTCCACCACTATAAGTTAATTCCTCCAAGTACGGGACAGCTGTTGTCTCTCAAAGCTGAAGTAATGGCGTGAAAACAGGCGCACACCTTGTAAACACCTTCGGTGCTGTGGAAATGCCTCAGGGAAGCATTTTATATTCAAAGTGCTTGGTGCAGTCTTAAATCATATATGCTTCTGATGTTGTGGATGTATTGCAATGTGAAAATAGACATCCTTTAAGATTATGGCTGCAAACAAGATACCTTCACAGAGACGAGTCAAGGTGTTCAGTAGTTATTCAAAATTTCTTGATACGGATGAAAGCACTAACATCCTGTATGTTTAGAGAAGGATGCAGATGCATCTTTCTTCAGTACCATGAAGTACTTCAAAGTTCTGATGTGCTCTGAGTGGAAATTTTTTAGATGGAATGGCAGTAATGATATAGAGTGAAACCTGATTGATTCCAATGAAATTCGACTATTTTTACAGGGGAAAGGATGAATTGGCACTAAATCCATGGTAGCCTCTTGGATTTAGTTTTACTAAATCAATGTTTTACTGTTCATATGATGATTAGTAATTGTACATAGCAACCAGCATCATAGCTGAGCCTTGAAGCTTGAACTACTTCTATGAAGAGGGTGGCTACCGAGTCCAACAAGGCTCTGAGTCTTCAACCACACACCCCCAAAGAAGAACAAATACTGCAGCATGCTAGGGTCAAAGATCGTAGCATGGTATAAAAGTCCAGACTCTAAAAAGAGAGAGGCATATACCCAAGTGTTGGACTAGGTATCAAAGTGCTGAAGTGTCCATTCAGTGAGACTGGGCATCAACGATAGCTTGATATCAAAACTCATTACTACCTGTAAATTATGAACCCACTACTGAGACTCAAAGTATTCAGTACCGAAGAGTTTGACATGGAAGTCAGTATTAAAGCTTGGAAAGTTATAACGTAAGTGATAAATACTAAAGTATTATCTAGAAACCAAAGTTTTTAGCTGTGCGCATCAAAGTTCAGTACCAAGGTTGAGAGTTGAAATTGAAATTGAATTGAAAGCCAGTTACCACAATGTTGAATCTCCATATTGTTGAGGCTAGATACAAAGACCATAGCTCAGTATTGATGTTTAGAGTGCTTGTAAAATGATGCATTTTGTAAACATTAGTTTGAACCTTGACAACACATTGGTTTTCAATAAGGCAGTTAACTCAATCATGACAGATTTAAAGTGACTGATTGACAAGCTCATGAGAGTTGAGAGCCCAAATTCTTTCCAGGATGGAGCCCCTTTATGTGGCCCTGATCCAGCCAGTTGATGCCTGGGCCAAGGATTCATGTTTCCTGCATGAATCTGAATGCTGCAATCCCTCTTAGAATGGAGCCTGTTTAGTCAACATTGATTCAAAATTACGATGCCTAGGCTTCAGTTTTATGCTTCTCACATGAGAATGAAAACCAGAATTCTCATGGGTCAGAAACTGTTTAGGCAGCTTTAATGTCAAAGGTTTATGTGCAGTGGATCCTTCATGAGTTTGGATGTGTTTGGATGTCAAAATCCTTTTGAGCATGGGCCCTATAAGGGCAGTTTCAATTCAGAGGGAATGTCCAAGTCTCAGTTCTGTGCATTCCACATGAAACTGAAAATTGGAATTCTCCTCTGGAAAATATGACTAGGCAGTCACAGTTTACACTGTGAGGAGAAAAATATTTTCCTTTTTAACATTTTTAAACCAATGAAAAGAAATAGATTCAGAAGTATGCGAACTTTTAAAAAATGTTTTTGCCTTCTCCTTCTTACTTTTACTTATCTTTTTAAAACAGAGAATTATGATGAATGAAGATAAGATCAGGTAAAATGTCTCTCCTTTTGTTCCCCTTCTTTTTCCCTTAACAGTAAAAGTAGAGGAGCAAGATAAAGAAAAAACCTAGAGGCAAACAATTTTCACATTTTCATTTTAAAGGTGACTCCGCTTGCCATATGGAAGAGCACAGAACAATTAACAGACTAGCACTTTTTCTTCTATTTGTAAAAATTAAGACAAAGCAAATAAAACAAAAAACTGAGGTTAAACATTTATCTTTCTGTCAAATAAGCTGAGAAAGAGGACATGAGAATGGTTTCTTTAATAATGCTGCTGGGGTGATAGTTGAAACAGAAGTGAAAAACTGGGCACTCTTTTGAGGTACATGGTGTGCATGGGGTTTTCCCACATGACAGCAGGGACAGACAAAGAGCTGGAAGTTTCTGAGGTTAACTCTGCAGATGAACAGACCTCTACAACATGGCTGCACAGATACCACAAAGAACTACCTAAAAAATCCTGAAACTGTTTGTTCAAGTAAGTTAATAGTGTAGTGAACAGTCTTGCAAATTGGAGAGCCGTTGTGCTAGGTGGACAGAATGAACAGGAAAATGTCAGTTCAAATCTTGCTCAGTCCAGAAACACATTGAGTAATCTTTGGCAAGTCATTCTGTCTCACAGTAGCTTACCTATATCAAAGGTTGTTGTAAAAGTGGGGGTGGGGGAAGGGAGGGAAGAAAGGAAACCATGATTGAGTAGCCATACTGACCATCAGCAATTGCTTATGCCAGTCTAAAATCATCACCAAAACATTTACATGACGATTGTCCAGCAAAGATTTATTAAGAAAAGAAGATTTTATTATTATTTTATTTATTGGATTTGTATTCCGCCTTTCTCCCCAAAGGGCACCCAAGGCAGCTATCTGTTATAAGAACTATTCCTATTTATTCATCAAATAACCATTCCTATATATATGAACAAACTGGAGCTACAATCCTATTACCTGCAAAACAGTCCCTACTGAACACAACTGGATCTACTTCTGAGTAAGCATGAACACGATTGCCCTGTAAGGCCCTATATTCAAAGGCACTTGCTTATGCAGTTCCACACATACGCCAAGGCCTTTGCCATCTCCTGTTCCGATTATGACTACTACCTGACTTCCTGCTGACCCCTATTACGAGTGGATTGTTTGGCAGCACAAGTGATGTAATTAAAAGAGTGGCTCTCGGAAATGCACTGTACCCAGAACAACAGTTTTCTATATAGCAGTTTGCACACTGGTATTTATTCTGTTTACTGTTTCCATGAAGTAGTAACCTATACTTAAAAAAACAATTATTTTATACTACCAGAAAAATACTTTATACTACTAAAAAAAAGTACAGATTACAGCAAATAATGAAAAGCATTTTTTTACTCACTAAAACTTGCAAAGTACTTTTATGGGAGTACCCTGTTTATCATGCATTCCAAAAAGCAAGTAATTTTAAAAAGTAGAATTTTAAAATGTTAGCCTGTATGAAAGAAATATCAACATATCAGCAAAAACTTGCTAAAAATTGGATTTGTTACCTTAACAACTTCACCCCCATCAACTTTCATCAGTTGCCTCAAATTCTGTTGTAGCAAATTGGTATTGGATCGCCACTTCAAGAGCCCCAGAAGATCCACTAAGAGGAAAACGAAAAAGGAGAGACACAACAGAAAAGTGGGAAACTGTTAGCTCAATACAACAATAAAATACAATGCAGGGTAAGGATGTAAAGTAAGCACAATCCAGTTCATGTATACATAGAAATGAGCCACGTTCAATGGAGTTTATTCCACAAATTAGGACCAAATCCTATCCAATTTTCCAGGGCTAGTGTAGCTGTGCCAATGGGGCATGAACTGCATCCTGTGGTGGATAGGAAGTCACAGAGGCGTCCTCAAGGTATGGGAACATTGGGGCTCACTGTGGCTGCACTGTGGCTGCACCAGTGCTGGAAAGTTGGATAGGACTGGGCCCTTAGTGTGCACAGGAATACACAAATCTGGAGTATCAGATTACTAAATTGGAATATCAATAAGTGCATCGGTAAGTGTAAGAGCATAACATTACAGGATCATGGTATCACTAGAGAAAATAACTACAAATACACACACGATAAAATCGCCTCCTAAGCAGAGCAAGCATTCCAAGACTTGATCGTGGAAGAAGGCGCTGATCTGGGTGTGTATAACAGAGCTCTATAAAGCCCTTTACAGATTAGAGCCAGGGTATCAAAGGGCTTGCCTTCTCCTGTACGAGTGATCCACCTCCTGTCTGTCAACTGGGAGTGTTTTTCTTCAGGTGCCAACTTGAGCTGAAGCTATGGCTAGCGGTAACCAGAATAAGGACCTTCTCTATAGAAGCAACACAATTGTGGAATTCCTTTCCCTTGGAAGTGAGACCTTCACCCTCCCCACCTGCCTTCTGTCAGGGTGTTAAGATTCTCCTATTTCAAAGCACACTTGGTTAATTTGTTGTTGATTACTTTAAGTTTTTGATTTATTCTCCTTTGCTCTTTGTTTTTGGTTCTGTTTCTGGTGGGCAATTTTTTTCATTTAATTGCTGTTTGAATGCCACTTCTGCTATTATATGCTGCTTTATTTGCAGCTTTTATGGTGCTTTAAAATGTTTATTGTACACTGCCTCAAAGGCCTAATTCACAAGGGGAGAGGCAGGATAAAAATCTTTTAAACAAATATTCCATCACCTATAGTCCCATGCCACACAAGCAACATCTGAAGTTTCCACATAATTCAGCCTTCAGATGTTGCTTTTGTGGCATGGCACTATAGATGATTGAATCACCCAGACTGATAAGCAGCTTATCCAAGATTGATGTATAGTTGTTCAAACTCGATTCATGATTTGTCCAGCCCACATAATTCTGCTATTCAGCATGGTACTGGTGCCACACAGAATTAAGCCACAGGGATTGCAGCTATATAGTGTCAGTAAAGCATCAATCAGGCTCGTCAGTTGTAAACACACAAATGATTTCGAGAAAGCTGGTTGAATGGCTGATGATGATGATCTACAATTTGCATGCTATTTGGAACATAATGCTCCCTGCTCAGCCTCTGTTCAAAAGTCCTTCCATACTTTTATGACATGCATAGTTCTGATTCATCTTCACTTTTAGTTTGCTTGCCAGGATAAAAGTGGCAGGGGGAATGTAAACAACATTCTAGAGAGGAATGCCATTAAGTAGCAGATGCCTGACAACTGTTAACAGACTAGGACGCCCTGAAACATTTGACTTCCAAAATTAATTAGGAAGAGAAATATTAGACACAAAAGCACTCAAAAGTGAAAGACTTCACTGCCATATATAGACAGATTTTCAGCTCATTGCACCTCCCAACATCCTACCACAATCAGCTAAATAAGATGAAAATGGAAGAAGCATCTATAAAACATGTACTAAACTATCAACACATATGAATGGTCACATCCAAGGCAAAACAACATACATCCAGATTAACTAACACATGGGAAACATAAAGATTCAATTTCAAAGATACTAAAAAGAACCATACAACATATTACATGAAAGCCGACTAAAACGAACCATCTCTAACATATTACACGAAAGCTGACAAAACACAACAGAACATAAAAAATGAAAAAATTGCCCTTTGATTTCTGTCTACTGATAAAGGCATTATCACCATAGACTTATCACCACTTAAATATCTATGGGGGAATCCGTTCCAGGGACCGCCCACAGATACGGAAACTGTGAATAAGGGGAACCCTGTCTCCATTGTCCCCATGCACCCATTAATGTTATTAACTTTCCAGGACTGAGATAAGGGCAATGCAGTTCCAAAGCAAGGGAACAAACATTCCCTTACTTTGAGGAGGCCTCCATGACTGCCACCCAAACGCAGATGCAGTACATGCAGTACATGCTCCATTGGCACAGCTATGTCAGTGCTGGAAAGTTGGTTAGGATTTGGGCCTTAAATGCTTACAGGACCAAAAATATTCTTGCTTTACAAATCACTATATAGAAGCTTACAGCAACGTGCAGGATGCTTGCAAAATCTAGATCAAGGTTTACAGGAAGCAGTTAACTTTTGCATGAGGGGGCAGATCTGTGGATAATTGAAACCACAGATATTGGGTCTGTGGATACGAGGCTTGCCAGTACTTCAAGAACTGCAAGTGCCTCAACTTGCAAATCAGTACAGAGCTGGAGATTGTATAAGAAAGAAAATAAAACAAATAATTTAAGTATACTTTCCTGATATTAGAGGGAGCAACCAAAAGATACCAAAAAAAAAACAAAAAACAAGGCTGTGGGCAAAAATGATACCTATGTGCAAAATTCCACCTGACCCAGTGTCTAAATATCATTACACGTTCATTTCTCTTTCCCTACTCTTAACATTTCAACAGCTAAGTAACCTGCCATCATTCTTTAATTTTTCAATACAAATGCTTGGAGAGAGTTTGTGTTTGTAGCTGGTTGCCAAGGATTTTTAGTTGCTTCCTTTAACATCCGTTCCCTCTCCATGTAATCCCTGCACTATAAGCAGCTCCAGAATAAAAGCTTTGTTATTTCATTTACTCAGTTCATTATCCTGTTCGGAAGCAAGAATGCTTGCTTGGAACCATATGCCCTACAATTAGGGGCAGTGTAATACGGTAAAAATGAAATACACCACTATAATGCAAAATAACACCATCATGTAGCTATTAAAGAGGCTGAGGAGTGGCTGGGGATCATCCCAAGTGCTTCTGACTGTGTTTCTAAGCCCCTAACTCCCTCAGAACTCTGTTGCTTTAACAGGCTCAATAAACACTCCTTTAGTCTTCCCTTCTTCAAACCATGTACTTGGGGACCAGAAAACAGAACTCAGTTCAACTCTACAGCAGTTTTTCTAGTTGCAGTTTTACATGTGCTGCGTTAGATCTCTGTGTTGCCCTATGCATACATTAACAGGAACTAAGGATAGCTGCATCCCATTTACAAAGTGCAATTCCAGGGTTGCCACTAACATTTTTTTCATTTCCCTGACTTTCCCTGACCACCATTTGTCAATTTCCCTGACCAGGTTGTTGGCAACCTTCAGTCTTGAAAGACTATGGTATCACGCTCTGAAAAGTGGTTTTGGAACAGCATCTAGTGTGGCTGAAAAGGCCAATTCGGGAGTGACAATCCCTTCCACACTGGCAGCAAGTGCAGTCTGTCCCTGGTCTGTCTCCCTGGCTATGGGCCTTCCTTCTTTGCCTCTTTGCCTCAGACTGTTGGCCAAGTGTCTCTTCAAACTCGGAAAGGCCATGCTGCACAGCCTGCCTCCAAGCGGGCCGCTCAGAGGCCAGGGTTTCCCACTTGTTGAGGTCCACTCCTAAGGCCTTCAGATCCCTCTTGCAGATGTCCTTGTATCGCAGCTGTGGTCTACCTGTAGGGCACTTTCCTTGCACGAGTTCTCCATAGAGGAGATCCTTTGGGATCCGGCCATCATCCATTCTCACAACATGACCGAGCCAACGCAGGCGTCTCTGTTTCAGCAGTGCATACATGCTAGGGATTCCAGCACGTTCCAGGACTGTGCTGTTTGGAACTTTGTCCTGCCAGGTGATGCCGAGAATGCGTCGGAGGCAGCGCATGTGGAAAGCGTTCAGTTTCCTCTCCTGTTGTGAGCGAAGAGTCCATGACTCGCTGCAGTACAGAAGTGTACTCAGGACGCAAGCTCTGTAGACCTGGATCTTGGTATGTTCCGTCAGCTTCTTGTTGGACCAGACTCTCTTTGTGAATCTGGAAAACGTGGTAGCCGCTTTATCGATGCGTTTGTTTAGCTCTGTATCTAGAGAAAGAGTGTTGGAGATAGTTGAGCCAAGGTACACAAAGTCATGGACAACCTCCAGTTCATGTGCAGAGACTGTAATGCAGGGAGGCGAGTCCACATCCTGAACCATGACCTGTGTTTTCTTCAGGCTGATCGTCAGTCCAAAATCTTGGCAGGCCTTGCTAAAACGATCCATGAGCTGCTGGAGATCTTTGGCAGAGTGGCCAAATTTCCCTGACCACCATTCAAATATAACCACAAGTTAAAAAATGAATAGGTCCTGTTGCATTAATGCGAGGTTTAATGAAATGTTCCTCTCTACAACTACACAAGTCTCAACTGCAAAAATAAGAGATTTAATATCAGCTTCTTTCAACATTAACTGCAGCAACATCTATTTTACAATTGCACCAACAATTACACCAAGATGGACCGTTGACTTTGATATGTGCAGAACTTGGGCTCAGTTGACTGCTGTAACTTGGCCTGGTAGGATCGTAGCTGTGCCCATGAGCCAATAGACAGCCTGTCTGAGTTTGTCTGAGCCAATAGTTACAAAGTTTTGTCTGAGCCAAAGCGTTCACTGTTGAGGAAAGTGAACTGTGTATGACCCTGTAACAAGCCCTTGAGAGTTGGAGGACCAAATGGAAAACTGCTGCATTGGAGAGACAGAAGGAGGACTGGGAGGGGCTGAGCAGGAGACTTGAGTGCCATGTGCAAAAAGGCTGCAGTATCATCAAAAGAAAGGAAGAGGGCTGCTGTGTGCAGAGCCACTGAGGCTATAAAAGGGGCTGCACCAGCACAGAGAGCTAAGAGATCACCAGGGAAGAGCTGCTGAGAGGAGCTTCAAGACTGGGCTCTACAGGATGAGATACCAAGCCACAGAGCTGCTGTGAGGAGCTTTGGAGAGTGTCTGCAGAGAAAGAGCTAGAAGATCAAGCTGCAGATACCTCCAGGGAAGAGAAGCTGTGAGGAACGAGCTGGGAGAGACCAAGCTGCAGAGCAGAGCTGAAACCTGAGCTCTGAGGGAGAGCTGAGGAGAAAGCTGCTGGAAGGAGCCCCTGGGAGAGCCTCTGAGAACCAGAGAAGGGAACAACCACCCAGTCTTTGCCTGGCTTGCCTCAAGTCCTGCTGCCTTGTGCCTGCCTCAAGCCTGCCTGCCTCAGGTCCTCAGGGAATTTGGAACAAGGTCATTTTGATTTGTTTGGTTCAGGTTCCATTCCTCCTAATAAAAAACTTAGCTTGGTGTCAGTGGTCTCTTTCAATCCTGTACAACAACTTGATTTAATTTTCAGGTTCTTCTGATGTAATGGCCTTGTGCATGAGACTCCACAGCTCTAATTCCCATATTACTTAGTTCAAAGGTTTCATATCACACTTCACAATAATCTTTGTATTTGTCTCCAGAAACTGGTGATAGCCATGGAACGGTCAGGATGAAGTTTGAAATCCGGCCACTGCATATTAAAAACTGTCCTCTTGGAAGCCATCTTCAAAATCTGGTTTCAGATACAATTGTACACAGAACCGCCTACCTGACCCCAAGATGTAAGCAGATTTGTTTTCTGGCAAGTAAGAACTTTCCAAAGCTCCAAAAGTTTCACTTTCTGGTTCCAGAAAGTGTAATGAGCAGATCAGCAGCCAGAAAGGAGGTGGAGTTTCTGCAATTTAGAGAAGCAGACAACCCTCATTTGGAAACTTTATGAATGGGAGAAGTCAGGAAAGAGGGTGAGAAAGTACTCTGGTACTCTGTAAACTCCAGCAGGAACAAGCAATCACATTTGCAAAATTTACTTTGCATGGTGCAGAGTAGAAAGTGCTAGATGTCTGTGAAATCCAACAGCAGCAAAACTCATTTGCAACTCTGCTGGGTTTAGTAGGAGACAAAACGTTCATTCCATACACAAGCATGACCCAAAAACATGCTTATCTTTATATGTAAGTTCAATGCAGTACTAGTAGGTAGGGATGAAAACAGACATTTAAAGTCTGTATATTGCTAAATGTTTAAACTAGCCTTGCTTTGCAAATGCTACAGGCAGACCTTGGAAATCATGCAGCGACAGAGCTCAACAAAGACATTAGGCTGGTTGCTGGGGGTGGAGCTGAGAAAAAGGAGGAGTTGGGAAAGGGCATCATTAAGTTTTACTTGTATTCTGCTACTTCTCTATTCCAGTTGACACAAGAATAGATCATGCTCTTGCAGCAGCAGGTCAAAAATCCACTACTTGAATATACAGTAGAACCTCCAGAGTTGACCACCTCTCTGAAATGACTACCTCCTTAAGTTGACCTAATTTTCACAGTATGGTCAGACACTGCATATACACTATGGGAGACCAACCTCTCTATATTGACGACCTCTGTATCTTGACCACTTCAACCATTGCACATAGTATTAATTTACCCTCCGTAAGTTGCCCACTGAATGTGATACTGTGGGCCTGTGTTTTTTCTGATTTGTCCCATCTTGGAAAAGCAAGAAGCCACATGACAATCCCTCCCCTACGCCTGCTAGTGCATGTGTGAAAGGGTTTTTATAGGTGGGCACACTGCACATAGCCGACAGACCTATGCCGGCTGCGAATTAGTGTCATCCACAAACTTGTCCACCTCCCTGCTTATCCCTGTTTCCAGGTCATTTATGAAGAGGTTGAAAAGCACCAGACCCAGGACAGATCCTTGAGGTACTCCACTTTCCACCTCTCTTCACGTTTTCATCAATTGCCCATTGACACCCACTCTCTAGTTCCTGATCCTCAACCAGTTCCCAATCCATGAGAGGACCTGTCCTCTCATTCCGACTGTGGAGTTTTCTCAACAGCTTTTAGTGAGGGACCGTATCAAACACCTTCTGGCATTTAGTAAATCTGACGAGACCCAGTAGAAGCCAGGCAGCCTAAGTAAAAAAGTGGTGTTGGTTTTTTTTAGCTATTGGGGCTATGGAACATGCTATATGCTATGGGCTGGCAAGAGTCTATATGCATTGGTCTGCCTGTCTGCTATGAAACCAAATATTTTTTTAAGCTTATGAATTTTCAGGGTTGTTTTTTTTAACACTGATTGTAGGCTGTTTATTCTCTGCCTCTTGATATAGATATAGATGATATAAATAGTAAGCATCACAAGAGGATCAATTCTCATTGATATTTGCAATAAAACTTTTTAAAAATCCAACCTAAATAATAACTTGGCCTTGCATTTGTTGTCCTGGGAGCTAAACATGATAATATTTCAGGGCCTTTTTTCCGTATGTTGACTACGTCCCTATGTTGACCAATTTCCTCCAGTCCCTTGGGTGATCAACTTAAAGAGGTTCTACTGTATTTTAATCACAATTTCCCTGACTTTCCCTGACTTCAGACCAATTTTCCTGACTTTCCCTGACCTTCCTTTTCCCTGACTTTCCAGAAAGTGGCAACCCTGAATTCTAGATCATTCCTTAGTATATCAAATAAGCAAGAACAAATTTGGTAGAGAATCATTTAATACTGGTTGCTTCTGTACTGTTTTCCTGTTCGATTTTGATTTGTATTTTAAGGTTGTAGAGAGCCATTCTGAGGGACATTACATGAATAAAAGGAAAGCTAAAATATAAAAATAATAACCAAGTATTTGGTAAAGTAACAGAAAAGCAACAGGTCTCATATTTAAAAAAAAAAGTTACACTTTCTGTGCTTAATTTCTGCCTGATCACCTTTGGGAAATTTGGAAAAGGAACTCAAATGCTTTGAATAAAATTAAATTAAGACAAACATGCTCTTCTAGAAATATCCATTTGTGCAAGCATTTTGTGGCAAGACAAAGAGTTGGCTCCACTTTCCTCCACCTCATTCTTTTTAGATTTAACAATAACAAAACACTGAAGTCTCTGAAAAGTCATATATGGATCATTAACTGTAGAAATTTTCCCTGGGGAAACTGGAGAGAGTGCCTACTGATCATTTTCTCCTTCGAAAGAGCACACAGATACTTGAGAATAATTCAGTGCTCCTTACAAAGTTTTCCATCAGATCCTTGCCATCTGACTTTTTGCAACATTTCCGTAGCCACTATGAACTTGGCATTGTAATACTGAGTATATGACAAAATCTGAATTGTTGTGTTCACCAGAAATGAAATTTCTGGAGACAATGGTCTCACAGACTGGCTCGAGATATTCCACAAGTACTTCAGCACCCTGAAGCTGAATGAGAGTGCTCTGGACTCTTCCAGTTTCCAGAGTGGAATATTCCAGGGCTATTGCAAAAACTGGTAAGTTCCTAAGAATTTCCAAGCAACAATCTCCAAGACAGAACATGCAGTTGAGGATAAGAAAGAAAGAATAGGCTCTTTCTTGCTTCCTATGCTGCATTTGTTCAGCTAAGGGGGAAAACTGAAGATTCTCTATTGCTTCCACTGTAGTTCATAAAGAGCTTGAATCTATTTGACTCATCTGTTGACAGTTAGACGAATTAGGAGAAATAAAATGCCTTTGCACGAAACACAGTTACACACCTGAGAAGTGCAAGAGAGAGAATGTAAACAGCTGACAGTGGGTTGTAGTCAACAAAAGCCTATATCACAATGTCATTGTGTTTAAGGTGTTTTTCGACTATTTCTGTAATAAGAACAAATATAGCTGCTCCCCTGAAATAAATTAATTGCAAAATTCTATTTGGCCACTGTGCTGGCATAGAGTGTCCCAAACGTGCCAAAAGAGAAGACCTATACCATCCCACCGGCAACTAAATCCACCCAGCAGAGCAGGTAAACTCCTGCCAAGTGGAGCAAGGGCAGGGGAGGGTAGAATAGGTCAGGGAAGGGTGTAACGGGGCAGGAGGAGGACATAAGGGGGTTTTGGTACTGGGAGGGGGTTGGATGGGTGGCACTGGCCTATGCCACTGGGCCTGAAAGCCCTACATAGGGCTTCTTTGCTGACTTGCACCAACAGTTTTGCTGGCACAGATCCAAGGAGCCCCACTAAGCAAGCTGGGGCTCAACACAGGGTAAGGGAACAAATGTTCCTTACCCAAAGTAGATCTCCGGTCTGCTCAGTCCAAGCACTGAATACAGTGTGGGCTGTGCGGCCCCACTGTGCCAGTGCTGATTAGGATTGGACCATGAGAGAGGTTCCCCAAACCCAAGGCATGAATGGGAGACTCAGTGTAAACAAGGGCCAGCTTTAATCTTCTTTATAGATGTAGAAGGACAGAAATTGTTTTAAAGATGTAGTTATCTTCCTCACCATTTTGAGTTAGCTTTGTTGAACATACTAGAGTAGAAATCTGGAAAGAATCTTTACTGATGGTGCAGCTTCCAAGATTCTGCATACTCTTGCCAGCTGTTGAATGACCTTTTTCTTCCAGTTCTATTTTAGTAGATGGCAAGCTTAAATACGTTGACGAATCTTCTAGTTTCTTTGCTTCCGCCTGTAATGTTTTCCCAAATACACAAAATATGAAGTATAAGACTGAAAACATTATTATTTTAAAGTATTTACTGCCAAGATAAACCACAGGTTTTATTCTTACATCTCATTGTGATTAAAAGCAGATACACTTAAAAGTGTTTATTTCATTTTTAATGAAACTACAACATGAAGGCACTTTCCCGTATCTTCAAAGGCTAGATCAAGAACATATCACATAGCAAAATTAATGCCTTTTCTATACCTGTGAAATCCACCCATATTCAGCTTACTAGCTAGAGGGAATGAGAACAGAAATTTTTCACATATAAAAGGTTTAACATTTACAAAAGCCGAAAACGTTTTTAAACTAAGAAAAAACTGAGCGGGTTCAATGGGCTTCATGCATCTTTATAAAGCAGAAGTACAAAAGTAGACTTTTCATTCTTCTTTTTAACACCCTATAATTTTTCCCTGTGCCAATGGAATGCAATTTGAATATATGTTTAAATCATCTCTATATCGAATTCAATGTAATAACTGTTCCTTAAACATTTCAATTCTCAAAGTACTGTTTTAGAGTGATACCTTGTACACTATAAGATCATGCTCTCCATCACGTAGAGTGGTGCCATCATATCTCATCAATTTAACAAATGCCAGGGCAAATATTTTCTCAGACTTATCTTTGGCTGTATAAAATAAAAGCACATTAACATACTGTGAATCAATAAAGAGTGTAGATACAAACATTCCAGAGAGCAGATAAAAGCCTGCTCTAGTTCCACATATGAAAGCTAGTAAACACTTGGAAGCTTCTAAGTTGAAGACATAATTTAAAAATTTAAAAATCAATCCAGATGTCTCTTTCCTCATGTGGAGTGCAGCATGTAGAAGTCTCCTCACACAGAAACTGGGCATGAATAAGGATAAGGGCCACTGATATCTGATTCTGAAGAGTTTTATACATGCAAAAGCCATGCCATAGCCATAGCAGATATACCAATGTGCACCAGCTCTGGTCTAGCTTATGGAATGTGGACCACACTGGCCAACTACGCATTCAGCTTCACGTATCAAGCAGATCAGCTTCAAATACCCAGCAACCCAGATACACATACTGCTCCCCAGACCATGTACAGTAGGCCCTTGGTATCCAAGGGGGATTCATTCCAAGACCTCCCCCCCCCCCCCCCCCGTGGATACCAAATTCCATGGATCGTGAAACCCACCACCGGCAAACCAGAAGTGCCTTTCAGAAGCCTCTGCGCAAGACCTCCCCACACCTCAAAAGAAATCCTACGCCTCAAAAGAAATCCCGGAAGTGACTGGAAGGCATTCTGGTTGCATCCAGGAGGTCTTTCAGGCCCTCGAGCCACTGGTTCCAGATATTCAAATCCATGGATGCCGAGCTCGCATACAAGGAGGTTCCACTATATAGAGTGGCCAGAACATGTGAGAAGATTCGCAAAACTCTAGCTTAAATATTGAGGTTTCAAGAGGCTGCAAGGGAGGAAAATGGGGCTAGTTAGAATGATGCACTCAGATTGCCTAGATCCTGTTGGCAAATGGATCTTGTGGTCTTTTTGTCCTTCCAGGATTCCAAAAAAAGCAATGATTGACTGATTGAAAAAAGCTTCAGGGAGGGGCCAAATCATCAGATATGACCCTCCTGCTATGAACAGTTTTGATGAAGGTACCAGCACAAGGCTAGATACTAATGCTACCTCCCCCTTCCCCCACATACACGCAAGGGGCTGGTGCATGCTCTTAATTATAATTTCAGGGACCTTCAAATGTCCATGGGAAAGCTTGTTCAAGAACATAAGAGCAACAAAAATGGAGAGAAAAATTTTTCTACAAATTTTGACTAAAAATATTTAGCACACCTATCATTCAAAGGCATTCATTCTTTGATATAGATGTGTTTAACAAAACTACAAAACAGTATTTATTGTTGCTGGAACATCTCAAATCATACTCAGAGTAACATCTAAGTACTACCACTACTTGTCCATAAAACCCTTCTATGCACTTAGGAAATGAGTCCCTCTTTAAAGTTAATCAAATAAACAGAAGTTCATGACATGGATTTTAAGAATGTACTTCCCCTGAAACCTACTTGCTTGTAAAACACCATGGAAAGCTTGGAACATAATCCACAATACGGTAGAAAAGTTTATGTTTCCATTGGGTCAATGGCTGATCCCAACGAACCTATGTACCGGTACTTGCATTTTCTTTCAGTATTTATAGTAATAATGGAATCCACTGGTGTGGAGGCGAAAGGACAGTATGAGCAGAGGTGAGAAATAGAAGCTGGACAGCAACACTCATCAACCCAGTGGCAACCCAGAGAATATGAGAAAACATGGTAGTGGTCCAAGCCTTAACTAATGATGAATACAATAATTTAGAGCTTAATAGGTTTGGCCAGCCATGAACTGCTACAGTGTAATACGAATGCTTCCAACCAAATCAATTTGTAGTTCACAGTCATAAATATGACAGTAATTTGCTTCACATTGTTTTTATTAGCAAAATTGTTGATATATTCTGTTAAAATAACTACTGCTTTCATATGTAATTTTTACATCAAAACTAGCTACTTTTAATTACACAAGCATTAACCATTATGGAGTACGTGTCAAATATTAAAAGTTCTTAAATACATTCAGCGAAGGTTACAAGATTAAAGCTCTGAGTCCTCTGCCGATAGTATAATGAAAATTTAGACTCCAGGTTTTCAGAAGATTCAATGACGTTAACTAAGATAAGCGCTTTATCACAAGCATGCAAGTCACAGTTCTTCTAGTTCTAAGTAATTAAGCAACACACACAAATACTTTGGATACTGGGGATGTCAAGAATATCAAACTTTAATTAGAAATATGATCACATACCTAATGGAGTTAGTACTTGACTAATAAATAAGGGCCCAATCCTATCCAACTTTCCAGCACCAGTGCAGCTACAATGCAGCCCTGACGTAAGGGAACAAATTTTCCCTTATCTTGAGGAGGCCTCTATGACTGCCTCCCCACCACAGGATGCAGTGCACGCCCACTGGCATGACTGCACTGGAGCTGGAAAATTGGATAGGATTGGGCCCTAAGTCTCTAGCAAGCTTTTCCCACAATTGAAAATGAACAATGAAGATCAGGATAGCCCACACAAATGCAAATCCATTTATCTTGCCTGCCAAAATATTTCTGCTGACCATTAAGTATGCATCCCATCTACGTACACTCGATGTTGGTGGCCTGGCTTACTTACAGAAGTGTAAGAGGAAGGAAAACAGCAGCCAAGTATTACTTCAAAGATGCCTAGCACAAACTTATAACAGTCCCTACCCTGAATTCCTTGTCTGCTTAGAAAAACCATTGAGCTCCCTCTCTTTCAACTCCTTTTGCTTATGGCTTCCTGATTTGTATTCGTAGCCAGATGCAATCATGGCACATATATATAGTAAATTATACATATGTAACAAATACTTTTCTATGTCTCCTGGGATCTAGCATCAGTTCTTCTATGAACTCTGAAGAGTTCAGCTGATAATCCAGCACCACTGGGAGCTAGGCAATGCTGGTCTATTGGACATACTGGACCATCAGGAGACATTCCTCGCCAGCTTTCAGACCATAACTGTCCAGCTGGGATTGCTTTCCACACCACCTTCTGAAAGAATCAGATGGCAGTGAGAGGGTGGGAAGGAGCCTGTTGTGCAATCACGGGGCTGGGGCAGCCCTACACGGCCAGCATGGGCAAGAGAGGTCATGGAAGAGGCGGAAGCCTGTGTTGGGCCAAGGTGCCATCAATGTTGCTCAGGGAGCTGCAGCAGCTCAGAGTGATTGTCAAGCCCTGGTCATTGTACAACCAGAAGTGCTATACAATAAGATGCTAGACTACTAATCTCCTAATCTTCTTCCTGCGCATGCACACACACATGTACAAATACTTTGGCCCTGGAAGAAAGTAAATAAAAAGCAGCAAGTGGAGAGAAAAGAGACACCAGAGGAAAAAGACTTTTCAGACATAAAGAAAAATGATTCAAAATTGTTCACAAAATTATTTCCTTCAAGCAGATTCAGGCATTAAGGAATAATAGAAGTAAGATCAGTGGAGGGAAGGTTTAGTTACTCACAGTCCTGTGATGATCTGTGGCGGAATGTAAACCTTAAGTGACTGCGGTTTACGTCTTCAATGGGAATTGCAACCTTCAGCCAAAAAAAAAATTAACACAAATGTCTACCTTGAAAATAAGTCCACAACAATTACTGTTTTAGAAACTTTACTAGCCTGATAACACATACCCATGTGTCAGGGTCCCCCTGACTTACCTGGGGGAAACCTGGAGGGAACAGGCTTGCAGGGCAATAGGGGAGCTCAAGGCAAGGAGGAGACAGGCTCCAAGGCCAGCAGCAGGTAGAGTACCGATCTTGAAAGCCAGGAGAGGGAGGAGGGGGGAGGAACACCAGGTCCAGCCTTTTGGCTATCACAAGCAGTGAGGGGAGGGGTTGGGAGAGGCCAGTCAGCCTTTTAACCCTCCCATGGAGGAAGGAGCGGGGCCTGGAGGGGCTGGTCATGAGCATAAAGCCCAGCTGGGCCAAGGATGGTCTGGGGCAGGCAGCTGGAGGGAGCAGAACCCAACCTGCCCATGAACCAAAGACTAGCTAGGAGCCAAAAAGCCCAAGCAGCTGGGGGAGAAGGGCCCGGGTGACACAACCCCCTTCCCCCCACACTCTCTGCTGTGGACCCGGTGGCTGGGCCATTGCTCTGGGAGACAGAACCCCCAGTGCCCCGCCGCTGCCACTTGCAAATATGAGGGTCCCCCTCAAGCCAGGACCCCACAACATGTTAGTTCACATATATCTGCATTAGGCATATGTACATCAAGTCAAAGAAACATATGAGCAATCTTCTAAATTCACAAGTTGTTGCATTTACACCATATAAGAGAAGGAAACGGAATAAACACTATAAGCCAGCAGATTTCTGCACTACCTGCCACTACTGAATGAGTCCTACTATTCATTCAGAACTTCGCAAATAGCCATAAGCAGGTTGGACAGATTTCAGTATTCTGCAGCTCTCTCACTTTGTGGCAGCTCTGCTCCACTCACCTTATTTCAAAGAGCCTTGACATTTATAGCATAGTCATGCAATTTCACTAGACCAAGTACGTCTTTGACCATGAATTCAGGATTGCTCCTATCAACAGGTTTCACAACTGTCAATTCAACTTAACTGCTTTGTCTCACTATACATCCTTTTCTTGCCACACTGTTCTTGCCCCAAGCCTTCCTTCCCATTGACTTGTTTCTCTTCATTTTTCACATTCTTTCTTAAGAGTTTCATACTCACCCTTAAACAAGTCTCATCACTTCAATTTCAAGTTTAAGCAATCACATGTACACAATACTAAGATAACACATTCACCTCCGCTCTTCTAAAATACACACACCCCCTTTGTCATCACTTAACCTTGATTTTCTTGATTGCAAGATCAGATTAGCTGGTTTCCGATGAGGGTCTCAGAAAACTAACACTCTTAAATGTCCTCAACACTCAACAGGGTTGAGCAGTGAAGTGGCTAAGTTTGCAGACGACACCAAACTTTTCCGAGTGGTAAAGACCAGAAGTGATTGTGAGGAGCTCCAGAAGGATCTCTCCAGACTGGAAGAATGGGCAGCAAAATGGCAGATGCGCTTCAATGTCAGTAAGTGTAAAGTCATGCACATTGGGGCAAAAAATCAAAACTTTAGATATAGGCTGATGGGTTCTGAGCTGTCTGTGACAGATCAGGAGAGAGATCTTGGGGTGGTGGTGGACAGGTCGATGAAAGTGTCGACCCAATGTGCGGTGGCAGTGAAGAAGGCCAATTCTATGCTTGGGATCATTAGGAAAGGTATTGAGAACAAAACGGTTAGTATTATAATGCCGTTGTACAAATCTATGGTAAGGCCACACCTGGAGTATTGTGTCCAGTTCTGGTCGCCGCATCTCAAAAAAGACATAGTGGAAATGGAAAAGGTGCAAAAGAGAGCGACTAAGATGATTACGGGGCTGGGGCCCCTTCCTTATGAGGAAAGGCTACGGCGTTTGGGCCTCTTCAGCCTAGAAAAGAGACGCTTGAGGGGGGACATGATTGAGACATACAAAATTATGCAGGGGATGGACAGAGTGGATAGGGAGATGCTCTTTACACTCTCACATAATAACAGAACCAGGGGACATCCACTAAAATTGAGTGTTGGGCGGGTTAGGACAGACAAAAGAAAATATTTCTTTACTCAGCGCGTGGTCGGTCTGTGGAACTCCTTGCCACAGGATGTGGTGCTGGCGTCTACCCTAGACACCTTTAAAAGGGGATTGGACGAGTTTCTGGAGGAAAAATCCATTATGGGGTACAAGCCATGATGTGTATGCGCAACCTCCTGATTTTAGGAATGGGTTAAGTCAGAATGCCAGATGTAGGGGAGAGCACCAGGATGAGGTCTCTTGTTATCTGGTGTGCTCCCTGGGGCATTTGGTGGGCCGCTGTGAGATACAGGAAGCTGGACTAGATGGGCCTATGGCCTGATCCAGTGGGGCTGTTCTTATGTTCTTATGTCCTATTTTTGTGTCTACTTTAACACCAATATAGTATTCACAAATATTTCTTTTAATTGTGAAGAAAACAGAAGAAATGTATATGAGGTGAAGGAAGTTGCAATAATGATTACATTACCAAGCCAGATACTGACTCAAGTGTTAATGAAGTCTAAGTTCTTAATACTGGTCAAGTTCTTAATACTGGTCAAGCACCAAAAAATCAGTTTTCTTACCATGATGAGCCACCTCAGCAATCCAATATTGGCATAAACTGCCTTTTTCTCCACTCTTATTGCAAAGGTTCTGATACTACTGATGCCTTAGCTACCTACCTTCTGCCGTTTCAATACTCTGTGTACACTCCATCACTTCCATTCCCAAACTAGCTACTAACATTCTTGCTTTGCATCACCATTTTGAATGTATCCAGACTCTCCTCTACCCCCTTCACCAGCTTGCACTACACCAAGCACAAATGCTTGTTGTCTAAGACTTTCTGTTGCAAGCAACTACTACAGTCAAATCCCTGGACCTTCATTTTCTTAACTACTTCCACATTTTCCCCTTTCCATTCTTTCACCACAAAACATGAATATTGTACAAACTCTCTCCCTCAACCATCTCAACCTCAACCTCAATACATCTTAATATTTCAAAACTCTACAATATGCCTTACATAAGAACATAAGAACAGCCCCAATGGATCAGGCCATAGGCCCAACTAGTCCAGCTTCCTGTATCTCACAGCAGCCCACCAAATGCCCCAGGGAGCACATCAGATAACAAGAGATCTCATCCTGGTGCCCTCCCTTGCATCTGGCCTTCTGACATAGCCAATTTCTAAAATCAGGAGGTTGCACATACACATCATGGCTTGTAACCCATAATGGATTTTTCCTCCAGAAACTTGTCCAATTCCCTTTTAAAGGCGTCCAGGTCAGACGCCATCACCACATCCTGCGGCAAGGAGTTCCACAGAGCAGCCACACGCTGAGTAAAGAAATATTTTCTTTTGTCTGTCCTAACCCCCCCCAACACTCAATTTTAGTGGATGTCCCCTGGTTCTGGTGTTATGTGAGAGTGTAAAGAGCATCTCTCTATTCACTTTATCCTTCCCATGCATAATTTTGTATGTCTCAATCATGTCCCTCCTTAGGCGTCTCCTTTCTAGACTGAAGAGGCCCAAACGCCATAGCCTTTCCTCATAAGGAAGGTGCCCCAGCCCCGTAATCATCTTAGTCGCTCTCTTTTGCACCTTTTCCATTTCCACTATGTCTTTTTTGAGATGTGGCAACCAGAACTGGACACAATACTCCAGGTGTGGCCTTACCATCGATTTGTACAACGGCATTATAATATTAGCCGTTTTGTTCTCAATACCTTTTCTAATGATCCCAAGCATAGAATTGGCCTTCTTTACTGCCGCCGCACATTGGGTCGACACTTTCATCGACCTGTCCACCACCACCCCAAGATCTCTCTCCTGATCTGTCACAGACAGCTCAGAACCCATCAGCCTATATCTAAAGTTTTGATTTTTTTGCCCCAATGTGCATGACATTACACTTACTGACATTGAAGCGCATCTGCCATTTTGCTGCCCATTCTGCCAGTTTGGAGAGATCCTTCTGGAGCTCCTCACAATCACTTCTGGTCTTCACCACTCGGAAAAGTTTGGTGTCGTCTGCAAACTTAGCTACCTCACTGCTCAACCCTGTCTCCAGGTCATTTATGAAGAGGTTGAAGAGCACTGGTCCCAGGGACAGATCTTTGGGGCACACCGCTTTTCACCTCTCACCATTGTGAAAATTGCCCATTGACACCCACTCTCTGTTTCCTGCTCTTCAACCAGGTCTCAGTCCAGGAGAGGACCTGCCCTCTAATTCCCTGACTGTGGATTTTTCTCAGTAGCCTTAAAACTGTAGCATGGCCAAATTCACATGCAAGTATATTCCTACACAATTTATTGTCATGCCTTGCTTCCATTTCTTATCATTGTCTTCTCCCTTGTCTAACTTTATAATAGCTAATTCTTTGAGACTAGAAAGCTGATAACACACATTGCTTTTTCCAGTAACTAGCATCTGCTTTGATATACTGCTATTATGGTCCTTTTATTAACAATATACAAGGAATTCCAATAATCTCAGTATGTTTGTGCAATTTATGGCATTACATTTTTATCCTGAATAAACCATTACTTGCTATATGGTACAGCTAATATAAGAGAGATATGAGACAGATGTTGGAATAATTCTGTCCAAACTGTCTTGACCAGAAAACCAGTCGATGTCTTCATCTATGTTGTTCCTTAGCAACTTTCAACAGCTCCTCTGGCACAGCTACCTCCTTTAGTTTGACAGTCACATAAAAAATCTATCAATGTGGTTCTCTCTTTTCAAGAAAGAATCTTAAGATCAGGCATACCTTTACAGTTTCAAACCAGCGAGGTTGTTTTACTTGGTAATATATCACAGACTTGTATTCTGAAAGGGCTTCATCTCCAGCACCAGGAAAAATCACATTCTAGAAAAGAAAGATAGAAAACTTAGAACCTGTTTCTCAGTTGCAATTCTGAATAAAAGCTAAGGGAAACTCAAGCAAAATCAAAGTCTCACACTTGTATCTCACCAGTTTCAACAAGAGATTTCAACTATTCAATACAAAAACATAAGAACATAGCAGCATAAGAATATAAGAAGAGCCCTGCTGGATCATGTAGTTCAGCTTCTGGTATGTCACAGTGGCCTACCAGATCACTCAGGGAGCACATAAGAGAACAAGAGACCTGCATCCTGGTGCCCTCCCTTGCACCTGGCATTCTGAGATAGACTACTTTTACAATCAGGGGGTTGCACATACCCATCATGACTTGTAACTTGTGATGGACTTTTCCTCCAGAAATCTGTCCAATTCCCTTTTAAAGGCATCTAGGCCAGATGCCATTTCCACCAACAGAAAATACTCCCTTTCAGTACAAGAAAATGAATTCCTCCATTAACAAAAATAAAAATTCAAACATTCACTTTGACAATGTTAACTTACCATATTGACATTCTCAGAATGAACGGCAAAAGCAGGGTTAGCATACTGGTAAATGTACCAATCAAACATTGTCAAATGACCACAGTTACATAATGACAAATATTCTAAGAAGTCAAGGTTACGTGCAGACAGCTTCATATATTTTTAAAATGTCCTTATGGTAGGAATTGTTAGCAAAAGAAGAGGCAGAAGTTGTTATCCTCTAGCCACACAAAGGGGCAAATCTAGCAGCACAGCAATATTTCTTCTACTGGTCACCTGCTATAACTGCTGGCATCTCCCAACAGGGTTAACAGGCAATCGTTAGTGATGAAATCCTTCCTAAAGTCTTCCTATGATTCCACTGCGTGTGCTGCAGAAACTAAAGATGGCCTCTTCCAAGTGAACTGCCTGGCCACTTTAGGGCTAGCACAAGGTATGAAAGAGTCCTCAGGAAAGAGATACTCCCCAGTAAATATCTCCTCCAAAGCTGAGGAGAGGTTTAACTTGAGAGCTGCACATTTTTTCCCCTTTTTCTCAGTGGTCACAGACTGACAACCACCAGTCTGTGATGCCCGTGACATAAGTATTATTCCAGGGTATCATGGGGGGGGGGGGGAAAGTGGCTAGGAGAAAACCTCCCTCCTCAGAGGCTTAAGGGTAGCCGAAGCCAGTGGGTCCTAGGGCCCCAAGAAGCTGTATGAGATCGCTGTTATGCTGAGGCTAGGCCTGTTCTAACTTTGTAAAGGTTCTGTAAGAAATGGATATTTAAAAAAAAAAAATCAGCTGTTGAAAGCACTGAAAAGTACTGGTTGAAAGAAGACAAGTGAGATATTGTAGCAAGTGAGACATGAATTTGTGAAGTATCAGAAAAAAAGTCTAATCTTTCTTCTAGTTCCAATAGATTAAATGCTTTAAAAATATCTGCCAGTTATTTGGCTGATCAGTCAACCACGTCTTTTTTGAGCATCCCTGCGTAAGAACCTTGGAATAAATGCAGAACTGAAATACCTCCAATCTTTTGCCATCTTCATCATATACAGATATTGTAACCTCTACATTCTTTGCTGTGGTTTTGCTGCCTTTATCAAAGTCTCCTTGAACTAAAGTTACATAGATATCGTTACGGACATCACCTAAGAGAGAGAGAGAGAGAGAGAGAGGTAATAAACACTTTATCAATAAAGAGAAATTTAACACATTTAACCACCTTGCAGGTCTTACACCTTTTCTAAGCTACACTTTTTTTACTAACTTCCCTCCCTTCTTATAAGAATCTCATAAGAATCTTATAAGAAATATAACAAACTATATTTGTGAAAGAGTAGAATTTTTGCTTATCATTCCACTACCAAGACCAAATCAACATTTTAGTTAGGATTCATCAGCTCCAAGTTACATAAATTTCATTATTTTCTGCAAGTTAATGAATGCTTGTAATGAACAATTTGTATGTTCATTGTAGTGCATGTTCAACATTTTAAACACATATGCACTACCATATATATCATTAGCATCTGCCCAGAAGGCCTGGGGCAAAGCCCTTCTTTGGAACCTCCAATGCATTCTCGGCTGTCTCCAGATGGCACTCTGGGTGCTACTGCTGCAGCCTAGAAGGGAGACTAAAAGTAAACATTCATTTCCTGCTTCCTGTTTGCTTTTAGACTCCCTTCTAGGCTGCAGGCTGCTTGCCTGGCTAGAAACTTTTTGCTTATTATGTTCATTCAAGCAAGACTATTGCTTTGGGGAAATGTAATCAACATAAACAAAGGTATTAGGGGGCCACGGGGAAGAGCAGGTAACCAGATCCGCGCATACTGCATCCACAGATATGGGGGATGCTTGTGTGTAAATATTAATATTAATAAAATTCACTCCACTTATTTTGGCTCACTTGGAAATGAGCATGATTTGGTCATTGTTTTCTGCCCTCATTCTCAAGCCTGTAAAAAAAACCAGTTAATGGTTGGTCAAGCGGATTTTCTTTCCTAGGATGCCTCATCACAAGGTGTTCTTGCAATAGCATTATTAAAATGTAACGAGAATGGTGTAAATGCTCCTTGATTGGTTACCGCAATATATTCTTCACACACTCCTGCATTACCATATCAAATTAAAAAGGATGCATTTCACTGAGCAAATGTTAGCATTCCGTGCACAAATGTTCACACATCTGCATGCAATAATGAATAATCTAAGCACTTGATAGCCCATTTGGACATGCATGCAACAAAACTACTTTTCAAGCCTGCTTTTATTGCTTTATAGATTCATTTATAACATACATTAAAAGCTAAAGTAGTCAAAACACACCAGGAACCTCAGTTCTGAAACTAAATGAATGAGACATTCGACCATCTGTGCCCAGTTAGTCCATAGTATTTACAACAGTGCTACTGCATTATTAATAGAAATTTGAAAGCAGATTGAAAATATAATTTCAAAGCCAAATATTCAAAGACGATGGTTTAGCACCAAAAATTCAATCTAATACTTTTTATTCCACACACACCTGAAAGGCAAGAACATTAGCAGTGCCTTCATTGTTGCAAGTACAGCAGATCAATTATTGACTCTTACCAGGCATAATAATCTCAGGAAATCCCATTTTCCGAGCCACAGCAGTGGATCTATCAACTAAATGAGGGAACTCTTTTCTTATCTGATGAATATCTCCAGGAAGAAGTTTCAATGTCACCCATAGACCTGAAGCAACAAGTTCAAAATACTGACTGGAAAACCTTTAGTAAAACGTTGCATTTCAAGTGCAAAATGAACACAAGGCATTTTCTTATATTTGTATTAATAATAAGGTAAGAAACTTAGAAAAATGAAAACATGTAACCATCTTCCAAAGCTGGGACTAGTACAAGAAAAATTGAACATTTCTCTTCAAAACTAACAACAACAAAACAAGAACCATGTATTTAACAAAGAAATGTTCAAATAGAGAAGGAGAAAAACAGAAGGCAGAGAGGCTAAGATTTTTTTCATCCAAAGACAGAACTGGTAGAGTACATTTTTCCACTGTTTCCTAGACGCCTCTTCTTTCCTTTTCCTCAGGTCTTATTTATATTATGAACCTGAGGGTACGGTCCTCCCACTGTTCCAAATTATGTCTGTACAGCACTTTGTTTTTTTTAGATACCCCAGAAACAAAATATCATGTTCTAAATGATTTCTAATTATGGCACATGACAAGGAGTCAGACCTGAAGTAAAGATCATTGGGTTTACAAGATGCCAGGAAGCCTAGAGTATACGCATGCTCTCCAAGCCTTATAGAGACAACTGAACATCTACTAAGGGCGCAGTCCTAACCCACTTTCCAGCCCTGACATAATGGCAATGCAGCTCTGAGGTAAGGGAACAAACATTCCCTTACCTTGAAAGGCCTCCATGAGCACCACCCAACTGTAGGATGCAGCACACGTCCCACTGGCACCACTATGCCAGTGCTGGAAAGTTGGTTAGAATTTGAGCCTAAATCTCTAAATAGTTTATGCTCTGTATATCCAGGCGCCCACCTTCTTTCCTACCAATACCAATGATCAGTAAGAATATCATTCCTCTGTTGGCTGTGTATGACTGGCATTAAAACTTTTCTTTTTTTTAAAAAACAAACAAAAAAACTTACATCCCATTAATTCAATGGAACTTGGAAATCTTAACTTTCTTAGGATGCAACTCATAATAAAAAAGCAATGTTCCAAAACTGAACACAATTACAGAAAGTACAGCGCAACACTAATGTTACTGGACAAACTTGATGCAACAATATTCATTTCCCACACCAATAGCGTAAATGAAGCAGAGTACCTACCCTGACCCTTGTGGTTAACTTCTTTAGCAGCAATCACTTTGTTTATTACAGTCTGAAGGAAATCATTCTCCCCTGCCACCCTGGGTGAAAAACGGGATGATATGTTCAGCTGCTTGTGTCGAATGGCGTTATCCAATGCTAGCCTGGAGGATGCACATGACAACCAACACCAAAAGGAAACAAAGGTGGGAGGACAGAAAACCAGAAGTCACAGTAACAAGAAAACACAAAAGAGTGTATCATATAGTTGACAAAGAGTGTTTGTTAGTCAACACAAGACAAAGGATAGGAAACAGAACAACATAAAGATAGGAAGATAATCAATAAGGAAAATGTGAACCTAATAAAGAGAAGTAAAACAAACCTATTCCAGACATGAACATATATCAGATCCCAGTTCTACTTCCAGGAAGCATGTAGAGTAAAGATAAAAAGTCTGAGAAGTCACATATAACATCAAAATGTAAGACAGTACCCAATGGAATGGCCAAGACCTGCTGTCAATACATGAAGTGGTAGCTTAGAGAGTTAACAGAAGCAGGAAAGCTACCAGAAACAGAAGTTGCTTAGAGCAAAGGGGAAGGTACAGTGAACTCCTGAAAACATTTTTTTCTGCTACAGCTGAAGTTGGTGAAAATATTGAAGTTGTAAATGAAATGCAACATTCAGACAAATTGACACCTACTATGCCAGAGCAACCTTGCCTTTTAATGGCAACCAATAACCAGCATATGAAAAGAGAAACGCCAAATGGCACAACAAAGGCACAGCGTGAAATGAGTAAGAAAAAAAATTGTCTTGCATACACTATCTCTTAAGTCAACATTGGGAATGACACTGCTATTCATCATGAATGTGCAAGTTACTCATCCCCGATGCAGACGTTATCTGAAAAAAACATTTTAATTCACCATAGAAAACGAAAAGAAAAAGAGAACCAAGACTTATATTTATTGTGCATCCTTTCAAAATGTTGATTTGCAAACACTGCTATAAATCAGATTCAGTGGTGCAAGAAACCTGAAAGTATTCCATTAATGTCTATTTTTCTGTACTTATAAGCATGCATTTTCAGGTTGTGTCTATTCTTAGCTACCCAAATTCCTGCTTGTGGCAGGTTAATGTAAAAAGAATGTGAAACATGAAGAGAAATATTCTCTTATTCAAGTTTCTATGATGATTGCTATCATCTGGATTCATTTTTAATAATCAAGCTATTAACATCATGTACACATATCATAATTGCTATGAAAACACATATTTGTAACAGTCAGAGCCATTGGGCATATACATCTGATCACACAGTGATATTTAATCCAGCAAATGAAAAACTGCCTTATCTTCTATACTGGGGTGTCCAAACTTTATGGCAGGAGGGCCACATCATCTCTCTGACATTGTGTCGGGGGGCCAGGAAAAAAAGAATTTACATTTAAAGCTTGAATAAATTTACATATGAATATACAGGTTGGGACTAGTCGCGTGGGTTCCATTTCAAGCACTCATGTGGATGGCAAAAAATGCACTATAGCAAATCAATTTAAAAAGCAAATCAATTTAAAAAGCAAAGTTTCTTTGCTCCAGTGATTTAAAAACTGTAACACCAAAGACAGCAAAATTGCCACAACAACTAGTTCCAGAGAACAAAATGGATTTTGGTATCCATGGCTGATCAGTGCTCTGACTTTATCATAGAATCCAAGAAACTTATGTTTAGTTGTTAGCAATTTTTCCAATTTCTCTTATTCAAGCTTTTATTCTAATCTAGAGATTTATATACACGGTCATCTCTTTAGCAAGTGAGGATCTGCCTTCATTTCAGTGAAGGTAGCTGAAATGCACTCACAAAAGGCAAGTGCATTCTGATTTTCATCTACCAAAATGAATGACTCCCTCTAAGGCAGTGCTTCTCAAACTGTGGGTCGGGACCCACTGGTGGGTTGTGACCTGATTTTTGGTGGGTTCACAAAGGGTGATGGAAAGATCAGATAACTAATTGCCTCAAGCCCTGAATCTGTTCAAAAATCAGATACTGTAGCTGCTAATTACCCTGCAAAGAGCTCAGCTCCTGCAGTTTGCAAGCATGTGTAAATACAGGGAGATTAAAGGACTTTTTGGTGGTTATTATAAATAAAATATTTCTTTCTAGATATCCTTTTTTAATAGTCTGGCAAACCTAGGTGGGTCCTGATAGAGTGTCAATTTAAAAAGTGGGTCCCAGTGCTAAAAAGTTTGGGAACCACTGCTCTAAGGCAGTATTCTTCAACCTTGGGTTTGAGAAGCCTCAGTTTCGGGGTCGCAGCAACTAACAGGAATGAAATAGGTTGAAGACCACTTGATAGTACACCAAAAGTTAAAGGGGGAGGCATCTGGTGTACCCTTTTGGGTACCAGGAGACTGTCCCAGTCCTGCTCAGGTTCTTAGCAATTGTGCTAAAATAGCTTTCACTAGTGCCAGCTTTCATAGTAACTTTTTCTGCTCTCTCTAATAAGAATATTTGGTTACAGTAAACAGTGTTTGGAAGGCATGGGGGCAGAGAGTGGGCGGTGATGGGTGCAGTTAGGGTACTGGAAGGGTAGCAGGATCAACAGTGGGTCTCCAGTCACTCTCTCTCTCTACCTGTCTAGGTCATGGTACAAATAGGTTGAAGACCACTGCTCTAAAGTGGAAGACAGGGGTGTCAAACTCATACAGAGGGGCGAATAGCATTCATGGTGCTGAGGGCAGGAAATGACATCATTACATGGATGATGGCCAGAAATAAGCACTTTATTCTCACATAGAAATTGATTAGCTGCAAATGACAGAAGAGAAAATGTGCAAGTCTTGTTCGTAATTTCAAGATATGAGACAGCCCAATTATCATGCTGGGAGAGCCCAACTATAATGGGGTCCAGAGTATTTGCTTCCAGGGGATGCATACGACCCATAGGCCTTATGTTTGATATCCCTGGTATAGGAGAATCTCCTATATATATCAGAGCGCTCAATCTTAGAAAATCACTGGCTGAAAGTCTGAGCATCTGCTGTGCAAAGAACTAAGATAAAAATTCCACAAGTTGCTCACAAGCTCTTGATTGCAACCAAAATAGCTCTCTGGATTCTAGTCATAGATGACACCACCAGTTGCATCCATCTGGACCTCAAACTGTATTTTCCAGGTATACATAAGTTCAATGCATCATTCTCACATAGCATGGTATTTGCATTCCACCCTTTGCAGAACAGTAAAAAGTTATGCATGGCAATTCAAAACTCTCTTGTAACTTTGGTTAATTTTTTAACCAAGTGGGTTAGCTATAAATTAAGACATGTATCTAAAAATAAGTGGCCTTATGAATTTTTGTAACATCATGAACTCAAAGGGCCAAAGGCATCCAGTGTTTCCCGGGCAACAGGGAATGCAATTTACATTGTTTCCCCCCAGCTTAAAGGTCCAAACCCCACTTCCTTGAGATGTCATCCACTCAGCAGGCCACTGAATGCATCTCCCAACTTCCCTCCTGCTTGTACCTCTCCATCCTAAAGCTCCAGCTGCAGGCAGAAGAAAGGGGATCACTAGGTCTTCAAGTGTACTACCCAGACCTTATGATGTCCTCTGGGGTAGCCCAATTCCCTTTAGTCAATCAACAAGCATAGACTCTAGCAATTTACTTGAAAAGGGATATTAAAGCTTTTCCAAGTTAGTAAATAAAAAGAAATCCTTGCACCCCACAGCCTGAAGCTCTAAAATAAGGATCGAATTCAATGAGTGACATACATACATTTCAAGTAGAGCAGAAAAACTAACTAGCTAATTACTTGTCTAAAGTCTCAAGAATTCCGCTGTACACGGTACAAACAGGCAGAGTGTGCTGCAGCACTCCAGGAACAAAGCACAGCTCTACAGTCTCCCACTCCCACTTATATAGCTAAAGCTTATGTGGATCTAGTCCAATAAAATAATCTTAATTCTGTTGAGTCATGATCTGCTCCCCTCCATTTCCATGACACATAGCTCAGGTATCTACTATAACTCCAAATTGATGGCACCTAATCACTGTCCTCGAAGACCCCATGCTCATCAGATAACAAGCTACTCAGTAAGCTACTCCCCTTTGGTTCCCAGGCAGTACTCTCCACTCTGATGTCTTAATGTGGTAAAGTTTCCCTTACTGGGCATCTCAATCTCTTCAATTGATTTCACACTCTCCTCACCAACTGGACTTTTCTACTTCAATACAACCCAGATCTTACACAGAAAGGCATCTTACTTCAAAGCACAGCATCCTTTCCCCCACATTCCCCATTTACTCCTGAGAGGATGTAACAGGGGAGGGGTGAGAATCCCACCACGCTGACAACTTTATTATGCAGAATTGTAATCCTCTACAATATTTATAGAAGTCACTTCTGACATTTCTTTCGCATTACTTTGTACTTACGATTGAAAAGGAATGAAGTGTTGCTTGTCCTCATCATCTACTTTCCCATTAATTATGTCAGTTACATCCATTACTGAAATCAAAAAGAAAGAAACATCATTAAAGAGATCAACATCTAAAGAAACAGAATGGCAAAGACACAGAAAGACATCTTTGTACTTCATGACAGACATTAGGAACTGTTTTAAGGCAAAATATATTCATATGTTCAAAGATAGCCTGTTATTTTCACATCAGTGAAAAAGCAGAATCTTCTGAAATTCAAAATGGATATGGATATACGCATATGTGAGCCACATACTGAAACATGTTGCAAATGATAATCCACTTCACAGCAGAGTTTATGCTTTCACAGACGACGCTGCAAGACTAAAGAGGAGGTGGTAATAAGAATGCAAACTCTCATTTTTATATCAATTAGGTGTGTTTTGGGATATACATGCCACATATCCCAAAAGAGATTTCAAGAACTCACTCAGCACTTGAAATATTCTCCACCAAGACATTTATTTTAATCATGGCATATCATGTCATAAGGACTTATTTACCAACAAGGTAACTTGCACAAAACCAGTCACTGAGCAACACAGTTGTGCTTGAAAGAGGCATTGGCCTGACAAAGGAGAAGCCATTCTGGTCAGCATAAGTCAGGGCACCTCCATGGCTTGATACTCTAACATTTATTTAAGAGATTTTTTTATCCTGCCAAGGCAGCTTATGAAAGACAAAAATTACAAAAGCCACATAGGTACAGTAAAACAAAATAAGTAACAAGCCATAAAAAAATAGAAAATGCAGACACAAAATAGTACTGATAAAAACTGATGGCATAAAACACCACCACACCAAAAGAAACCGCAAGAACAGAAAATGCAGACCATATTCAAAAAGAAATAAATACCTTAAACAAAAAATGAACACATTCTATGGCAGAAAAGCCAAACAGAAAAGAGAAGTTGTACCCTCTCCAGTAGGATAACAGGGAGGCTGTAAACCTCAATTCAAAGCAGAGGAAATTCCATAATTCACAGATGCCTCGGGGAGCACACAAAACAACAAGAGACTTAAATCCTGGGGCCCTGCCTTACATCTGGCACTCTGACAGAGCCCATTTCTAAAACCAGGAGGTTGCACATACACATCATGGCTTGCAACCCATGATGGACTTTTCCTCCAGAAATTTGTCGTCCCCTTTTAAAGGCATCGAGGCCAGATGCCACCACCACATCCTGAGGCAAGGAGTTCCACAGACCAACCACACGCTGAGTAAAGAAATATTTTCTTTTGTCTGTCCTAACTTTCCCAACACTCAATTTGAGCGGACACTCAATTGCCAGCAGGGTCTGCAGCATTCTCACTGCATGACTCCTTGGGCTCTGTGGGGGAGTGACACTTCTCAAGGGTCATGAGGCCCCGTTCTCTGCTGTCATCAGTCAATGAGGCAAAGAGAGCGGAGGAAAGGAAGGGTGGCAAAGTGGTAGCCACGCTGGCTGGTGCAAGTGATTCAACAAAAGGATGAGGTGGCTGTGGCTAGAGTAGGCTCCCTGTATCACATGCCAGCCCAGTTTGACCCATGTAGTACTCCCTCCAATAGGACCATGTGCTACAGCCTCCCAGCCAGGTGTTAAATGCCAGGTCGTCCTTTGACCATCTCCTGCCACAGTTTGTGGTTAGCAAGAAGCTTTGTCGAGTGGCTAATGTGGACTGTAGACCCACTTCTTTTGTCTCTGTCATGGGTGGTTCTGGCCAGTTATACAAAAGGTGAGGGCCTTGCTAGTGAGGACAATTTTCTTGGATGAGTTCCTTCCAGCTGGTAGATACCCCTCTGGAGACTCAAAGCCTTGCTTCTGTGTTTGTTTCACATGCTTGCCCTTTTCCAAGGGAGCTATCTTTCTACCTGTGATCTGCTCTATTCAAACGGCATTCCTTGGATGTATGTGTTTACATGGGTGGGGATAAGGGAACCTGAACCCTGGGTACAGGGGTCCCTAGTAGTTCTTTACTTTTTTCCCCTATATGAGAAAGGTGGGGGTGCTCTGGCATGGGAAGGCATGGTACATGTGTGTGTTTTGCCCTTGAGGCACCTCCCCATGGTTGAAGTGGTAGGTATTGCTGAGTTATTCATTCCTAGTGGCTAGACAGGGGGTGTCCCCAGAGTTGGCCACTCATCGGCCCTACACCTGCCCCTGCCTCCTGCTGAGTTCACTCTGGCAGCATTTCTCTGGCTGCAAGTGTTGATCCTGATTGGATGCAGTGACTGGTTCCTTGGACATCACATCAGTAATTCACAGAAGTCGCATAGGTGCAACATCTGAAAAGGATTCAGCTGTAAGAGCTCCTTTACACTTTATGCAGGAGGTACGCTTGCCATGGCTACTATGGTATTGCACCAGTGTTATCCTGCAGCAAACACAACGTATGAAAGGCACACAAACATCCCTGAACAAGTTACACAACAGGGAAGTATAAAATACAACAAAGTGACTTAATTGTTGGCATCCTTCAGTCTCGGAAGATTATGGTGTCACGCTCTGAATGGTGGTTCTGGAACAGAGTGTCCTCTCCAGTGCGCGAAGCCTGGGTAAAGTAGGTATGGAGGATAGGCTGTTACCCATGCAGCAAATCCCCCCTCTCCACGTCGCTGAAATAGTCCAATGGAAAGGCAGTGGCCAATACGGTTGGTTCCAGCGGCGTCGCAGGAGTTGCCAGAACGTGACTGTGTTCAGCTATGAACTGCCTCAGGGACTCCGGCTCCGGATTTTGCCTCGAGGTTGACTCCTGAAGCCTTTTCCATAACTGGATGTAGCCACAAGGCAGTGGAGGTTTGGGGTCAGAGTTTTCCTTCTCTCAGATGAGCTGCCTTCCCAGGCTGACGAGTCCCATCTACCCGGTGGCTGTTTAGTCGCCTCTTACGACAAGTACAGCCAAACTGAGGGCCTATTCTTATCCCCAGCCCCCAGGGGAAAAGTGACTTAATTGTTTTCAAGAACTACAATATGCCAAGTCAGCAGTTGTTCAATATTGAACAGCTGTTCTTTCTTACAGTATATTTTGACAGTCTGCCTAAAGAGAATGGATTACCTGCTACACCAAAAGGTCGTCGTAGCCCAGAGGTTAGTTTTTTTGTGTTGTTGTCCCTTAGTTCCATTCTGCCTACTCGTACAATCTGACAGACAAAACTGATTTTCTCTCTTTTCAGGTCTTTGCTGCCAAGGTCCTAGAAATGTGAAGTGTTCGTGCATTAGCTTTAGAAAATACATTCACATCCTATCTGAATATTGTTTTCTATTAGCCTTCCCAGATGCCATCTTCTCAATGCTAAAATTTATTTGCATAGCAAAAATTTTCCATACATTTTAAAAAATGATTTAACAGAATTAGCATAAAAAATGTATTTCCTACACAAACATCAAGACTGGTCCAATTTGGGTAACATGCTTTAAAAAAAAAATCAGAAACTCCAGAAAATATCTTACTTTAACAACAGCAAAAAAAAAAAAAAACTTTTTAAAATGTGCCCCCAAATTGCACTAAAGCCACATGGAATGTTATGTGGCTTGCAATAGCTCCGGATGCTAGGGAATGCCATTCTAGCCCCCACTGTCTGAGGTGGTGTGCAACTAGCCACTTTTACTTGTTCAGGTGGCTGGGTTAGCTTTTGCTTTTACTTCTCTCCTGGCTTGCTGAAGATCCTGGAATTTGACAAGCTAGCCAGTTACGAAATTTATCCCACAGTTACTGGGCTCATGAACCTGTTGTCTCCCACTGCTCCCCATGATCAATATTTTGTGGGTACACATCCAACACAGGATAATGAATACTTATGCCCATTGATTTCAGTACCTCTCTATGTGGATTGTGGCCATAGCCCCAAATGCACCCTCTCTAGAACATTCCTATCTACTTCAGTAAGTTCCACAGCAAAACAGTCAAACTTGAAAATGTTTCCAACATGTTATTCTTTTAAAAATATAATTGGTTTAGCTTATTATGCACAAGAGTGCTATAACAAATAAGAACAGTGGAGTAGGTTCACCATAGTCACTATTTCAGCTATGTGCTTGAAAATTATACACACATACACTTATTTTATATGTCACTCACTGTAGAGCAGGGTTGTCAAACATACGGCCTACCAAATGAACAATATTGACTCAATATGCAGCACTATAGGTGCATAGGTGGCTACAGCCATAACTTACAATGGCTATGAATAATGCTAACCCACTCAGGTAGTCATTGTGTCTGTTATACAAATATGAGGCATAAATACGATGTATAAAATAACCTGCAGCAGGTGCCATGAATCTTATCTGGCCTTCTGTAAGAAATGAATTTGACACCCCTGGTCTAGGACAATAGCTAGTCAACTGAAGATGACATTGAGACATAGCATTTCCAATTTTCCAAAGCATGGTTTGGGGGATCAGGAACAAATCTTCTCATGAAGTTGCTTCCCCCTACTCAGTTTAATAAATAACTTATTTGTATGATAAAACTGTATTTTGCCATTACATTCAAAAGAGAGTTATGGTTTAAGCAAGTCTTTCAGACCAGGATACAAACCACAATCAATCTGCAAAATCTAGCTCAAGTAAATATAGTCTTTAGTCCCCCGTTAGAGACTAAAAAGTCTCCAAGGATGGTGTGAGAAAAAGGAAGAAGAGCTTTGGTAGATCACAGAATGAGTTCTATAGCTGCAAGCAACATGTACCTTGCAAAATATCAAAACATGACAATACCAGAATGTCATACATAAAAAGAGAAAACTCACTGTGAAGACTGCACGGAGATTGTGTAATCTGTCTATGTCTTTTGGTAGCCCAGAACTTGACCACCTCACCAGATAGTTCTCACTATACAAATAAAACCCGCATTTATAAACAGCATCGTAGTTTTTGTCTTACAAGCAAAAGTTATGTGTCACATCACTTCAAAACTGACATTTAACCAAGCAAGCAGAAATTCTACTCAAAACACAATTTTGTAAAACAGCTCCTCAGACAATAATATTTTATATTTATACATCTCAAGAAGAGCGGTAGTAGGAAATACAAAAACATGGTATTATTTCCTTCTATTCATGCTGCAGAAAAAAATTTGTTCTGAAAAAGTATGGAGGAGCCTTAGTTTGAGTTATTTTCTCTGATACACCACGAAAGGATTAAAGGCATTTAAACCGGTTTCCCGACATCAAGTTATAATTATCATCAACTCATGATGCCTTTTTCCCCCAGATTTAACTTGTCAAAATATAAATATTTAGCCTATTTCAATAATCATTTATACTTTGAATGTGCTACTTGCTGTATAGCCTTCATATTTTCTGCCTTCAGATCTGTAAAACTGAAGACTATTATTACCATTTCAAGAACTCAAGACTCACAACTCTCACATTGAGGAGGAATGCAAAGATAGAAGAATTTGTTTGGTTTGGGGTCCTCTCTTTCACAAACATATGGGAGTGAGAGGGAGTGGAGCAGGATGTAGAATTTGTATATCCCCAACTCTTTTAGCAGGGGCCCCTCCCCTTCGGAGGCATTCTAGGAGGGGGGAGCAAAACAGAGTCAGAGTAGAAGGCACAGGATTGGACTCTAAGGCTGTCATCTTATCCACAGTAAGCCCCATTCACTAAAGTGGACTTCTGAGTAGACACGCATAGGATTGGGCTCTTAGGCTGCAATCCTAGGCACTTTCCTGGGAGTAAGCTCCATTGACTAGAATGAGACTTACTTCAGAGTAGACATACCTAGGATTGGGCTCTTAATCCTGGCAGAGATATATATCTGCACCCATTTTCACATACTAAGGGCAGGTGAAAAGGGATTCTACGTGTGTACAACATGCTGTCCAGCCTTGCCAGAGATCTTCCTCGTCCTTCCCCTACAAGCATGCCCTCCGCCAGCCAGCATTTGCAGCTCCTCTCCAGCAATGCACAGCAGCTGCTCAGGGCAGCAGAGAACATACAATTGCATGCCAAGCGCCTTCCCAAAGACACAGAATATTCTGATACCTGAATTAAATCATATTTAATTGCTTGTTTGCAAATGTAGCTGTTTCTATGTGCACCTAAGGACCCCTCTCGTGTAAGAATTCCTTTTTTGTTCTTACTCCCACAGTTGCTCAGAGTAATTTTACTACATGGAACTCATGTAAACCATTTTTCGGAATCCATTCACTGCTTCCTCTCCTCGAAGTAGTGCCACACTACATACTACACGCTACAAGTGCACCTGTACAGTATTTTTCCCCCCATGTGTAGAAAAAATAGCTAGGGGGAAGGGGATGTGGAGATTGACAGCCTAATCCTATGCATGTCTACTCAGAAGTAAGTTCATCTTTAGGGGGAAGCACATAAAAAAATATTTCTCCAATAAAAAATGGTTTAAAAATAAATAAATAAATAAATAAATAAATAAATAAAATATTAACAAGTTGTGAGTTCCTGCACCTTTTTTCCACAAAAAAAGCACTCTGTGTGTGTTTGTGTGTGTGTGTGTGTGTGTGTGTGTGTGTGTGTGTGTGTGTGTGTGTGTGTGTGTGTATTTCAATTGACCAGCAAACAAAATATTCCATAAAACACTGACCTGATGAACTTGGATTCCAATGGATCATACAAAGACATAAGAACTTCAGCATCTTCACCAATTTTGCAGACAACATTTTTTAGGTTTACAAATAAAGCCAACGAAGGAGTCGCAGCAAACTTAGCTTGTCTACTAATGTCCAGATTCTGTTTTTGAGACTAAGAATGAAGGAAAGGGAGAATAAAAAACTACTGAATAGTCTGTAGCAACTACAAAACCATTTGACCAGCAGTTTTCAAACTCTCAGAGAGTTGTCAGGAGAGTTTCAAACTCTCAGAGAGTTTGAAAACCACTCTAAGTCCTTGCAGGGGCAGGAGGAAGGCAGCGACGCAATCCCCAAGATCATGCCACTCCAGGAGCTACAGGGGCTTGGCACCAGAGCCTACTGCAGCCCCCCTGGGTTGTGGGGAGCCCTGCATGACCTTCTGCAGGGCTCCCCGAAGCTTTGAAAGCAAAAGTGGAGCGATCGCACCCTGTCTCTGCAAAAACCAGAAGTGGAGTGCAATCGCTCCATTTTCACTTTCAAAGCTGTGGGGAGCCCTGCAGAAGGTCGCACAGCGCTCCCCGCACCCCCAGGAGGCTGCAGGAGGCTCTTGTAAGTACAGCCAAGCCCCTGCAGCCTCCTGAGCGCCACGATCCTGGGGATCGCGTCACTGCCTCCTCCCTGCCTTCTCGCTGCCCCCACCCCTTAAGGGGAAAGAGGTTAGGGCCTCAGACTGGGGCGTTGCGATGCCCCAGTTTGAAAAGCCCTGCATTTGACTAAGAACAATACAAACATTTACATAAATCTGACCTTAAAAATACTTGTGGATCCAGCTCCCACCCTAAAGCTGATCTTCTGTGGCCTGTTCACTCATTTCTCCTGCACTACAAAGGGCTCTACCTGCTGTGACAGTGATAGTGAGAGAAGGGCAGGGACAGAAGGTATATACAATAGCTGTAAATGACCAGGAAGGCAGCCTCTACAACCATAACAACCTTGCCAGTTGTCTGGTACAGGGGTAGTTGCATATCCATCTCTTCAGGGTGCAAAGTGCAGCACTGAGCTATCTCAATGACTCTCTCCCCCCAAATCTAAAAAGGACTTGGAAACAAGCCAGAATAGCCCTGCAATGCCGCCACAGTGGCAGCAAGAGGTGCAATTTGCCATTTATCTGTCTGCTTGAGGAAGTGGCATCTGACCCAAATGAAAAGACCTGCATAGATTCTCAGGCAAAACCTTATTTCCTACAACCGGGAATTTTGGGTGCTATACTGCTAAATGAAAAACCCTGACTTGTCCTCTTTTAAAACTCTGGAAAGGGGCTAAACACCACAGCTAGACAACATAAGTAGTGTCTTTTGGATACGTAATTGTGGAAACACTTCACAGCCTGAATGCATTAGCCAATCCTTTTTTTAATAGTCCATTCCAATTCTCATTGCACTTTATACATTTCATAACAGAAAAGTGGGAGAAAGTATACATGTTATCTCTTACTTTTTCCTCCAGTAGTCTTTCTTCCACTTGCTTAGAAGCGATTTCATGAGCTCTGAAAAGGCTGATGGTACTCGTTTGTTCTGGATCTAAAATATTACCATCTTCATCCCTTACTACGAGGTCCAGATCAAGAATTCTGTATGAAAAGGGATACAACTGAGACCAGGCTCAACGTAACATTCACTCAAACCAGGAAACTTCTCAGAAAGATCTCCCTGACTCCAACCCATATGCATAATATAATGGCTGCGGGGTAGGCAAGAAAGAACCAATAATGTGTTCACATGCACCCCAAGAGGCACCTGTCTCTGTAGTATTCGCAACATAGGATGAGAGAAAGGAATAATACAAGAGCTATATCTTGTCTTTTAGATGTCCCCAAGAAAGCATACACACTTCAGCCAGAACCAGGTTGTCATACTCTTTCCATCACTGGTTGCTATGTGAAGACAGAAGTTCTGACCAAAGAGAAGCAAGACCCCTAACTGAATTATGGGTACTAGAGGAGGCCTTTGGGTAACAGGAGATAAGCGTAGACCAATGGTTTCCAAACTGGTGGGTCGGGGAACCAGAAGCAGGGCATTCCCCCTGGAGAGAAGTGGCCATGCAGCAACAGCAGTGACAACTTCGCAGCAATCATGCTCCCACAGCAACCAAGAGGCTGCTTTACATACCTGGGGTAGCGCTGGCCTAAAACTCTAAAAAGTAAAATGGCACTGATCTATTTTGCCAAATGAACTGAATTCTCTAAATTTCCATCTTAAATTCCTCATGATACATAATTCAAGAGAAAACTAAGGGGAGATACAATAGCCATCTTCAAATATCTAAAGAGCCATCACTCAGAAGAAGGAAAGAACGTGTTCTTTGTGATGCCTGAGAGCAACAGCAGAGCCAATGAGCTGAAACTGCAGGCAAGTAGATTCAGGCAGGACATGAGGAAGAATCTCATAGCTCGAAGAGCTGTCCAGCAAAGGAACAGTCTGCTTCGTGAAGTTGTAGGCTCTCCCTCATTAGAGATTTTCAAGCCTCCACCTGTTAGGGATGCTGTAGTTGCCTATACTGAGAGGAGGTTTAGACTAGATGACCTCTAAAGTTCCTTCCAACCTTCTGTGATACTAACTGGTGAGCCAAGAGATTTTATCAAGTGCCTATTTGATCAATTGTTTTATCAATTGTTTCCTTAACAATTCTACGATTATTACAACAGATAGTCAGCACTACTCCTTATAAAACCTCAAACCCAATGCTAGCTATAACTAGCTTCATAAATATTTTGCAGTTGTTTCAACAAAATAAAACTGCTGTTTTTACAATATTTCATTAAATGAAAGGGAGGGCAAACAAGCTGTTTTTTGAAGTCCACAGGGTAGTTACTGAAGACATGACAAATAACATTTATGGAGATATCCATAATCTGAAATAGCCATTTTTGTTTCATTAACAGAAAAACATAATACACAGCTCACTGTAACAAAAATTGCATTGCTTTATAGTACACATTTTACTCGGAGCGAGATCTAAACTCAGTTCTTTTTCCAGTTTTACAGAGAATGTTGTGATCATTTCATTAGTTCATCAAAACAATAATGAATAAGAACACAGTACAAGATGGTCTATAAAGTCTGCGCATTTAGCATCTGGAGGTTATTCAGAATACCTTTCACCAGCTCCTTAGCCAGATGGCAAAATAAAGTAACCAACAAATAAATATTGATAACATCTGGTTAATTGTATGGCATAGAACAGCCCATATTGTAGACTACACATGTTCTGTGCCGCAATGGTGCTGAAGGCTTTTTTCCCCCAGAACCGTTTCTATAGATAGGAGACAAGCACTCTCTCAACAGAAAGTAGTCATGTTATGCATCCCAGTGACACTGAGAACCCGAGCTCTTTAGCACCACAAGAGTGCACCACCAGCACTGGGTGTCGCAAACATGCTATAGGGCACATCTGCAGCACCCAGAGAGAAGGGCCAACCCCGCTGCTGGGCCAGCACCTGTCAGGGCTGAGCCTCAGAGCCACTCAGAAGGCCGGCCAGCACTCCAGCAGTGCTGGTCAGTGATAAGTAGTATTGAGGCAGGGGGAGACAAGGAGTGGGCAGAACAAGGCAGGGGGAGCAATCAGGGCAGGGGGTGAGACCAGCGGAGCTCTGCTCTGCCAGATCCTGAACTCCAGTCAGGCCAGAAGGTCTGACACTGACAGAGCAATCATAACTTGCACTGGAACACCCAGATCAGCAGCCCTGCGCTGTATTCAAGTTTGGGGCTGGTTGAGGTGCGGCTCGAGTCAAGGGTAAAAAATTCCCCTTACCCCTGGGAGAGCTGCAGCAGCCCCAATTGGTATGCTTGGATCTGCGCCACCTGAAGAGTGCCAAATCCTGGCCCTGCCACTCACCCACCCACAGGCATGTCTGTCATTTCACAAATGCAAAAGGAGTCACAGGTGTGAATACACTTTCTCTATTACATTTGCCTGCAACATCAATATCCTTTCTTGGAGCAAAGGAAGAATACGCAATGGTCAATGAATCATTCAGCAAAATCCTATGTGTAAAAGAAAAATACTACATATTTCAAAAATACACATCACAAACCTGTTTCCATAGTCAATCTTGGCAGTAACTTTCTTCTTTAATTCCTTGAGCTCATCCTGGGGTAGGGTTCCAGACAGAATTTGTGATCTCCATTCTATAAGGTCATATATCATGTGTCTCACACTGTGGAACATTTCTCGGTTATCTTGCTATAAAGAGAAGAAAACACTCAAAAGGAACTGTTCAGCTATCAGACTTCCCTTACAGGGGAGTGTATTAGGGAACCAAAATGCTGGGGCAAGATGTGAGAAACCCAGGTTCAAATTTCCCCTCAGTTATGAAGTACACTGTGCGGTCTTAGAAGTCACCATTTCTCAACCCAACCTATTTCATAGCTTATGAAGTTAAAATGCTATTGTGAGGGAGCCAGTGATGCAGGGAATAAAACAAATGGAAAAAAACTACCTATTGGGTGGTTCAAAAATTGCGAGTACTTGACTGGTGAAAACTGAATCCATTTTTTGGATTTGCAAGAAGAGATAACAGAAGACCAATTCTATGCTTGGGATCATTAGAAAAGGTATTGAGAACAAAACGGCTAATATTATAATGCCGTTGTACAAATCGATGGTAAGGCCACACCTGGAGTATTGTGTCCAGTTCTGGTTGCCACATCTCAAAAAAGACATAGGGGAAATGGAAAAGGTGCAAAAGAGAGCGACTAAGATGATTACTGGGCTGGGGCACCTTCCTTATGAGGAAAGGCTACAGCATGTGAGCCTCTTCAGCCTAGAAAAGAGGCGCCTGAGGGGGGACATGATTGAGACATACAAAATTATGCAGGGGATGGACAGAGTGGATAGAGAGATGCTCTTTACACTCTCACATAACACCAGAACCAGGGGATATCCACTAAAATTGAGTGTTGGAAGAGTTAGAACACACAAAAGAAAATATTTCTTTACTCAGCGTGTGGTTGGTCTGTGGAACTCCTTGCCACAGGATGTGGTGATGGCATCTGGCCTGGACGCCTTTAAAAGGGGATTGGAAAAGTTTCTGGAGGAAAAATCCATTATGGGTTACAAGCCATGATGTGTATGTGCAACCTCCTGATTTTAGAAATGGGCTATGTCAGAATGCCAGATGCAACGGAGGGCACCAGGATGAGGTCTCTTGTTATCTGGTGTGCTCCCTGGGGCATTTATTATTATTATTATTATTATTATTATTATTATTATTATTATTATTAACAGTATTTACGTATATACTGTTTTTGAACTAAAAGTTCACAAAACGGTTTACAGAGAAAAATCAAATAACTAAATGGTTCCCTGTCCCAAAAGGGCTCACAATCTAAAAAGATGCAAAAGAATACCAGCAGACAGCCACTAGAACAGACACTGCTGGGGTGAGATGGGCCAGTTAGTCTCCCCCTGCTATAAAAAAAAAAAAAAAAAAGGAACACCCACTTGAAAAAGTGCCTCTTACCCAATTAGCAGGAGTTTGGTGGGCCGCTGTGAGATACAGGAAGCTGGACTAGATGGGCCTATGGCCTAAACCAGTGGTGCTGTTCTTATGTTCTTAGCTAGATGCTGGGATTAACAATAACTATTTCACAATGTTCGATAGCTGGCTGAAGCAATTTGTAAAATGCGTTAAAAGATACTGCTGAGTTTTTGCTGTTTTTCATCTTCTGAACCAATACAAAAGTGAAATGGCTTGTGCTGAATTTCTTACAGTTGGTTTTCTGCTATAGGACAAGTTTGAAGAGCTAACAAGGAATGAAAATATACAAGCTGTACAACAATACTGAGTCATCAATTAAAATTTTTCTCATAGGTAGTCTGATAGCTCAAATTAGTTTCAATGGGTGGTACTTGCTACAGGGAGCCACACTTTGGTCCATGGAACAAGAATGAATGGGATCAAAATTAAAAAGAATTGTACATCTTGAGCCTGACCCAAACATCCTCATTTTCTGCAGCACACAGGCAGCTGGCGAATACATGCACGAAACAGATACTTGAGGGAGAGTCAGCATGGCTTTTGTAAGGGTAAGTCTTGCCTCACGAACCTTATAGAATTCTTTGAAAAGGTCAACAGGCATGTGGATGCGGGAGAACCCGTGGACATTATATATCTGGACTTTCAGAAGGCGTTTGACACGGTCCCTCACCAAAGGCTACTGAAAAAACTCCACAGTCAGGGAATTAGAGGACAGGTCCTCTCGTGGATTGAGAACTGGTTGGAGGCCAGGAAGCAGAGAGTGGGTGTCAATGGGCAATTTTCACAATGGAGAGAGGTGAAAAGCGGTGTGCCCCAAGGATCTGTCCTGGGACCGGTGCTTTTCAACCTCTTCATAAATGACCTGGAGACAGGGTTGAGCAGTGAAGTGGCTAAGTTTGCAGACGACACCAAACTTTTCCGAAGTGGTAAAGACCAGAAGTGATTGTGAGGAGCTCCAGAAGGATCTCTCCAGACCGGCAGAATGGGCAGCAAAATGGCAGATGCGCTTCAATGTCAGTAAGTGTAAAGTCATGCAGATTGGGGCAAAAAATCAAAACTTTAGATATAGGCTGATGGGTTCTGAGCTGTCTGTGACAGATCAGGAGAGAGATCTTGGGGTGGTGGTGGACAGGTCGATGAAAGTGTCGACCCAATGTGCGGCGGCAGTGAGGAAGGCCAATTCTATGCTTGGGATCATTAGGAAGGGTATGGAGAACAAAACGGCTAATATTATAATGCCGTTGTACAAATCGATGGTAAGGCCACACCTGGAGTATTGTGTCCAGTTCTGGTCGCCGCATCTCAAAAAAGACATAGTGGAAATGGAAAAGGTGCAAAAGAGAGTGACTAAGATGATTACCGGGCTGGGGCACTTTCCTTATGAGGAAAGGCTACGGCGTTTGGGCCTCTTCAGCCTAGAAAAGAGACGCTGAAGGGGGGACATGATTGAGACATACAAAATTATGCAGGGGATGGACAGAGTGGATAGGGAGATGCTCTTTACACTCTCACATAATACCAGAACCAGGGGACATCCACTAAAATTGAGTGTTGGGGGGGTTAGGACAGACAAAAGAAAATATTTCTTTACTCAGCGTGTGGTTGGTCTGTGGAACTCCTTGCCACAGGATGTGGTGCTGGCGTCTAGCCTAGACGCCTTTAAAAAGGGATTGGACAAGTTTCTGAAGGAAAAATCCATTATGGGGTACAAGCCATGATGTGTATGCGCAACCTCCTGATTTTAGAAATGGGTTATGTCAGAATGCCAGATGCAGGGGAGGGCACCAGGATGAGGTCTCTTGTTATCTGGTGTGCTCCCTGGGGCATTTGGTGGGCCGCTGTGAGATACAGGAAGCTGGACTAGATGGGCCTATGGCCTGATCCTGTGGGGCTGTTCTTATGTTCTTATGTCACTATGAACTTTAACAGCAGCAGTCACTGTTGTAAAATGAGGGCAGAAAGAATAGCCCTGAATTCTACCAATTCAGGGAACTGGGAAGAACAACAGCATGTGCAAGAGGAAGAAGATCCACTAATAGAAGTCCACTAAAAGAAGTGGATCAGGATGCTTTGATTGTATATTAACTGCTGAAAAGAAAACTCAGGCTGTGTGAAAATAAGGAAATGAGAATGAAAAAATAATCTGCAAAGATGAAAAATTTGCATTCTCTTGCATTTAGAATATTGAAACCATAAATAAAATTTAATTCTCAAATTAAGAAAGGTAATCCATTCCAAAGCTAAAGTTATATCCAAAGTTAAAGACCAGATTTCCCCAAGTACAGCAAAAGTGTTTCCTTTTTGTTCTCATACAAGCATATGAAGCTGCCTTATAGTACCAAACTGCTGGATCATCTAGCCAAATGTTGTCTCTCTACTCAAACTGGATGGAGCTCTTCAAGGTTTCGGCCAGGGACCTTTCATAGCCTCACTATTCAATATCCTTGCAACTTAAAAATGAACTTGGTTCCTTCAGAATGCAAAGCACATGCCCTATTGCTAAACTGTTGTCCTACAGACACTTAAGTCTTCTTAGCAGGTGTCTTTAGCATTACCGATCGACTGAGCTGTATATCATTACAATGACAAAAGGAATAGCACCCTCAAACCATGCCTACAGCCCTCGGAAAATCTACTGTACTTACAACATAGAGCTGCCGCCATATTGTGGACCATTCCCGTAGTGTTGTGGTAACTTCTTGAATGAGTGGTAGTTCACTGGGTATAACAATTTCATATTGCCTGTAAAAATTGGAATTCTCAAGTAATTAAAATAGTCTCACTGGAAAAGACACAGGCTTGGATAACTCCTTAGGCATGCCCACTGGATCTTTGACCTCTTCTGTCTGTGTGACAGAATGTTACGCTATGTTTACAAATTGATTTTCAAACTTTCTTCAAAGTGGTGATTTTGCACAAGAAACTGTCACCCAAAAGGAAGAGGCCAGAGATTTCCCTGGGCATGCCCAGTTCAAAACCAGTTTTTATTAATCAATGAATTAATTATTAAACATAATAACATCTTACTACGAATACTATGAATGCTAGAACTTCAATCCTATTTCCTTGACTTTAATTCCTCCCAATATTTATTTTATATCAGTTTTCCCCTGCCATAGAAAACAGTAAAAACCAACAAACTAGGCAACAAAATCTATTATCAAGACAACAGAGAGAGAGAGAGAGAACAAAAATAATCTAGACATAGCAGCATGATCATATCTTTTATAATATGCCTATTTCTAAGGTTAAAAATAGATTCTAAATATTCTTTTGAGATATCAATTATTTGACATTCATCAGTCAAGCAAGAAACAAATTAAAAGTCGTAAGTTACTATAAGGGCTTTGCTCAGCCCCAAACAGCACTACTTTTAAAAAGACAAGAGAACAACAGGGTGTTTGTGCCTTTAATCTACTATGTTTAAAGAACATATTACCAGAGCCTTGCACAACTGCTACACCATGCAGTATGTTAAAAGTACATGAAGGAGCTTTGCAATCACTCAGGAAAGTGCTATTATGCAGTAATCAAATGATTAGTGCTTTCATAATTTACATATTTAAAAGGGCATAAAAATAAATCGGGCAGAAAAGAACATTCAGGCTGTATCTGGCAAAGTTTTTGAACAATTCACACTTTTAGTTGAAGTGTCTCTTAAAATATCAGCTAATTTCTAACATGCACGCATACTTAACTGGGCACCATACTACCACTATCACGTACTCAATTTGTAAATAGCCCTACGTTAAGCACCAAGGACAACAGCATACATAAAACACTAACTGAAATGGAAAAAAGAGCTCTCCTTCAGAAGAGTAATAAGGATCTGGCAGAATAGGGTTATATGAATGATTCGTGATCTGAAAAATACACTTTGTAACAAATCCTTGCTGGAAGGCATAACCATTCTTCTTTGTTCTATTAAGAAAAAAAAAGGTTTAAAAGGCCCAGTAGTGGCATGAGGAAGCTTTAAAAAAAAGAAAGAAAGATAGTACAACAATCTGCATTTCTAATAGTAAGTAATTATAAAATGCATAACCAAAGAAAGAAAGAAAGAAAGAAAGAAAGAAAGAAAGAAAGAAAGAAAGAAAGAAAGAAAGAAAGAAAGAAAGAAAGAAAGAAAGAAAGAAAGAAAGAAAGAAAGAAAGAAAGTCAGTCAGTCAGTCAGTCAGTCAGTCAGTCAGTCAGTCAGTCAGTTTTCTTTCACCAAAGTATTTCAATCAAGACTGAATTATTATTCCCAAAACAAACTCTGACAAACCAGACATGAAAGTGGATATGCATCTCGACAGTGGCATAGCTAATATCAGGTTGCCCGGTGCCAAGCTCAAAACAATGCCCCAGAAGTGATGTCACAACTGGAAGTGACATCATGTCCAGATTTTTAGAGAAGTGAAAATCGAAGGAAAACCCACCTCCTCCCCCCCAGCAGCTCGCCACCCACTTGCTCTGCCACCTCCCCCCAGTCAGTGGCATAGCTAAGGCATCTATCTGCTACCTTTGATCAAAGAAGATTTTGTAGTCCCCCCACAACAAAATCTAATTTAATTAAGTAAATAAATAAAAAGTGTGCCCCTTATTGGTTAGACACACTGTACTGGGGTGAAGAAGGACGGTTATTCTCCACCCTGCTAAATATAAGAGGAGCACCACTTGAAAATGTGCCTCTTTACACAGTTAGCAGGGGTAACTGCATTATGATACTCATATTAATACCTTATTGGTTCCATGCTGTATCATAACAACATCTCATTGGCTCTCAGAACAATCAGTGTCACAGGATAAGTTCTGAGCTAAGAAAATCCACTTTTTGTTCTGTAAGGCAGATGTGTTTTCATTTTCTGGTTAATTTACCATAACTTTTGATACAATACAGATACTCTAATGTGGATTGCTGAATTGCATTCTGCATTAAATTACCTTTCCAATGATATATAACATGATGATATTATTCATACATACCAAGGTTTTCACAATTCTGGCCACTATGCCCCCCCCAAAGCTCGTTGCCTGATGCAATTGCTACCTCTTGTACCCCCACAGCTACACCACTGCACCTCAAACACCTGCCTAAGTGCACTTCATCATTCACTTTAATGGAACAAGCAGGTCTGTCCATGCAGAGCTGCTTTCTTCAACAAACTGAACTAAAAAGAAAGCTTGTAAACCAAGGAGTATTCTATCTTATATGGGAGCTTGGGAAGCTTCAATGAGCAGCTAACTTAGACCACAGTCTTTACTCAGTCAGGTTTACTATGGGTCACTACCACACACAATAGCATATGCCAGTACCAGACACTTCATACTGACCCAAGTGTCCAATAACTTGAAGAACAACTTGTGTCCTCCTTTACAATCCACAGCAAATCCCTTGTCAAATTTTCCAACTACCTTCTCCAATGGCCAGCTATTTTCTCTCTTCCTTAAACTGCCTCACCAACACTTTCAGTGAATGTCAGAGATGAGGACCCCTATGCTTGGTTACTCCTTTTGGACAGTTAGTTTGCTGAAAACCTGCCATGCAACCATTTCTCTAAAGGTTCTTTTTGGTATTACAAACTAAAATGGCAAAAGAGGTCACAATGATGGCTAGAGATTATGGCTAAATCTGGAAAATACTAATGTGAACAGAGTTTTCTAAACAGGACGAAGTGCAAAGACAAAACCACACAAATATTTTCTTTAAAGCTAAAAACTTACCCTTTTCCTTCAACTATTGCTTCTTTAAGCTGTATATAAGAAGCAGGAAATATGCCCTTTAACAGAAAAACACAAAATGTCATCATTTTCGCTACATATCCAAAAAGTTCATATTTTTAAGAAATATAACTTTCCTAGGTTTTGAAATATCTGGATAAAACAGCTCAAATTGTTTTAACCCTGCTCATATCTACACATTATATTCAAGAATACTTGAAAAGGCGATCCATACATAGGACTCAAATTTCTGCTATAAGAAGATTGCAGAAGTCTTAAGGACATAAGAGCAGCCCTGCAGAATCAGTCCAAAGGTTCATCTAGTCCAGTATTCTGTTTCCCACATCAGCCAACCACATGCTCCTGGGATGCTGTATCCCACTACTGCTGTTGATCCCCTGAAAATAAATATTCTGGGTAAAAAACCTCAGAACACTCACCGCAGACACTCGTCAATAAGTCGACCCCATAGATAAGTCGAGGGCAGGTCTTGAGCCAACAATCATGGAATTTTCTATGACCCTCGGATAAGTCGGGGGTTAAACTTAGAGGGTTGTCTGACTATAGTTTTGTCTGATTTTACCCAAGGCCAGATCCTGAAAAATAACCTACCACTAATTGTTACCTAAGAACTGTAACCTCTAATTTATTAAAAACATAGTAAAATATCATAAGATACATTTTTATTCTTTTTAAATTCTGGTCTTCACCACCTTTTTGTAAACACTATCAGAGTAAGTGCACTGTAAACAACATACCAGTAAATCAGTGGTTCCCAACCTGGTATTCATGTACTTCCAGGGACACTCAACAGGACCTTTAGGGGTACTTGAAAAAGAATGGAATAATGGTAGAAAAAGGCAGGTCATGCTCCAGAATGCCTTGCAAGGACCAGCAAGGCAGGAAGGGAGGTAGCTAGCCGGCTTTGAAAGCCCCACCAACAGCTAGTTTTTGGTCATCAATTCATGTATGAACCAGTGATTGAAAACCAGCACAGTAAAAAAGCTGAAACATAATACGGAAAGTGATCAATTGCCTAGAATTTCTCAGCACACTTCTGGTGCAAAACAGTGCAAAGGCAGAGTCTTCTGTTCCTCAAACAGATAAAAAGAGAAAACACTGTGATGAATACATGAAGTCTGGGTTTTCATAGAGAGGAGATGAGGGCTTGTATTATTACAAACATTTCGCTAATATGAAGGGTACAATTTATTATTGCCAAGGGATATGCAAATGAAAAAGGTTGGGAACCACTGCAGGAAACCATGAATCAAATCCACCTTTAAGGTGTCTGGTGTGTTATGCCAGAAGCTCTACATACAACATACAACCCATAACACATAACTGAGAGTGTGCAATTCAATTCACAGCAGAGAGATGCAGCTGCATATATTTGCAATCCTTTTTACTCGGAAGTAGACCCACTGCTTTCCATGGGTGTTATTCTTAAGTAATGCTGCATTGAATTGTAGCCTGGGAATTGTTGCTTCAAATGGAAAGGGGATCCCATCCTGGTGTTGAAAAATAAGACCTCTGCCAAATGCAAAACCTTTGCAAAAGGTAATCAGGTTGCAGCAGCAAAAGGGAACAGAGGGGAATAAAAGGTTAACTTTGGTTGAAACATCCCAGGAAAGTAACTATAGCAACTAGTTTGCCTAAGCTTAGCAGAGAAAGTAACCTGTTCAGAGTTGAAAGGCTCTGCCCTCTGACTGACCCAGAGATAAGGCGAAGTGAGAATTGTAACTTGATTACTTGGCAAAAATTTTATGTACTATACCCGAGTATCTACGGTATCTAATTTTTTACAATTGAAGTTAGGAACCATCACCCCCATCTTGTGGTAGCAAATTCCAAAGAGACGTGCTGTATGTAGTAGTACTTTGCCTTCTACTACCAGTAATAAAGAAGGAAGGCACATAGTCAGGGCGACAGACCAGGGACAGACTGCACTTGCTCCCAGCGTGGAAGGGATTGTCACTCCCGAATTGGCCTTTTCAGCCACACTAGACCATTCAGAGTGCAATACCATAGTCTTTTGAGACTGAAGGTTGCCAACAACTACCAGTAATAGTTTGTCTTCTCTCAGTTCCCTGCCAATCAATTTCACTGGATGATACCCGGTTCTAGTGTCTCTAGACCAGTGATTTTCAACCTTTTTCATCTCACAGCACACTGACAAGGCACTAAAATGGTCAAGGCACACCACCAAGTTTTTGACAATTGACAAGGCACACCATGCTGCCAGTGGGGGCTCACATCTCCCATTGGCCCTATTAATAAATGACCTTCCCCCAAATTCCTGTGGCACACCTGTGGACCACTCACGGCACACCAGTGTGCCACGACACAGTGGTTAAAAATGGCTGCTCTAGACACTATCCTCTCTATCCACTTTCCCCCAATTGTATAAACCTTGTACTCTTGTATCATGTCCCTCCTTATACAATACATGTTTACCCAGACGCTGGTCCCACTATGTTCAATGGAGCTTGCTCCCAGCTAAGTGTGTACACCGTAGCTAGAGTCATTTTCCTAAACTAAAAAGTTCTAAATGTTGTAGATGTTCCTTCCAAGGAAAATGCTCCAGCCCCATATCATTTCTGTCACCATCTTCTGCACTTTTCAGTCTAAACAAGAAGCCTGTGTGAATTATTAGGAGATCTAGATCAGATTCAAAGAATTGCATAAATAGCTCCATATCTCCAAGGTAGGTTTAATCTATTTTTCTTGAGCAGGAGCCTTCAACATCACCTGGTAAACCTCTTTTGAAAGTGGGAGGAGGGGCTTAAAGTAGTTCTTTGGCTCTAGGATCTAGAGCAGGGGTCTACAAACTACAGCTCAGGTGGCACATCTGGCCTGCCATAAGATTTTATCCAGTCCACAGCAACTTGGGATTTTTTGTCAAAGCATTTGCTAATGCATGACATTGTTACTCATTATACAGGGTGACCCAAAAGTAGGTGGACAGTAGGTGGAATAAATGTTATCATTTACTGTCCACCTACTTTTGGGTCACCCTGTATATATATATATATCACTTCTCAATTTAAGCACAGTATTTTTTTTTCATAAATGTCACATTTCTCTTTTGTTCTGTATCATGCTGATTACAAAAAAAGATTCAGATAAAACATATTCATTCATTCAAATTTCATTCATACATTTATAGAAACAGATTTTTTTTTGGCCCGCAAAATGTGTAAAATATGTTATTTGGTCCTCGTACTGAAAAGTTTGGAGATCCTTGCTATAGTCGAGAGGCTGAAGCTAGCATTCATGGTGTCTGCTGAGGGCAGGAAGTGACATCTTAATGCACAAAGTGGCATCATTAAGCAGATGATGGCCAGAAATAAGCACTTTGTGCTGACATAGAAGAGAAAATGTGCAAATCTTGTTCATATTTTCAAGATATGAGAGAGCCCAATTCTCACACTGAAAGAGCCCAATTATAGTGGGGGCCAGATAAATTGCTTCCAGGGGTCTCAATTGGCCTGCGGGCCTTATGTTAGACACACCTGTTCTAGAGACTGAACAGACACCAATAAATTGCTTTCAATAAAATTCCTAAATAAATTATTAAGTTTAATTCTTCCTGGGTAAGTTCCTGTGACAAACGCAAACAATGTTTAGGCAACAATCGTAAATTGTACTGAAAATTCAAGTATCCTACTAAGTCACTGGATGCGCTGGATTATGAATTTACAGCCCAAAGCTAACCAATTTTCCAGTGCTGATGCAGCCACAAGGGAACAATTGTTTCCTTACCTAGAGGAGGCCTCTGTGATTGCCCACCATCACAGAATGTAGCACATGCCTTGCTTGAATGGCTGCATCAGCACTGGAAAGTTGGTTAGGATTGCGCTGTTAGTCTGCTAGACCAGGGTTGCCCAAACCAAGGCCCTGGGGCCACTTGCGGCCCTCAGGGACTCCCAATCCAGCCCACAGGGAGCCTCTAGTCTCCAATGAGCCTCTGGCCCTTCGGAGATTTGCTGGAGCCCATGCTGGCCCAACACAGCTGCTCTCAGCGTGAGGGCAACTGTTTGACCGCTTATGTGAGCTGTAGGATGACGGCTCCCTCCACTGCTTGCTGTTTCATATCTGTGATGCAGCTGCAGCAGCGAAGGAAAGGTCGGCCTTGCTTTGTGCAAGGCTTTTTATAGGCCTTGAGCTTTTGCAAGACCTTCATTCATTCATATAAGTTCAATTTCTAATAAATTCGTTTATGTAAATTTATTCAAATTTTAAATGTAAATTAATTCTTTTTTTTCCTGGCCCCAACACGGTGTCAGAGAGATGATGTGGCCCTCCTGCCAAAATGTTTGGACACCCCTGTGCTAGACTCTTAAAATCAGTAATTGAATCCATATGCCTTAGGATTCATTTTAAGAAACAATCTGACCATAGTGACTGCGTGCTACCAATTCGAACATTATATTTTGATCCTGCATACAAGGATTAATGGTCAAAACAGACTACAAGGTACAAGTTCAATTGAATAAACCTGATTCAGTTGAAATCAGTATCTTAAGTTTCGTCTTAAGACATTTTTGCATAAATTGCTATTAAAATTAAGTGTTCAAGATTACCACGAATTCTAAACCACTTTTCTCTAATAACCAAAAAATATTCTATAAAAGTCTATAACCAAAAAAAGCTTGTGAAGGTTAATCAAGAAGTCATTTTTCTAGAGAGCACAAGACCTTATAATAAAAGCAATTATCAAAAGAAATTCATTTTAGGGCTAACCTTTTTTTTTTTTTTTTTTACACAAAATACAAAGTCAACAACATCAGCACTTAGCCATGTTATTTCACAGAAGTTCCTAAATCACTTTTCAATAAGAAGTTTCAGAAGAGGGTGGTTACTATGAAATATCTCTGCCATTAGACAAAAAAAGTCACAATGGAAGCAGAATACTTACTTTTTTTGATTTTTTCCTTAAAGTGTAGCCTCTGTACCAACCTAAAAGAGAGGATTTCTTAATAAGTATCTGTCTCAACTAACTGCAAGGTACCACATGCTAACAAAATAAACAGATCTTCCCAAAAGGTTCAAATCTATTATAATTCACAAGTGACATCTTTGGTACAACAGTCCATTTTCCTAAAACGCTAGCATAGAAAGAAACAGATATCTGCTTTTATTCATAGAATTGTCATCCATGATACTGAGATACTGCCCTGAGAAGTTTCACCTGTTCAATTTCCTAAATGCGCCCAACAGAGAGTGCTCCCCTGCAAAAGATGGAAATGGGGAACCACCATGTTTTTCTGCCTAGCAGCCCAGGAAAATGACAAAACATATTTGCAGATGAGAATTTAAATAAGTATAATTTAACAATTTTTTTTTTTGTTTTGCACTGCTATAAAAATTTATGTTCCTTCTCCAAAGCACTCCATGTGATCATTGCAGAAGTTCCTCCCTCTGTTTCAGCTAGCAATATAGATTTTCCCCACTGACAGTCCTATTGTAGTGTAATTATTTCAGCCTATTGAAACATTTCTCACATTTGTGGCAGCAGCATGCCACGCCAAGGAAACAAAGAGGTAATTTCTCATTCACTGTGCACCCCAATCCACAACACATCTGCAAGCGATCAGCATTATGGGCTTTTATTGCTACCAAGCCCATTCTGGTTTAGTGTGACTGTTTAATTAAAAAAAAAAATCCCATACACAATAGTCATTCACATAGAGTGATGGTACTGTGCCAGGCAAATTGGGAGGGATCTTTCATAAAAACTGTACCCAATTCAGCACAGAATTGGCAAGCAAACCCACATTGTAAACTGTTCTGTATGTCAGTCTCAGTAAATATTGGTCCTTTTTTCCCCTTGATACTCTGGAGAAGCCATAGACAAATGTTATAACAAAAATGAGAAAAAGACAAGTCAGCTTCACTGCATATCTAAATTACTGATTGTTCCCCCTTAAGCACAAGCTTTTGTGCAAGCCATGTAGAGGGCCTGCCTACCTCATCCAAGAGAGATTATTGGCATATACCTGAGGGAAGCATAGAAGATCTCTTGCCTACCCACCATTCAGTTTCATAGTAAAATGATTGCAGATGGAAAACAAATACGAGCGAGAGAACTTTCTTTTTAGCCTAAATATTAGAAAGGAGCCTATTGAGACTTTCAGCTCAATTATTTTGGAGACACCTAACGAAGGTTCTATCTTAAGCCGTACAAAGTGTGGAAGAAAGCCCACCCCCTAAATCAGGCTCAGAAAGCCCTGAAAATTATGAGACTCTCTAGAGCAGGGGTGTCAAATTCTTTTCATACATTGGCCAAATAGCATTCATAGTGTCTGCCAACAGCTGGAAGTGACATCATTAAGCAGGAAATAATGTCATTAAACAGATGATAGCCAGAAATAAGCACTCTGTTCTCAAGTAGGAACTCAGTTGCAAATGACAGAAAAGAAAAAGTACAAATCTTGATAATATTTTCAAGAAATGAGAGAGCCCAATTATCACCCTGGGAGAATCCAACTGACATGTGGACTGTCCTTTCAACAGTGATGCTTCTGCTAAGGCACCACTTCACACCTCAGCAGCCCAGCGATGGCCTACGAAGTGACGCCTCACACATGACAATTGCACTTTCCCAGCACTGGTTTCCTCTCTCATCCCTCTTGATCTGCACCTTCCCGATAGCATTCCTTGCCTTCTGAGGCCCCTTCCATCTCTCCCTCCCAGAGCCTTGGATAAACAGCACTGAAAATGTAGCACCAGGAGAGCCTAACTATCACATGGACCATTTCTGACCTGCAGGCCTTATGTTTTGACACTCCTGCTCTGGTAGAGCAACAAAGAAAGTAGTTTAGGAAGGCTCAAAGGAAATGAGAAACTGGCAAATATTCTCCCAACTCCCAACCTCTATGTTCCACTTCAGTAGATGGAAGTACCTTCCACTTACATGTGAATGGGCTAGAATGCAACTCAAGGTTACCTTTAACTATCCTCCTTCACCACTGAGAAGCAGGACTTTCTGAAGCATACTTTCTTGGGTATGCTCCTGCAGGTTTTATAGGAAGCGCTCTTTGGGAGCCTCAAAGGACTGAGCATAGCTGAGGAACAGGTGCCTCATTTGTGAGAGACACGCTGCCTGATGGATAGCATGTCCCCACACTTATGAGGCACGTGGATTACAGGCTCCCTTTACAGCATATCTGTTTTGTGCTGTGTTTCTACAAATTACTGTGAATGTGCACCCTAAAGGACAGAAAATGAAAAAAAAAATCACAGGAAACGTGGAAAAGAAATGAAACATAAAAGGGCTGCTCATAGTTTACAACTAAAACTTGAAGTGCTAAATCTCATTACATGAGGCTAGAACTTCTGAAACATTTTCATTGTCAACACTAACACATTAGTGACACTGCATCATGTTACTAATTGGTGTTTATTCTATCAGGCCACACAACTTATTCCTTATGGTACCAGGCAATTAGGGTGAATTTTGGGTGAACTTAAGAATAGCTTTGGAATGAGTTAGAATTTTTCCTTTAAAAATTAATGTAATAATTGTACTTGTTATCCAGATTTTTTCTGTAAGAGTCATTTTTAGGAATAAATTAGGTATAGATAATGAGGGAAGCATGTAGAGGGTTTTGGGGAGGAAGAGAACTTTCCAAATATATATTTATATTTTGCATCGAATATATATATTGGATATATTTGCATTCGACTTGTTGACTATAAGCATTCCAACAACAACCTACATCCAGTAGGCCAATTTGGAGCTAATTTGTTTAATAAATAGAAACAACTTAGATTTAAACAAAAAATAAAAGTAAAATCAAATAGGTAAAGACAATTTAGAAAAATCAGCCTGGTAATTCTTATTCGATTACAGATCTTCAATTAACATAGCTCTTTTTGTTGCCAAGTGAAAGATGCCTAGGAGGGTATATACAATTGCCTGATTCATCATTCCCTTAAAAGTTCTTAATTAAAAAATACTCTTTTCCCTTAAGAGAAAAGAATAATTAGCCTCAATGTTCTCAACTGAGAGACATTTTTACCACTGAAAGAACTAAAATGTGTCTCTCAAGTATCTAGTTTTTCAAAGGTACAATTAACCAATTTTAATGGTAATTTTGTGCTCATGCTGCAAGCCATATAATTTTTCTAGAAGTTTAGCTGCTTGATTTCATGCATGTTCACAACCAAACAAAACACCATAGGGCAATGGTTCTCAAACTCTGAGGGACTTTTACTCCCTCAGTAAGTCTCTGTGGTGGAAGGGCTAGGACAGTGACGCAATCCCCAGGACCAAGTAGCTACGGGAGGGCACTTTTGACTTGCTTTATGTAGGTAGGGCTGTAGCAGGCTACAGAAGGTGTGGGAGCCCTGCGCAGCCCTCCACAGTGCTCCCAGAGGCTTGGAACATTCAGAAACAGCAGGAGCAAAGCACCTCCTGCAAAACAGAAGTGCTTTGCACCCCTTTTCCGAATGTTCCAAGCCTCCGGGAGTGCTGTGGAGGGTTGCGCAGAGCTCCTCTCACCTCCTGCAGCAGTCCTGCCTACATAAGAGTAAGTAAAAGCACCCCCTCAACCCCCCCCCATACAGATGCGATTCTGGGGATCGCTTCCCTGCCTCTCCCCTTCCCTGTCCCTTAAAGGGACAGGGGAACCTTTACACTAACTGGTGGGTTGCAATCCACCAGTTTGAGAACCACTGCCAAAGAGGAATAGGACCACTTAAAAGCAGAGCCTCATAAAGGGTCATCTCAGCCTCACTTTTCAGGGTATAGTTGATATGATACATTATTATGTCACTCACTGTAAAACGCATTCAGGTTAGTGTACATGTTCAATGTTCCTTTTTATGTCACAACCTTTTCAATAGGCAAGGCAGTATAAAAGTTATCCTGTACAAAAACTTCATGGCTGAGCTGGGACCTCTGCAGTTCAAGTCCTGCACTCAATCCACTATACCACATTGACCAACTCAGCAACTGCAGCAGCAAAAGCCACAGCATAATCTTCTGTGGCTAGACAGAAAGCACTACTGTCAGTAAGTTTAATCATCTTGATTAAAAATAGCATAGTAAAGTTGACCCACAAACGTTCTTTTAACATTCTGAAGTAACATGTTATTAACTAATCAATGAAGAAGAAAATTAAATACTGGGCGATTAAGAACATTAGTTTCAACTGGAAATTACCAAAAGTTATTAACATTTTCAAAGTTGATCAACCATTAAGAGAATTTTGAGTATTCATCTCTATATCTATGTACCACATAACTACTGATCAAGAATTTGCCTACATTATACTCAGGTCAGATAGAACAAAGTTGAAAGTCAGCCAAAAGCCTATATAGCCAATAGCTTATATAGTACTACTTTTCTGCAGGCCAGATAGTCTAAGACTTTACCTAAAAAGATTTTGCCAAGAAAAATGAAAAATCTCTTGGAATTCTCTCAAATGCAGTTTTTAAAATGGTGCCTAAGAACATCTCTTTGCTCATGCAAAAATATGCAGAATTTTTCCAAATGCTCTGAAACTGTGTTTTTCATTTCAATGTGGTGCCTTTACACTTTAACCCTGTGTGGTTTTTGGCATGCTTGTAAACAAAATCAAGAGTTAAGTCCAGAAATTGTATTCATATTCACTCACTCACTCACTCATTTTCATTTACATAGAATTTCAGCATGTCTACCTGGATTTTTCCATAAACCTCGACTTCAAACAAATAAATTAGGGAAGTATAGTGAAGAAATATTTCTAAGAAACGAAATAATCATACAACAAAATATTGAGGGCTGCAATCTTCCTGAATCAGAAGCCTTATAGCACTTCTCCAAGTTCTCATAGGACACCTTTCTACTTTTCCACCCTCCTGAAAAACTCCCCCCCACTGTAATATACAGGTGTGACCTCAGTATCTGCAGATTTAACTAAATGCAGATGCCAGCAGATACCAGGGTTGCCATTTAAATGCCTTAACAATGAAAACATGCGCCAAAATCACATTTCTTATCTTCATGTGGTCAAACCATGTGGTTTCCAAGCCTCCCAAGGCTAAAAATAGCACTAAAGACACACTTCCAGATCGCACACAGGTTCCCTGCTTCTTCCGGTGTCACCCCAGCAATGCTAATGGGTGGACCAAGCCCAGGAGAGGTTGGGGATGGTGGCAGAGGCTCCTGCCAAATCCTATACCCACTTCTGAACCCAATCTGCTGAGACAGAGCTGCACATTCATGCACCAGTGATTTTACTAGTACAGGATTGAGTAGCCCCATAGCAGCTGCTGGGGATTACCCTAGGGCAGGGGTGCCCAAACCCCGGCCCGCGGGCCACTTGCGGCCCGCGGTGCGTCCCCATGCGGCCCCCAGGTGGGTCGTGTACCTCCAATGGGAACACGGCCCGCGGAAGAATCACCGTGGCCCGCGCTGCCCCAGCGAGCTCACGATATGTCTTTCCCTCGCTGCCGGCAGCGAGGGCAAGACTAGCCTTGCGAACTGTGCAGGGCCTTTTATAGCATTAAAGTAACGCGAGACCTGCAGGTCTCGCGTTACCTTAACACTGAAAGCACTTGTGCCCATGTGCAAGCTGAGTTAACACGTGGAGCCTGAAGCAGCAGGGAGAGACAGAGCGCCTGCGTCACCACCTCCACGAGGGAGGTTGAGCGGGCGGGCGGGCGGGCGGGCGGGCGGCAGAGCGTGCGTGCGTGCGTGCGTGCGAGCAGGCAGGCAGGCAGGCAGGCAGGTGCTTCAGCAGCAAAGCTACCGCCACCGCCAACTGAACGCAGCAGCAGCAGGCACCTGTGAAGAGACCAGGCACCAGGAGAGAGACTGCTCCACCGCCTGTACGCAGCAGCAGCAGCAGCAGCACGTGCCAGGGTGAGCTGGCGAGCACCACAACAGAAGCAGCAGCAGCAGCAGCAGCCACCACTCTCACCTACAAAGCTCCCTCCTTTGGTTCAAAACAAAGAGTGAGTCTCCATTTAGAAATACTTTATTCTTTATTTACTGCTGCCTGCAACCTTCCTGCCCAAAATATGTGCTCGCTCTGTTGTGGAACTTTACCAATGGTTTCTCTCCTCCTTCCATCCCCCTTTTTCCTGGATAAAACATGCACACCAGCCCTGCATTGTCTGCCTCTGGTTTGTAAACTGCTTGCTCTGTTGTGGAATTTTACCAGTGGTTTCCCTCCTTTGTTTCCCCCCCCCTTTTTGGATAAAATGATGCACACCCGCCCTGCATTGTCTGCCTCTGGTTTCTAAAATGCCTGCTCTGTTGTGGAATTTCCCTCCTTTGTTCCCCCCCCCCTTTTTGGATAAAATGATGCACACCAGCCCTGCATTGTCTGCCTCTGGTTTCTAAAATAAAATACAGGTCCACATTAACTGATGAGCATTTGAAGTCATTACTGATCATTGGCTCCTCCAAACTAGTACCAGATTACAGTGAACTATTGAGATCAAGGCAACAGCTCCACCGCTCTCATTGAAAGTTCATAGTGCTCAAAGTTCATAATGTTCAATGTTGTTCATAGTGCTCAAAGTTCATAGTTCTCATGTGTTTTGCCTGTATTATAGTTCTCATGTGTATTTTGTATTATAAAGTTCAGTAAAATTCATTTGTTCATATAAGTTCCATCTGTAATGTATTCATTTATGTAAATTTATTCAAATTTGAAATGCAAATTAATTGGGTTTTTTTCTTCGGCCCCCGACACTGTGTCAGAGAGATAATGTGGCCCTCCAGCCAAAAACTTTGGACACCCCTGCCCTAGGGCAAGGGAACAAAAGTCCCCTTACCTTGGGGAGACCACCAACAACTTTGTTGCTCACATTGGATACAGCAGTGACTGTTTCGGGGTAACTGCACAGAGGCGCAGGTAGTTCAGTTAGAATTGGACTGTGAGAGAGGCTTACTCACTATCAATGGAGGATCCTCCATAGAGGCAAATGGGGTTTGGCCCGTCCAACAAAAATGGAAAAGAAGCAAAAAATGCATTTAAAGTCTTAACAGCATTAATCGATCAATCAAAGATTTCTGTGTGACTTTTGTTAAGTCACACTGATTAATTAATACTGGTTTTCTTCTTTTTGTCCAATTCCAAGTTTCAAACTGGTTTTTCATTCAGGCCTCTCTCTAAGGCTGTCAGAGCAAGGAGGAGGTGTCTACTGACTGGAAACTTGCATGACAAGACTCCTTTACAACAGTCTTCTTAGTGCAGAGAGGACCCACTTACTTGTTCCAATAGCTTCAGCCCTTCTTTCTCAGCAGCAACTGGTTGAAAGTGCTATTAGTTCTTTCTTTGAGGAATTATCAAAACTTTCAGCCAACTGCAGCTGAGGCTGCCAGCTGTTGTGAGCCAATTTTCAATCAATCACATAAATCCAACAAAACTGACATTGATACATAGCAACAAAGAATCTTGAGCAGGGCTGGTTCTACTCAATATACCTCTTGAATACTACTTCTTTCCAATTGGCTCCCTCTATATGGGAATGAATTGCCATATCAGGAAGAAAAGCTACAAGGCTAAAAAGCAGACTCCCCCTCCCTTTGCAACAAGACTTGTTCCTTGTCTGAGACAGTTGTAGAAAGCTAAGACTGGCTTAGCAGGTTTTTATGTTCAAATTTTTCCCCAGTGTCCCCTCGGTCCAAGGAATTATCTGTCCAAGGAATTATGTTCGAATTTTAGTCCCTAACTTGCAAGGAACTGTAAGGGCCAGACATGATATTTCCTCAATCCCCTGTTATCTTCACCAAAATGCTTTGGTTATGCTACAGTAAGTGACTGGCCTATGTGATATAGCTATTCTTTCTTAATAAATAAAAATATGTTAATGTTGTTAAAGTACATACAAGTACATGCATAATTGTGCAGTTGTGTCCTACAGTTTGCCACCCCTCCAAGATTGGTCTGAATGTCTTCAGGAACCAGCATTAATCTCCAGGAGATTGTTATATGGGTCTGCATGTTCTTATGTTTGTAGGAAAGTCCATCTATGAGAACTATGGACATTGGTATTGAGTGTAGAGAATATTAGTATTTATATAATATTTCTCTGTGCTCTAAGCATTTCATTCATTCATTCATTTCATGCTCGTAATGATACGAGCATTCATTTCAATGCTCTGACCATTTCATTTCAATGGTATGATTTCATTAACCTCAAGGTGCCTAACGTATTTAGAAAAATGTAAATACACAAGGGATAAGAACCAGATCTACCATGATAGTGCAAGAAGTAACTGTCAGTTGTCATTTGATAGAGTGGAAAGTTAATGCTTTTGAAAAATACACTACAGGGGAAGTGAAAGTGAAAGGCTCTTGCTTGGCAAACATTGCTTATCCAAAAGTGTATATACACATAAGAAAACTGCACTGCAACTGTTATAGGGATACAACACTATGCATCAGTAAAAGACATTGGCCCCAACAACTTCAAACCTCCCCAGCCACCACAGCTCACTGTATATCTAGAGTCTAACTTATGCTGCTGCTCTGTTTGAATATGCCATTGTGATGATCAACCATGCAACAGCTAAGTCTGACTTATAAAAATCACATCAATAAATGAGAGAGGGAGAGAGAAAAAGAGAGAGCGCTCTCAAAAATAAAAAATGTTAGAGAACCCTTACTGTGCTTTTTACACAAGCAGCCCTTCTAGAGCTGTAAAGTGTCAGGAGAAACAATGAAACTGCATCCTTTATTTGAGTTTGAAAAGGTCAGAGAAAGAAAAGCTTGAGCAAGAGTATGCAAACATACATATTGATGAGAAAGAAAATAAGGCCCTCTTCTTGTAAGGAGCTGGGGAAAAAATCAATACAAAATGTATGCATTGGCAACTTTTAGGACTGAGCTTTTCGTCTATATATGCACAAAAGAGGTAAGAGTAAATCATGCGTACAGGTACGGTAAGCAACGTCTACACCAGAAGGAAGCTAGAAATAAAAACTAGAGGTTATCTTATTCTTCCTTCTAATGCATGTGCCTGATGGTTTTCAAGTAAATCAGATTGAAAGGTTCTATGGGTTCTTGAAAGCCTGCCAATAAAGAAGAATATTGAATACATGCCATCATATGTAAAAGCTAATACTTCTTCAGCAGAAGGACATTGCAGATAAAGCTTTCTTTTGAAAGGGCAGATTATACTTGCTACCATCTTATACAGGAGTATAGGAAATTTAGAAGATAAAATATATTTTGTTTTCAGCACTGAAGATTAACATTTTTAAAACGAGGATTCTGTATATTATTGCAGGGTATCCTATGCACATCTATCAACCTTTTAACCCTCTCAACAGACGCTACCAGAGATCCATACAAATTAAACTGTGCAAACATCAATCTTGTTTTTGTAATAAATAAATAAATTTGCATCTTTGAAAGGTTATTCATCAGCTGTCACATGCCTGCTCACTTAACGTATAGTGACTGCTAATTTTGTGCCCATTTAAATACTTCAATATTTCATTAGGTCTCAAAATAGAACTCATCTGCAGATATGTTAAACCCAAACAGTCATAATAATGACTGTGTGAATAATGGCTATGAAAGAAACATTTGTTCCACTCGCCTTCATGTGTCTCCAGTATGTGCACGGTGTCTCCGATTTGTAAAGACAGCTCATCTGGACCCCTGGCATCATAGTTGTAGAGTGCTAGAAGAGAAAGTAAAGGAGGGGGAAAATCAAGTATTTATCATCAAAATACAGGCCAAAAAAACCCACAATCCAGAAGCCCATACTGGAAGCACTGACTGAAGGCTCCACAATTACATCACTTAACAGGTAACTGGTGCTGTCATACATTTAGCAGAGAAAGGCAGCTGCTTAAGAGTAGCATATGGATATCTGGATCAGGGCCAAGGGTGTTGCTGGGTGGTATCCAGAGTTTGGCCAAAACTCTGAATGCCACCTCATGTTAACTGAGGTTTAGAATAAACAATTTTGCTCTCTGAAACCATCCCAACACATTTCTTCCCTTTGAACTCCAAAAGTGACAAGTCAACCGTGAAGGATTGCAAGATTTCACTTTGTGACATAGGATGTTTCCCACACTGTGGCAACAGATGACAGAACATGGTTAAGTTTCAACAGATTGCGAGTTCCTTTCCACCACTACCACAATCCAGGCAGAACAACATTATAGCAGGTGCTTGCAATTTGTTGGGCATGAATGGCTGCCAAGTGGATGACGAGAGCTCTCATTATCTTTGGACGAGTTTTTCTTTTTGTTGTTGTTTGTTTGTTGTTTAAATATTTTTGTTCACTGTGAATAACTTGGAATTCATAAGAGAAAACAGGAAAAAGGTTTCCACCTGGAGAATCAGATGCCAACTGTGACTAGGAGTGCATTTGCCCAGCTTTAGCTGGTGCACCGGCCGTACCTGTGCCAAACACACCTGATCACAGTGGTCCATGCCTTCGCCACCATGACTGGATTACTGTAATTGCAGTGGTTCCCAAGCACTTCTGACTGGTGGCTCACTTGACCTATTCAATTCCAAGCCCAATTCAAAGTGCTGGTACTAACCTTTAAAGCCCTTCATGATCCAGGCCAAGTTGTCTGAATGACTGCCTTCTCCTGTACATTCTGGCCTGCCGTTTTAGATCACGTAAGGGGGCTCTCCTGCAAGTGGCACTTCAGACTCAGGTTAAGGGGGATAGCAGCATAAGCACAAGCCTTCTCCACAGTGGTGCCACAGTTTTGAAACTCCCTTCCATAAGAACATAAGAACAGCCCCACTGGATCAGGCCATAGGCCCATCTAGTCCATCTTTTGAGAACACCAGATAACAAGAGACCTGCATCCTGGTGCCCTCCCTTGCATCAGCATTCTGACATAGCCCATTTCTAAAATCAGGAGGTTGCACATACACATCATGGCTTGTACCCCATAATGGATTTTTCCTCCAGAAACTTGTCCAATTCCCTTTTAAAGGCGTCCAGGTCAGATGCCGTCACCACATCCTGCAGCAAGGACTTCCACAGACCGACCACACGCTGAGTAAAGAAATATTTTTTTTGTTTATCCTAACCTTCCCAACATTCAATTTTAGTGGATGTCCCCTAGTTCTGGTGTTATGTGAGAGTGTAAAGAGCATCTCTGTATCCACTTTATCCTTCCCGTGCATAATTTTGTATGTCTCAATCATGTCCCCCCTCAGGCGTCTCTTTTCTAGGCTGAAGAGGCCCAAACACCGCAGCCTTTCCTCATAAAGAAGGTGCCCCAGCCCAGTAATCATCTTAGTCACTCTTTTGCACCTTTTCCATTTCCACTATGTCTTTTTTGAGATGTGGCGACCAGAACTGGACACAATACTCCAGGTGTGGCCTTACCATTGATTTGTACAATGGCATTATATTATCCGTTTTGTTCTCAATACCTTTTCTAATGATCCCAAGCATAGAATTGGCCTTCTTCACTGCCGCCGCACATTGGGTTGACACTTTCATCGACCTGTCCACCACCACCCCAAGATCTCTCTCCTGATCTGTCACAGACAGCTCAGAACCCATTAGCCTATATGTGAAGTTTTGATTTTTTGCCCCAATGTGCATGACTTTACACTTACTGACATTGAAACGCATCTGCCATTTTGCTGCCCATTCTGCCAGTTTGGAGAGATCCTTCTGGAGCTCCTCACAATCACTTCTGGTCTTCACCAGAAGAAAAGTTTGGTGTCATCTGCAAACTTAGCCACCTCACTGCTCAACCCTGTCTCCAGGACATTTATGAAGAGGTTGAAGAGCACCGGTCCCAGGACAAATCCTTGGGGCACACCGCTTTTCACCTCTCTCCATTGTGAAAACTGCCCATTGACACCCACTCTCTGTTTCCTGGTCTTCAACCAGGTCTCAATCCAGGAGAGGACCTGCCCTCTAATTCCCTGACTGTGGAGTTTTTTCAGTAGCCTTTGGTGAGGGACCATGTCGAAGGCCTTCTGAAAGTCCAGTTATATAATGTCCATGGGTTCTCCTGCATTCACATGCCTGCTGACCTTTTCAAAGAATTCTAAAAGGTTCGTGAGGCAAGACTTACCCTTACAGAAGCCATGCTGATTCTCCCTCAGCAAGGCCTGTTCGTCTATGTGTTTTGAGATTCTAGGGGATTTAGGAACTATCCAGGGCATTTAAGAACTATCTTTTCCCTTACAGCTTTTTGGTGCGAGCTAAAAACATGCTTTTTTTTCACTTATGCCAAAACTAACAAATATGTGGGGACGGATGAACTAAAAAACATATTTGTGGGCCAAAACATTTTGCAGGCCTGTTAACAATGTTAAGCTATATGTAAACATAAGGTGAAGTTCTGTAATCTTTTCATCATTCAGTGTCAAAGGTAACTCAGGTAACCTTAGAGGTGCTTAAGAGGCCCGTGATTTATGAATTTAAAAACCCAAAACTTCTTTATTACAGTACTATTAGGCAGAGGGGCATACCACAAAGAATGTGCATGAGTGAGATAAATATTGAATGTTTACATTTTACTTTGAGAAAAATATTTCACCTAAGATTATGAGAACAAAACACAAAGCCATCATTAGGAAAAGATTGCTTATCAAAAGTAGACAGTACAAATGTGCTGGGATCCAAAGGATTCCTTCCTTATGCAAGAGGCCCTTCCACTTACATGAGGTTGCCCTCCTAATTTTTAGCAGTTCTCACTGTAGCTCCTCCATACTAACTCAGGAGCACCTTTTCAGGCTGCATAAGAGGCTGCATGAACAGCAGGAAAACACAGTTGTGTGCTGCTGCTGCTGCACATGGATCCAACATCTTGGACCTGCAAGATAGTTTCAAGATCAGCACTGCCATCTTGCCCTTTTCCAACTCAGTCGTTTAATTTTTTTGACAGTCTTTTGCTTTGTGAAGAACAAGAGTAAATTTTATAATGCTCTGAACAGCCATTCCCCACCTCAACACTGCGCGCAGGAATTCCATCAGCTTCTTCTGCCTGTCAGTGTAGTTAAGTATCTCACAGCAGATAACTTGTTCACTTCTCATCCCTTCACTAGAATATTTGTCTACCAGTAGACCATTTGTATGCATAGCTGGAAAGCATTTATTTTTCAGGAGTGGGTCTTTTGATAAAGAATTGTTGCAGAGAATCCAACCAAAGAACATGCACAGTAACTTCTAAAAATATCACATGCACATGCCCAATGTGTACGCAGAATCAGCTCTGTGAACTGAAACCACAATTATTCTCTCTCAACTACGAAAATAGTAACATCAGTAATAAGCCATGTTCAAGCAAGTCACCACGTCCTGGGACAAGACCTGTTTAGGCAAATTAACTCAGAACAAAACACTTTATTACACCCAGCACAAAATTCCATTTTTCTGGGAGTCAACATCTCTCTGAAAACAAATTCAAGGCTCATTACTTTCGAGACTGAGAACCAAAGTATGGGTAATGATGAAAGAAATTCAGTAGCTCTGCATCTTAGCTTATTAATGTCTTGCTAGGGCTATGCTGAATAATCTCCTCTTTAACTTCAAGGGTCAAAATCAGCAAATTCAGCAATGTGGAAATTTGTCCTCCTAAATACTTAAGATGGTATTTATGGTCAAGGTAATCTTTTCAAATCCTATTTGGTACCATGTTCTCATAGTGGCTGGTTCTTCGGGACTTTTTTATCCTCTGCTATTTATTCCTTCTTAGATTAGTAACAAGGATGATCCCATCCAGTCACATAGTGCATCACACAGTGAATGGCATGATAACACCATGTAGCCAATGAGATTCAGCAAGTGAGTTAAAAAGAAAATGTCTACATCTCCAGCAAGGTTTACCAAAGAAACACCAAAAGATACAATGAGCTTTGCTTCTTTGCATCATTCCATCATGACCAAGTACTTGGACTAACACATACCTCAAAATACCTCCCTTGTACAGATATATCTTCCCTTCAAAACCCAAATATCCAGCACCATACTAAAGTTAAAGCAACAGCCTCTCGTAATAAAGTACACAGATTTAATCAAAGTAACAACTCCTTAATTATAAGCATTTATAATGTTCACATGTGTTAACAACCCTGTAACAACCCGCTTCACATGTGTTAACTTACAACAACCCTGCAAGGGGAGCAGAGGCTGAGAGGGACTAGTACACCTGAGGCCACTAGTGAGTTCAAGCCAAAAGCAAAATTCCAACTACGAAGCCTCAGTGTGCAGCTCAATCTCTTAGCCATTACACTACACCAGCTTCCATCATATTGTTATGCAGGATTGAAAGAGACCACTGACACCAAGCTAAGTTTTAAGGCTTTTTATTAGGAGGAATGGAACCTGAACCAAACAAATCAAAATGACCTCGTTCCAAATTCCCTAAGGACCTGAGGCAGGTAGGCAGCCAGGCTCAAGGCAGCAGGACTTGACGCAAAGGCTGGATGGTTGTTCCCTGGTTCTCAGAGGCTCTCCCAGGGGCTCTTTCCTGCAGCTTTCTCCTCGGCTTCTTTCTGTAGCTTGGTCTCTCCCAGCTCGCTCCTCGCAGTGCCTCTTCCCTGGAGGTCTCTCTTCCTCTGCAGAACTCACTCTCCAAGGATGCTCACATCAGCTCTTCCCTGGTGGTCTCTGAGCTCTCTGTGCTGGTGCAGCGCCTTTTATAGCCTCAGTGGCTCTGCACACAGCAGCCTCTGTGTGGTACTGCAGCCTTCTCTCCTGCAGCATTTTCCATTTGGTCCTCCAACTCTAAAGGGCTTGTTGCAAGGTACTCAGCAAGTAAGCCTATTGGCTCAGACAAACTCAGACTGACTGTCTATTGGCTCATGAAAGGCACAGGCTATGATCCTCTCAGGCCAACTTACAGCAGTCAGCTGAGTCCAAGTTCTGCACATATCAATATTTAGAAGCAAGAGTCACACGTATGTTCTCTTGATCTGAACTAGGGGCCAGTTTATGCATTCAGCAGAATCAGGTAGTAAAGATTTCTTGGACTGTTATCACTTTAAGCTTCAGGAGAGGGAGTTGGTTTTTCATGGTTTCCCCATGAAAAAGGAACTATCTTGCTCGCAGAAAAATATTCAGCAGAGAACCTAACTGAACCTTTCTAGTTTTGTATGTGCAAAGACAAGACTAGACCAGTTATGAGACCTACTGAACCTGTCATCTCAAGCAGTAGTCTGGGGGAAGTGGCAAGCTGGCAAGAATGCCCACACACTACAATCAACTGTTGCCTCACAGCAGCTCCAATCAGCTGCCCCATTCTCATCTCATGCACCTGGATAACACACAAAATGAGGATGGGATGGAAGGTTTTAACTCATCATGCAGAGCTGGGAGCTCCATGGCCACCTTGTAAAGTGGGCAACAGAAAGAATTCTGGAAGCAGAGAGGTTCCACCCCCAGTATTCTCTCTACTTGTCACATTACAAGAAGTAAAATTGAGTTGCTGGTTCTTCAGGAGAAGGATAGTGATGATGAAGTGAATGGGCAAAGAAAGGGATGGGGGGGCAGAATATGGATGGGGTTTCAGAGACGGTATATCTTGAACCACCCCTGTGCAAGAAGCATTGCAAATGAAAAGGGACTCAAAACAATTATCTTGGACAGAAGTAGGACAGTCCATGCAAATGGCTGCTTGATTCTGTTGAATGCAAAAAAAATCCTGTCATACTGGCCCAATGAGATAAACTAATTATCATAGCCCACCTAATATTATCAGAGTATCCAAAGAAAAATTAAACACTACACAAGTCACAATAGAGTGATTTTTTTTTCAAAAAGTCATTCCACAGAAAAGTCCAAAACACCCTTAAAATAAAAACAATCCTAAAGATAAATATGACAGCATTCATATCCATTAATAGTGCTTCTGAAAGCTAGATCAGCATTTTCTCTAGTCACTGTCTTCAATTCCTTTCTCTTATCATCCAACAGAGTTCCATGGGAAGCATGACCTTGCCGATACAGCTCTAAATTAACATTTGAAAAGATAATACCTTCCCTTTAACTAACACACACACACACACACACACACACACACACACACACACACACACACCCCTTAGGACATATTTAGGAGAGACTGAAAAAATTGCTATAGATGCATTTTCAGCTGACTCACTTCCTCATTACATACTCTTAGCTCAATAGTTCAAGGAAGGCCCTAAAAATTGAAAGGAAAAAAAGTTCTAAGACGGTCTGGAAGATTGTATATGGTATAAAGATAAAATGGTGCAAAGAAACCACCACAAAAATTGCTAACAGATTTAGTTTTCAGTACGCTTTGGTTTCCCGTACACTTCAACACTCCATTATGAAAACTTTCGGGACACTGAAGTTCTGCTGATGCTGAAACCATTAAAAGTAATTATTCTTGGCTTTAAATACAATATTTTTTTTCCTCCCATTAAAAATAAAAACCTTTGCTAGTATCAAAATGCAGCATTTTAAAAACATAATAGCTCTTCAGCAAATAAAAAGTTATTAAAAAGTAATTGCAAAAAAATTTTAGTCTTCAGTTCAGTACAATGAAACAAGTGAACAGCAGCACAGGGGGACAATCTTGGTGACAGGAAATTCAGAACTGCAGTTTAGAACTTTGGCGTTCAGAGGAAGACAATACTGCACATCCCATGCAAACATCTTTGAAGATAGGCAACTCCAGGAGATTTTAACACACATCTAACACACATGAGTTGGGAGGTTGGGGCACTGTTTTGCGGTAGTTCCGCTCCTACTTGGCAGAGAAGTCCCAAATGGTGGTTCTGGGGGACGCCTCCTCAAGCACCCTGGCCCTTGAGGTGTGAGGTGCCACAGGGTTCAATCCTGTCACCCATGCTATTTAACAACTGCATGAAACTGCTGGAAGAGGTCATCTGGTGATTTGGGGTAGGGTGCCATCAGTATTCTGATGACACCCAGCTCTTTCTCTTCTTTCCACATGATTCCAGGGTGGCTGATGAGGTCCTGGAGCGCTGCCAGGAGGCTGTGAGGATCCGAATGAGGGCTAACAAGCTGAAATTAAATTCTGATAAGACAGAGGCTCTCCTGCTTTGGAAATACACAATGCAGGTGCTAGAGTATCAGCCTGCACTGAATGGGGTTGCACACTCCCTAAAGGAGCAGGCTCACAGCTTGGGGGTCCACCTGGACTCACAGCTGCTCCTGGATTGCCAGGTAACAGCTGTTCCCAGGGGGGCCTTTGTTCAGCTTTGGCTGATGTGCCAGCTGCAACTATACTTGGATCATGCAGATCTGGCCAAAGTGATCCATGCCACAGTGACATCAAGATTAGACTGTTGTAATGCACTCTATGTAGGGCTGCCCTTGAAGATGGTTCAGAAACTGCAATTAGTGCAGAATGCGGCAGCCCATGTGGTCACTGGAGGTAGGCAATTTGACTCTGTTGGGTCACTTCTCCAGCGGCTGCACTGGCTGCCCATTCATTTCCAGGCCCAATTCAAGGTGCTGGTCTTGACCTTTAAAGCCCTATACAGTTTGGTCAGCTATATGATCTCAGTCAGTTATATGATCAATATACAGCTATATGATCTTCTCAGGTCATCAGAGAAGGCCCTTTTACAAGTGCTGCTGCCTAAGGAGGTGTGGGGGACAGCAGCAAGAAATAGGGCCTTCTCAGTAGTGGCACCAACTCTTTGGAATTCTCTCCCTCTTGAGTTACAAACTGCTCCCTCCTTATAGATATTCTGGCAAGGCCTGAAGACTTTATTCAGGGAAACCTTCTGAGACTTGGCCTTTATAATAAATATCTGGCTCTGACAGGCTTGTCCTTTTTAGGTGTTGCTGTTGCTCTGCTGTTCTTAATTATGATTTATTGTTGTTTTTTTAATGTTTCATTTAATGTTTTATGGATTTTTAGGGCAGAATATGATTGTTTTAACTGTGTTTTTACTTTTTTACTTTGTTTTTACTTTTTTGTACCTGCCCTTTTTGAAAGCCAGGAAGAAAGGCAGGGTAAAAATGCCATAAGTAAGTAAATAAACAAATAAATGGCTGCCTCATTACAAAAAATGGATCCAGTTTTTTGCAGACAAAATATTATTTGTAATTAAAATATTAATTCTTTCTAGATCACTTTTTTTAAGCCTTGTAAAGCTAGGTGGATCCCAAGAGTGTCATTTTAAAAACTGGGTACTGGTGCTAGAAAGTTTGAGAATCATTGAACTACATAAGACACCCTGCATCCTAAGGATGCCATGAGATACAAGTCTAAATAAAACAGAACATTCCTAGGAACCATACTAAATGTCCGTACAAGGCACAAACATTTGAGAAATGTTGCTCACTTGCTTCTGCTATTCACAGTTGTACCATATTTCAAAACCCCAAAAACAACCCTAAAGTAACACAAAGTCACTTTTGGTCAATGAAGAAAATTAATTTACTTCCTGCTAAAGTGAATTTTGCCATCTGGGAGCACATCAACTGGAACAACAAACACAATGAATTCATTATTATCTGCAGCAATGCACACAAGTGGCTCCTAAACTCTGGTTCCACCTATCAGCCCCTAAATCCCTAAGCCTTAAATCCTTGCACTTGTCTGCAAATCTTTCATTGCCAAATCCCAGACAACTATTTAGTAACTCAAATGTATCGCAAAGGCAGTGGAAGCATAGAAGCTCGTTGCCATACCCTGCATAACACTGGAGGGGCACTCCCAAGGCCATATATGATTGTCTCTCCATTCTGCACTTATTGTGCAAGTCTACAAGAAAGAATGCTAATAAGTCCATAGCACTTTGAGGTTGAGACTCATTACAGCGCAGCACCTATCCAACAGCCAACTCCAAATAAAAAGGCAGATTCCATAGCTCAAGGCTGAGGATGGCTAAAATCATCAACAGAAATGATGGGCAAATACAGCAGCAGCAGCAACCCAGCACTTCTACAAAGGATCTTAAAAATGCCACACTGAGTGGTTCTGACAACATAGCAGGTGCAAGACATAGGTGACAAGAAAGGAACAAGAAATCAATACACCTTGCTAAAGGCTTATCTCAGCCACTCACTGCCAAATTGACACTTTAAATGGGTTTGCACTTGTGTGACCACAAGAATTGGATTCAACAGTAGTCAATGATGGCCCAAATCAGTGAAAGGGGATAGGGCAATGTCAGAGTAGATACTCCATGAGTCAAAGCAATTGCAATTAATGTGCAAATGTAGAATTGATCTATTACTTGTAGTGTCCCACTATACTACATTAAGGGAATGCTAGGTATATATATATTTTAATACACTCTATTGCTCTTGATGAAACTAGCAGAATCTGTCTCTTCTTGTTTGCAATATTCTGATCTCCAAGCTTCAGTTTTTATGATTATAAAACACTATTTCTAATTCACCTGTCCACTGTGATCCTTCAGATTCTGCATATTTCAACACTGAGTCCTTCGCCATAGAGCAGCTTACAGCATTTCCCCCGATGGGATACAGTTGGATATAATTCTATGAGCCACTAGCACTGGCAACCATAAAGCACATTCATAAAGACTGGTGAGGAAGAAGTACTGGCCATCCAACTGGCGCTGAATCCAGCCAGATGGCAAAAGTAAAGTACAGCACCAAGTGGCAGAGGGCTAAGGGGAAGGCAGAACAGAGGCAAGGAGAGCACATTTTGGGACAGGGGGTTGGGGAAGAGGCAGGAGGGAGCAAAGAAGTCAGAAGCTGCCTTCTCTCCCAGCCCGCCAGACACCCCTACAAGGATTAATTCCAAAGCCTCCTGCCCACTTTCACAGTGTCTTTTTGTTTGTTTGTTTGGTGTTTTGTTTTTGGGTTTTTTTGGCAGAAAAGGCAAATTTGTAGGGAGCCAACTCAGTAGGCAAGCATATCTTCGGCATTGCAACAGGGAGCTCAACATGCTAAGCTCTGGCTCAACATGCTAAGCACCACTCCAAACTGACAACTCATTACAGGCAAACTGTACTGTGCCACTGCAACACTGCTGACTCAAACAGTGTCAGCAACAGTGTCAGTACTTAACAGAATTGTGAAACAAAGCAAAATGAGAGCCACTGAAAGTCAAGAGACACACCAGTAACATGCATGTACATTTATCTCTTCTACACCACCTTGTTCAGCCAGTCTTGTTTTGTGAAAGGAAAGGGAGAAAGAAGGATAGTTGAACTTTTATCCACCCTTGAAGTTGCCCAAGACTGCAAGGCTCATAACCACCACTATAGTGCCAATGTCTGTGCTAACAATCCCTGAGGCTTAATCTTTCATTTAAGCCAATTGTCAGAGGAGGAAAAAAAACTTTCTGTAACAGCTGCAGTTTGTACTACCAACTTTTTCAGGCAGCTGCAGAATAAGAAATTATATTATTCACTCTCCAGATAGCTTTGAACTCCTAGAAAATGTAGGTACTGTTGAACAAGAGACATTTCGGCAAAGCAGTAAAGAAAAAAATATGGGAGAGATTTGCAAACAAAGTAAGTGAAAAATTGTTTACTCAAAATCCATAAGTAGTCACATGACTTATCTGGGTCTCTCAATAGCAACAGAATTGGCTTGGCTAGAAACTCTAACAAAGAGTTACTGTATGCCTTAATCAGGGCTTCAGAGCACACTCCTGCTACAGCAATCAATCCTTTTTATTTGCAGTACACTCCCCATTTAAAGGACTCCTTCTGCCAAACATAATCCCCGTTTTAAAAAGGAAACCGACAAGGAAGACACGATTATTAGTTGACTCCTCATTCAAATTCATTTTCATGGTCTTCCCCGCCACAAATCTAACACACACAGCCATGATCCACCCAAAGTTAAGCCCTTTCCAGTTCCACTGGTTTGAAAATGAGATATTTAACCACATGTTTGATTACATAACACAGAACTTGAAAATTCTTAAATCATGCTCAATGGCTAAGTTTAGCATAGCACATCCTAATGCAAAATGTGATATAATTGGGAAACCATACCACACAATGCAGCGCACACTCCACTGACATAGTTGCATCAGCACTGGAAAGTTGGTTAGGATTGCGCCCAAGTTCTAAGTTCTATAGTTTTTTGTTTTTTTTAAGTGTTCAAATTTTACATTTCCACCTTCTCTTTTTTCAGATTGTCCTTGTACAAAATTCTTGTCTTTGGCTACAAAAGCATTTCCCCCAACATCTGCAATAAAAGTTGATCACTCCAAATCAGCATACAGCAATATGATCAAGAGTCAGTTCCCTCCATTGAGAGAACTGCCCAAGACCATTAGGTCAATTTAGTATCTGCAGCTCTACCTGTACCTCGTAGTAATTCTTTGTTTTACAGTAACAGCCGTCAGCCTATAATTTCGGTACAACCATTTCTCAAGTTTTAAAAAAAAATTGATTTGACCAACACACCCAGACAAGTCAAAGTCCAATGCATATGAAGTACCTGCATTTCCTATAATAAACATTCAAGAATATTGATCAAAGAAGAAGATTTCTGTATTAATAAAAATATAGAACAGAGCAAGAACATTCAAGACCAACAAAATTTACAGCTGCATTGTATATTTTACTGGTATCTTTCTTTAAAAAAAAGTGGTAGGGAAAATGCACAGAAGGAGTGAATATGTCTCTACACTGAATTGCAAAACCATTAGAATTACTGTAGCTACTCGCCTATATGGCAATTTCACAGGTAAGTCAAGGACACGTTTTCAGCCAAAAATCATGGAATCAAAAATCATGACCCTCGGATAAGTTGGGGGTAAAACTTGGGGAATGGTGCTTGTGAGGAGAAGCTGCATCTTGCCCTGGAGCCTGATAGACAGAAGGGAAAGAATCTGAGCCACGCCACCGTCTCTGAAGACTTTAACAAGGGTTTATGTAGTACTGTGCATCATTCCACCCCTTAAAGCAACAGAATTGAATATTGCTTTGAACTGCTTGATTAAAAAAAAAAAATTCCGGTTTGAAACTGCAGAAAAGCATTTGCGCTTTTAAAAACCTTCCAAAACAAATGCAGCACCAACATAAAGCAACATAAATAGCTTACCTAAGCACAACACTCTGCTTCCATTGCTGCCAGACAACTTTTTATACTGTTCACTGTCATTTTAAGAGGCACTTCTGGGCTTGAAGTTAATGAGCAAGCACTGAAGACTCTACAATGGAGCCTCAAACAAAGCTGTGTGTTTGTAAGCTGTTTGCAATCACTCAAAACATTTTTCAGACCCTCTACAGGCATTTTTAAACCTCTTCCAGGCTTCTCCTGGCTGATACAACATGTCTGATCAGCCCTGATTCCTTAGTGACCCACAGATAAGATGAGGAGACAATCAAAGCTTGATTTATTGGTAGAAATTTCTTGCCTTATAGGCAAGTATCTACAGCAGTGCTAGTAATCTGTGATAACATCACAAGGTGCACCTCCTATATACAAGGCACAACTTTGGCAAACAGCACAAGATTAACCTTGGACAATCTTGCTATCAATGTAATTACGAATGAGTTGCGACTCTCTGACTCTGTTGCTTTTGTCCATAACTCACAGCACAAAGCTGTATAACTAAGGACTGGTTCACACATTTGAAATTCACAAGTACTACACAAAAAGAATGTGCCAGCAGGCCACCACTTGTGTTTATTGTGTCAACAAGCACGCCTGCATCCATATACACAATACTATGGATTTGTGACCTTTTCACTCATTTCTGAACTAGAAATATTGTAGAATCAAGAGTCTATCATATGTGCATTGGGGCAAATGAACAGGGCCAACTGCACCACTATGTGTGTGGTATTTAAAGGTTTTATTATTCTCACTTGAGCACTGGCAAAGTAACCAAAAGAATTCACACAAAACCCTGACAGCAAGGGCCAAATAAAGCTTGTACTGCAGACAAATCATACACCAGCTGTAAAGTGGATGGATGAAGTCCAGTAACTAGGTAACTTTTGGTACAGAACATGCTGTATAGTTTCTAGCGGAAAACTTGAGACAAACTGATCTCACTAGCATTACAGAACAATTTGCTCAGCTTACAGGAAGGAAGTATGAGAGAACAAAATAAATTGTTAGAAAGGCAGTCACGCAGTTATTACTTAGAGTCATAGAAAGCTTCCTTATATTGAGTCACATTGCTGGCCCATGTAGTCCAGCATTGCATAAAGTGAGTGGCAGCAATGTTTCAGGCATCTTTCCCAGTCCCACCTGGAGAGACCAGGTTTCAGATCTGAAAACATAATGATGTGCGTAATGCCTCTTCAAGTCAGCTCAAGCAAGGAAACATACTGGAGTTCTTAAAATAAAAAAATGCTGCAAAATAGACATGGGAGAAATACGGAAGAGTCTCTATGCAAAGATCTTATCAAAGTAAATTGATGAGAGGCACATACACATCCCTAGAGATGCCCTGAGTAAAAGCAGTGCACTTAAAGCATCTCTCTTCTGATACCCTTTGCTATAAGCAAATGATTCAGGGCCAGACTTTGATTAAACCAAAAACCTGAGTTTCAAATATGTTTCACGTGGTGATCTTTTTGTAAAATCATGCAATGAGTCTATCCACTATCAATGAATCTATAAATGAACCATTTATTGTGTGTGAACACTTTCCAAGAGAACAACCTTTCCAAAGACCGCCAAACTCCTGCACATGTAGAAAAACCAGCAAATATGCCTGAAGAGGAGTGGCTGTCCCTTCCAGCAAAACTGTGATAAACATTTGCCCAACTGACCCTTTTGTTTTCAAGGACTGATTTTCTAATAACACAATGGGGGGAGGGAACTCTGGGAGCATAACTCTATTACGTACAATATCTGTAACAGGTTGGCAGAATTCACAGCCCAATCCTGCGCTGGTGCAGCCAGGCCACATGGCCTACACTGCATCCAATGCAGCTTAGGAGGAGGCTGGAGGTTTCCTCAGGGAAAGGAAATATTTTTCCCCTTACCACAAGTATTGCCCTGCCACCCCTACGGGAATTCTCAGATTTGTGCCAGCTATATAGATGGTGCAAATCCAGGAAGCCCGTGTAAGGCTGTCCAGGCCAGGAATAGGGGAGATGATTGGGCAGAAGAGGCCGCCACCATTCCCATCCCCCTCCTGGGTCTGCTCCTCCCCCCATTCCGCCCTCCCCTACCCAAAAACACCCTCTCCCTGCCTCCTGCCACCCTCCCCATGCCCCCACACCACCTGACACAAACATACCTCTACCGGCCAACACAGGGTCAGTGCTGACACTGCTGGGCCAGCGCAGGCTTTTGCACCACCCCATCCAGTTCCCAAATGGCACATTTGCAACACTCTGAGCTGGCGCAGGGACAGCCGCACCAGCTCAAGTTGCAGTTAGGATCACGCTGTCAGATACCTAATTTGTGAAAAACCATTTAACTCATTCTTCATCTCAATTAGCAGTCTTCCATCACAAGGCAAAACTATGAAAAGAGCCAAACCCAACAGCTAAAGAGACATTACACTGTTGACAAGGCAAGCTTCTATGTTCCAGGGGGGGAAAAACCTACTTCCAATACCTATAACAGCGGTTTGTTTGTTGTAATGATTAAAAAGTCACCATCTAACCCAGGGGTGCCCAAACCCCGGCCCGGGGGCCACTTGCAGCCCTCGAGGCCTCTCAATGTGGCCCTCAGGGAGCCCCCAGTCTTCAATGAGCCTCTGGCCCTCCGGAGATTTGTTGAAGCCCGCACTGGCCCAACGCAACTTCTCTCAGCGTGAGGACGACTGTTTGACCTCTTGTGTGAGCTGTGGGATGAGAGCCCTCTCCACTGCTTGCTCTTTCACATCTGTGGTGCAGCAGTGGCAGCAAAGGAAAGGCCAGCCTTGCTTTGTGCAAGGCCTTTTATAGGCATTAAGCTATTGCAAGACCCTCATTCATTCATATAAGTTCATCTTTAATATATTCATTTATGTAAACTTATGCAAATTTATTCAAATTTTAAATGTAAATTAATTCTTTTTTTCCCCCGGACCCCGACACAGTGTCAGAGAGCTGATGTGGCCCTCCTGACAAAAACTTTGGACACCCCTGATCTAACCTAAGGGACCGTCATCTCTCTTTTTGAACCTAGCTGGCTCCAATTTTATGCAAGACTCAAAAAAAGAACAATTTTATGAACAAAATGTTGTGGCTACCTAGAAAGTACAGTATAGAGGCTCAGGGCTATTTCCTATATTACACTTTAAAGCATGTACCATACCACTTATGTAATAGTGGCATTTACAAATATGCTTTACAACATGTTTAACAGATACATTAGGAAACTTATGCCTTCAACCCATACTGCATGAAGTAGCCATCAGCCTACACACACATGAGAAAAATTATCTGAACCATTTTATTTCTAAAATATAATTAACCAATGGATATACCATTGGATACAGTGTTGGTTTTCCAGAAAATTTTGAATCAGAAAATGTTTCCCCCCTTAAACCAAATCGGTTTCAATCAGCATGCTAATTTTAAACTACCTATAAATATCTAAAATTTTTTTGTTAGCCAAAGTGAATTGAATTTGAATGAAAATATTTGAATAGGAAAAAATATTCTTTTATGAATACTTAATACAATTTTTAAAAGTTATATTCAAATCAATTTAAAGCTTTAATAGTTTTGTTGGAATACTCGTAACTATTTTAAGATAAGACAATTCACTAGCATGCACTACCATTATGTGGAAATATATATTATACATTCATTATATAAATATATATTACACACACACACAAACTTTGTAGGGAAAAGAAAGAAAGTTCTGAAAACTGCTACCAAGCTGGTCTTAACACATCCAAATAGCCTTCCATTGACTTAAATGGAATATTCCAAAGTATAAACTCTCTTCTCATGTTTCATCCATGCATTCAATTAACACTTGGAGGAAGGGCAGAAATGAGTTCACTGGCTTCATCTCCAACCTCCACACACTTGAAGAAAGGCAAAAAGGCAGCTCTACAAGCATTTATGTTTTAGAACCCACTTTTACCACCTACTGTTTTCAGCTTCCACAAGGGATATCAGACACAGGGGCCAGTAACCACAATTCTACTCTCTCATCAACATGGTGGTTGAATACATGGACAAAACCTAAGAAGAGGGCAATCACAAGAAGCTACAACTTTGAAACCACCTGGTTTAATTGGTATTGTGTCCTTTTTTTCCTTTTTTTATTTTCCAAAAACAAATATAAACAAACACACATAACACATAACACAAAAAACATAACACCACTACACACACAAAAAAAGGTGCAGGAAATCATATATCATTATCATATATCACTACAACTAATAAATCATTACATATCTTAATCATTCCTCTTCTAAATTTACCTCTTAATATCATTTTCATTCATTATTTGTCTCTTATAACATATCAAATATAATATATATGTGATACAATCATCTAAATACCCTATCATATATTTCTAAAACTTCATTTTCAACCAAGCATAAAAAGATTTCCATTCCTCAATTTATGTCGGTTTTTGTTATTAATCCAAAATTTCTAAACGTCTGTCCACTGCCTCATTATTTTCTCTATTAATTCATCTTTCATTACTATTTTAAAATCCTTCCAATATCTAACATATAAAATCCTCACTACAATTAAAATCATAATAACTAAATACACATCGTTTTCTTTATCTATAACATCTAAAATAATATTAAGCAAAAATAATTCAGGTTTCAACAATATCATAAATTCCGCAATCTCTTTTATTACATTTCTTACCATTCTCCAATAGATTTTTTTTATATATCCACCACATGTTCCTTCCACACACATTTACACTTCCAACAACTACTTGATATATTCTGTTTCATTTTTACCAGTTTTTTGGTGTCATATACCATCTATAAAATATTTTATGTATCTTTTCTTTAAAATTTGTTGCTCTAATAAGTTTTATATCATGCTTCTAGATCTGTTCCCATTGATCTATTGTGATATTATAGTCTATATTTTATGCCCATTTTATCATACATTATTTTTTCTTACGTCTCAAAATCCAATAAAAACATATACATTTTTAAATATATTTTTCTTTTGTTTCTAGCAATAGTCTATCAAATGGCGTCTATTCCATATAGAAACCTTCTTATTTGTCTCTCCCAAATCTTGAATCTAATTATAGGCACATCCACCAGCCGGATGCCACACCTTGCCTTGACAATTCTTTTTTCTCTTCTTCCTCACACTCCATGGAACATGTCTCAGAATTCTAGCTTTATTGTCATCCACTGTCCATTTCTTTTCCTGAAACGGAAGCCTTCAGTAATTTATCTCTGTAAAAGGTTCTAATGAATTTCACATGAATTTCTCTTGGTAGTTTGTGTTTTCTCAAATAAAAAGTGCTCAATCTTCTCACTGAATCCAATTCTTTAGGTATCTCCTTCTTCGGTGTATCAATCCATTCTGATATTAATCTAACAATCCGTCGTGATATATCTTCTTCTTTCTCTTCTGGTATATTTTGTATCCTCACCGCTCGAGCTGCACTATCCATCTGAATTTCCATTAATGTTGTCTCTGCACCGTGCTGATTTTCTTCTATCTCCGATATTTTAGCTTAGTTTCTTATCTTTAGTCCAGACCTCTCAATCTCTTGTTTATTTTCTTCTGGTGTAATTTTCACATCCATCAGGTGTCCACTAAGTTCATCCAATTGTTTAGTTAAAACATCCACGCTGGCTTGAATCTGTGCAGATTGATTTATTTGTTGCTGTACCATTGCCAACAGTTTTTCCATGTTGTCTTGCACAGTCTGTTTCCAGTCTTTCCCTTTCGCTTCCTCTTGTACTAATTTTCCAAATCCCATCTTCATTGCTGGCAAACTTCAGACTTTCTTAACCGCCATCTTCATTCTTCCTTCCTGTGGAACTCAAATATCTTTTGCTCGCAATGCTCTTTAAGACCACTAGATGTCCTCAACATATTATCTTCCTTGCTCCACTTATAAACACAAATCCAATTCTTGCAAGGTCTTTTTAAATCCACTAGACGTCACTGGTGCACTGTTCTTGTTTTGTTTCTGTTCTCTTATCTCTTATTTATACTTGTAGCCTTGGCAACCAACATTCCTCAGTCTGCAAGAATGTCAAAACATCCAGCCGTTTTCAGGCAATCCCAAACGAAAGTATCAAGGCAATAAACGTTCCAATACACAAACTTTATCCAAGGACAGTTAATTTGTAGTCCACCGAAATTCAAAGTTATAAAATTGTAATTATATTTTCAGATAACCCTAAAAAGCTTGGTAAATCTCTTCTACAATTTCTCCTCATACCGATAAGCAGCTGAGGGGGGGAAACCTCCCCCCCTCTTCTTCTCACGGCAAAAAAAACCAAATCAGGCAGTCAATTACTCAATCCACGCCAGGCATACACAAACGGAATAACACTTACTTAAGTCTTTCAAAGTCTTTCCCTGCTGGGGCCTTCAGCTTGATTCAACATGAATTCTTCACCATTACTGCCAAGACAGTGAAATCTCCTGAGAAAGTTCCCTGGCCAGGCTTTATCTCCTCAGGAATCATGCCATCACATGGAGGAGTTTGTCTTCCCTGACAAACAATTTCCTCAGATCCGCAGTTTTTGGGAAAAAACAGAGTGCCCTCCAAGAGCTTGAGAAAGGCACGTCTGCTCACTGCCGGATGACCCCTCCCCCCGGTACTGTGTCCTTTGACTGTGCTACAGATGAATGTTACAGGCATGCAAAATTTTCCATATAAAATAGAAGTGGAAATTAAAAGATTTGCATTCTGCCTTTCCCCAATGGCCCTGAAGGAGGCCTATTCCGCAGGTAATTGCAAAAACCCACACATACAGGGAGCAATGCACATGGAACACAGACACAGGTCTGCCCCTCTTCTGTCATCAGCACAAGTTTGGTTAGGGGCTGAACTCCAAGCTGGAAACTATGACTGAAGTTGGGAAACTTTCCTCTTCTTTTTCCATGCTTATATTGCTTTTCACAGGAAGCTTCTTTAAAACTAGCTCTGCATATCTCCCTTGCAAATATCACACCAACAACTAAAAAATGTTCCACAGATAAGGTTTGGGAATATGACATTTCAAGGACCAAAAAGTTTAACAGAGTTCATTCTGGCCTATGAACCTGAAGGTCCTCAGCTCAATGTACAGATTCTTCCAAATAAACTGAACACACTTCTTAGCTTAAGTTTAAAAAGATAAGGCATTTTGGATATATAGATATCACTATTCAAAACCTAGTTAAGTACTTAGAACTATATCAGCTTAAAACCTAAACAAATCCCAGCTTCACAGGATTGTAGTGCAAGTTTGCTTTACAACTAAATTGGCCTCATTCCACCTAAACAGGTTATACATTGGAATGAAAGTCCCAATTACTGTGGTATCATAATTTCAAACATTTTCATTACAGCTGTACTTGAACATCTATCTAAACCTATAAGGAAAGGACAACTGTTTCCACTCACAAGCTTATTGTTCAAGAATACACAAAGAGCATAGTAAAGAAAACAATATCAAAACAAATACTTCAGATACCACCAGTGTTTTTAGCATATGTGCTTTGAATAAAGACCTGTAGACTAAAAAAAATCCAACAACTTCAAATGGGAAAAAGTCCTATCAAACTAAAATAAATAAGAGGTCTACAGACATGCATACAGCAAAAAATATTGAGGTATTTAAGAAAAACAAAAAAAACCTTTTTCCTCATATAGATTAGTGCTTTTTCCTCTTTCCCCAATAGACTAGCACTATTCAAACACCACAGAATTAAATCTAAGTGAATATAATAGTTTCCTCTTCTCTAACCCTCAAGTTTCTGTGTATCAGGCAAAGATACAATCTGGTTGCTTGCTCAAGAACTGCAAACTGCTTTTAACTGCCAATTCACACTTTCCCCATCAGATTTATATTATAAGGAATGATGGTAGATATCATATTTAGTTGCCCTTGTCCTTTTTTCTGAAAATTGGCCTTCATTGGCCCTCATCCAGATCACTACTGACTCCAAGCACCAGGAGGCAGGAAGCAGGGGCAGGAGGTCTGGTCTAGAGGGTAGAGCCTCTGTTTGCCTGAAGATAACATCCGAAGGTCGCCAGTTCGAGGCCACCGGCACCGTGAACGGCGAGACCTTGAAGCAGCTGACAAGCCTAGCCGAGTTATTCTACCTACTCTTTGGCCGCTGTCAGCCTGCTTGGGAGGAAAATGGAGGCCAGAATGTGATACCAGATCATAAAAGATCCATCTGAAATGTTGTGGTTCTTGAAAGACAGAACCTTCTTCAATTGTAAAAATCCCTATTGGGATTTAGTATTGCCTGCCTATGTAAACCGCCTTGAATTAAAGTCTGAGGAGAAATTTGATGACCAAGAAAGGTGGTATATAAATACCTGTATTATTATTATTATTATTATTATTATTATTATTATTATTAAGCACCAATTTAGCACTTTTACTGCTACAATAGAGATCAATGTCAGGGGGAGGAGGAGGAGCTCCAGGGGCTCCTGAGAGACAGTGTTTTCCCCCAAAAACTGCAGATCTGAAGGATCTGAAGATCTTTATCAGGAGAGATAAGATCTTTCCACGGTGCAGGTATCTGAGATATTGAAAGCCCGACCGGGAGGGGGGGCTTTCTTCTTGGAAACCTAATCGTCAGGGACAGTACTGGGGGAGGTGCAGTGTCTGCAATCAAGCTGCTGACTCCGTATTAAAGCATGAAGCGTAAAGTTTAAGTTGGAAATTTAAGATAAGTATGTGTTAATATTGTCCCTGGCTTTGATTGGCTGATTTGACTAAAAGCCCTGGATACACTGAAGGCATTAATGAGAAAGTTTTTAAGGATGTTGAAAGTGCTCTTTATCTTGTAGTGGAATAAAGTTGTGGATTATAACTATAAATATAATTTGGTGTGTGAACTAAAATCCAGAGTTGCTTGTGGACATAATTTTCATTAGACTTGAAAGAGTTTTGTCTTCTTGAGACTGTTTCTTTTGTTTTGTTTTCTCCATTAACCACACTGTTATCTGTAAGAAAAATTCAAAGAATGCCTGACTGAAAAAACATGTGGTGGAAGTAAGGAGAATAATATGTTGTGGACATCTTGTGGATTAGAGAGAAATTGCAAGATGGAGCCTGTATTTGGACTCAAATGATCCTCAAAAACTTGGAAAAATTCTCACAATGAGAAGATAGCAGTTGAGTTGGTCCTTGCAGATTCAGGCCAGTTTAAAGACTCTCTCAACAGATAGATGTGTGCAAGGAGCAATTTGAAGATGTGAAGAAACAAGTATAAGATACACAGAAGGAGAAAGCGGAAAAGATGATGGTGAGGGATGAAATCATCATCAGAAGAGTGAATACAGAAATTAGAAGAGTGGAAAACCAACAGGATCTAGAGGGGGATGCTGATGGAGATTGAAATAGAAAAGATGGACAGAGTAACATGGGTGCGCAAAATACAAAATTTGTTGGAACAAGAAGAAAACATATCCCAGTTAATTGGAAGAATGAATATCCCTTATACAAGAAAGTGTGGGCTTATTGGATTCTGTTATGGAGATAAATTATTAAAGATATTACAGGAAAAAAATGGAAAGAAAGAAAAAGAAACCTGAGGGTTAAAGAAAATTGGAGGATTTTATTTAGTTAATAACTGGTTTAAATTTACTTAAAAAACAAATACATATGAAACTGATATATATGAATTAGAATGAATTAGAAAAAATAGCTGGAAATATTAGCATGTGGATGAATTGTTTTATAGGTGGTTATTATGTTAAATAATAAAAAGAGAATATTTAGAAAATATTATAGGGAATTAGGGAAAATCTATTAAATTTGATATAAGAAATATATAAATGAGTAGAAGTTAGAAGTAGATGAAAGAATTGTTTTATATGTTATATTTTGGTAATTAGATTATTTTGTTTTAATATTAATGAGTAATTGAAGTTTATGTTTGATAGAAAGTGAAAATTTAGAAAATATAGTACAGGGCATTAGGGAAAATTTAGTATATATTATATAAATAAATGGATAAACTAATAAGAGGCAGAAGTAGATGAGTAGTAGATTACGAGATACAGTATGATTAATGAGTAATGGTATATGGTATTTAGCATTCGTAAATGTAAGTTATATGTTTGCACGTTTGTGTGTGTTAATTATAAATAAATAAATAAATAAATAAATGGGGGAAGATCAATGTCAGAGTGACACTAACATAAATGCAACACCCTACTCCAAATCCCTGAATGCTCTCGCTCATTTCATCGAAATATTTAAAAACATGGGACAACAAGTTGGAGCCCTGCAAGACCTTATACCAGGTGGGTCAAACACATTTCATACAGAGAGCTGAAATTAGTATTCATGGTGCCTGCTGAGGGTCAGAAATGACATCATTAAGCAGATGAGATCATTAAGCAGAAATAAGCACTTTGTTCTCACATAGAAACTCATTAGAGGTAAATGACAGAAGAGAAAATGTGCAAATCTTGTTCATATTTTCAAAATATGAGAGAGCTCAATTATCACACTGGGAGATCCCAATTATCATGGGAGCTGGACAGATTGCTTCCGGGGGGCCGCATTCGGCTTTGGGCCTTATGTTCTACACCTCTGCCTTATACCTTAAAAACAAGAGGAACTACTGTTCAGCCCCAGCACGATCTTCTGGAACCAGTATTCCAGTTAGCAACAGAACCACCAAGATGCCATGTCCCCAATAACTTTTCTTGAAAGACACCATGGTCATTGATATCCATAACTGACGAAAGGTCCACTTATTATGGAGCTCTGTAAGCCACCTTGGGCATTTGCTTCTGCATGGGAAAGGCAGGATATAAATTTTTTAAATAAATAAGAGAATGAGCAAGGTCACACACTTCTTTTCCTTCTCTGGACATAGGGCATCCATAAGGTGGCCAAGGCAGCTTCTGTGCTAAAACCAGTCCTGAAATCAGATTACCTGGATTCATTTCAATCTTATACAAAAGTGTCTTGAGTTGCACACACATCTCAACCAAGGAGGGCATATCCACAACTGCTGATAAGAACAAGGACATCTGCAAGAGGGATCTGAAGGCCTTAGGAGTGGACCTCAACAAGTGGGAAACCCTGGCCTCTGAGCGGCCCGCTTGGATACAAGGACATCTGCAAGAGGGATCTGAAGGCCTTAGGAGTGGACCTCAACAAGTGGGAAACCCTGGCCTCTTGAGCGGCCCGCTTGGAGGCAGGCTGTGCAGCATGGCCTTTCCCAGTTTGAAGAGACACTTGGCCAACAGTCTGAGGCTAAGAGGCAAAGAAGGAACGCCCATAGCCAGGAAGACAGACCAGGGACAGACTGCACTTGCTCCCGGTGTGGAAGGGATTGTCACTCCCGAATTGGCCTTTTCAGCCACACTAGACGCTGTTCCAGAACCACCTTTCAGAGCGCGATACCATAGTCTTTCGAGACTGAAGGTTGCCACATCATCTGATAAGAACGTAAGAACAGCCCCACTGGATCAGGCCATAGGCCCATCTAGTCCAGCTTCCTGTTTCTCACAGCGGCCCACCAAATGCCTCAGGGAGCACACCAGATAACAAGAGACCTCATCCTGGAGCCCTCCCTTGCATCTGGCATTCTGACATAGTCCATTTCTAAAATCAGGAAGTTGCACATAAGCATCATGGCTTGTAACCCATAATGGACTTTTCCTCCAGAAACTTGTCCAAAACCCTTTTAAAGGCATCCAGGCCAGATGCTGTCACCACATCCTACGGCAAGGAGTTCCACAGACCGACCACACGCTGAATAAAGAAAAATTTTCTTTTGTCTGTTCTAACTCTCCCAACACTCAATTTTAGTGGATGTCCGCTGGTTCTGGTGCTATGTGAGAGTGTAAAGAGCATCTCTCTATCCACTCTGTCCATCCCCTGCATAATTTTGTATGTCTCAATAATGTCCCCCCTCAGGCGCCTCTTTTCTAGGCTGAAGAGACCCAAACGCCGTAGCCTTTCCTCATAAGGAAGGTGCCCCAGCTCCTCAGGCCTGGTAATTTAACCCACAGAGATTCTACGGTGGAGTCAGACCCACCTTCAATCTCTACTTTGCTGGATTCTATCCCTTCCTTAACATAAACAGCCACCCCACCTCCAGCACGCCCCTCCCTGTCCATCCTGTTGAGTTTATAACCCGGGACTGCGGTATCCCACTGATTCTCCACATTCCACCAGGTTTCCGTTATGCCCACTATGTCAATGTTTTCCCTTGTCACCAGACATTCCAGTTCTCCCATATTTGCTCGGAGACTTTGGGCATTTGCATAAAAGCACCTGTACATGGAATGCCGCAGGATGGGCTGCTTATTAGCTCCTTTGTCTCCGCATCCTCTCATTGTGCCAAACTGTCTATCACATCCCATCATGCTACCTTTCCCAATTTCTTTTCCTACTCTGTCTTTTTCTTGTTGTTCTCTAACCTCCCCATCCTTGTCCCATAGGGATGAGGAGTCCCGAACCGGATGCCCCATGGCGCCTGTCGGCCTTCCCCCAGGGATCAGTTTAAAAGTTGCTCTGCCACCTTTTTAATGTTATGCGCCAGCAGTCTGGTTCCATTCTGGTTCAAGTGAAGCCCATTCCTCTTGTACAGGCCCCGCTTGTCCCAAAACGTTCCCCAGTGCCTAACGAATCTAAACCCCTCCTCCCTACAGTTGCTGCAATCCTTAGGCACAGATCCTATAGAACCTTAAAGATCTATGTATCATTCCTCTAGCCAAATGGGCACCACGGGTAGCTGATGACAAAAGACAACAATATCAAAGAGCCCAATCCTATCCAATTTTCCAGGGCCAGTGCAGCTATTAACAACGGGGCATGTGCTGCATCCTGCGATGGGGGTACAGTCACAGAGGCCACCTCAAGAAATGGGAGGTTCCCTTACCTCGGGGCTGCATTGTGGCTGCAACGAAGCTGGAAAGTTGGATAGGATTGGGCCCAAAGTCAATTAAAAGTTCTGTATTTTTCGCTCCATAAGACACACTTCCCCCCCCCAAAAGTGGGGGGAAAAGTGTGTGCATCTTATGGAGCAAATACTGCAAAAACAAACAAACAAACAAAAAACTCCGCTCCAGCCCTGGCCCCGCCCCCTGCCCACTCGCTCTGCTCTGCTTCCCAGTCAGAGGCTACTCAGAAGTAAGTCTCAGAGTCACTGGGGCTCACTCCCAGGAAAGCGTGGGTGGGGTGGCAGTCTCACTGCGCAAGCCCGCGTGTCTACTCAGAAGTAAGTCTCAGAGTCAGTGGGGCTCACTCCCAGGAAAGCGTGGGTGGGGTGGCAGTCTGCCCAAGCCCGCTTGTCTACTCAAAACTAAGTCACAGAGTCACTGGGGCTCACTCCCAGGAAAGCGTGGGTGGGGTGACAGTCTCACTGCCCAATCCTGTGCATGCCTACTCTGAAGTAAGTCCCATTAGAGTCAGGGGGGCTTACTCCCAGGAAAGCCTCTCTCCCCCCCCAAGCCTGGAGCATCACAGCCTCTCTTTCCCCCCCCCCACCCTGGAGCATCACAACTTCTCTGCAACACAAACACTTTCCCCTCTCTCTCACACACACAGGCTGCCCCCTTCTCTTACACACACAGATGCTCTGCCCCCCCACACACGCACTCACTCACTCACACAGCAGGGGAGGGGCACTTTCACTCACCTCATCCAGCATCTGAATGTAAGCCCCCCCCCCATCACAAAGAAAAAACTGTCTCCTTGGTTAGAATGCCAGTGTTTGCTTATTGCACAAGCCCCACGTAAGGCTCGGTTCTCACCATAAATCCAGAGGTTTGTTGTGTCTTGAGAATTCAAGTTGTGGTTGGACTTTCCACTTGTTCATTTGTATTGGAATCACGCAAGAACTGGCGAGGAGGTAGATGTGGTGTCAGCAGTGGCCCCTTTAAGGGTAAGGCCTGGGCATTCAACAGAGTGTGCTGCACAGCTGCAGACACTGGAAGGCAATAGGGCCCTCAGGGATATAAGGAGTACCTGAGGCAGAAAGGGTTTGTGGGTTTTGAAGGAGTGCAGGTTAGAGGTAGGAGAGGAGACTGACTGGGTTTATTGCATTTGGAATGTGACTGTGGATTGTGACTGGACTTGGATACCCTGATGGATTTGACTGACCTTGGACTGTAATTTGGCTTATTGGTTCTGGACTCTGATTTGGCAACTCTGATTGATGGGACTGATTTACTTGGCATCTGTGGACTGGAACTGGACTCACTTTTGCTTGCTGCACTGGTGAGTTGCACAAGGGGGACTGATCAGCCTTAAGCGGGCACAAGGCCCAGTGGATTGGGATTTGGCAGAACATCATTGTGGCAGAAAGATAATGTGATCCCCTATTTGTGTGCACCTGCTTTTGTGAGCTTCATAAATTCTGACTCTAGCGATGATGAGTTCTTGGGGTTTCCAGAAAACTAGAGTACTCAAACCTTTAAGTCTCTCCATTTAATGACAGTGATAATGGTTCTTAATGCCACTGTTGACTGCTGTTCACTTTACATGGTTCAAATGTTGTTCTGTTATAGTTTATTAAATATTTTATTACACTATTTGGTTCAGAATATTTTTTTTCCTGTTTTCCTCCTCTAAAAACTAGGTGCGTCTTATGGTCAGGTGTGTCTTATGGAGCGGAAAATACGGTAAGAGCAGGATGTTTTCAATCCTTGGGAGTGGGGTCTCTTCACTCATGCCAGCAAGCTGTCAGCATGGCTTCTGACCTGACACAATTCTCTCCGGGACGGCAGTAACTGCAGGATTGTGGGGAGAGATGTAAAATAGAAAGTAAAAGATTCTTCCAGCTCCTGAAAATTCCAAACATCGCTGCTAATCTGTCCTTACAAGTATAAAAGACACAAGTAAGCAGGCCTTCTTCAAACTTTCAGGTCACATTTCTCCTACAAAGTAATAGCTGGGGAAGTTGCTAAGACAATATGAATCAAATGCTTCCTAAATTACCAGTCAGTGCATAAGAGGACATGCACTGTAATTGCTTGTGGTTTATGAAACCAAACAATGATGGAATGTTAACCCTGTGTGTCAAAAATTATGCTGTAAACACAAACCTGTTCAAAATTTTTAATAACCAGGGCACTGCTGCCTCTTTATAAATCAAGTAGCAAAGCTAACTAAGTAAACAGACAACTCAAACACAGACTGCATAAGGAAATAAAAAACTAGCAACTGTTATGTTCATTAACATTCTGTTCACGTCAATATAACCCAAGTTATCACTGTAGCTCTCTTTAGTCCTGCGCGCAACATGTGTATTACAGTAATACCACTGGCTACTCAGAAGGAAATTGCCTATATGGCATACAAAACCATATTCTATACACTAGTCCTGTCCAAATGTTTCATACAAAGTGGTTTGACAAAGAACGGTTGCCCAATGGCAAACCACTGTACAATACTGATAATCAAGGAGTGTTTTTCAGCAGTCAGCAAGTACAGCCTTACAGGCTTTCAAGGTTGCAGGAGTGTCGTGAACAATGCCACACAAATGGTGCAGAGGGCATTTTGCTTCCAGGTCACCAAATCACCAAAGGTGAATGTTGAACAAAAATAAAATTTTATTGGCAATTCCTTAGTAGAGTGAGCAGAAAACACCACAATGAACATAATGATAAAATAAATCCTTCCATTGCAATGAGTTCCTTGCTTGCTAAAACAGGTTGCTTTTACTCCTACCTATTATTCTTATGACCATCTAATCTGTCTTTGAAATTCTTCAAAGTTGTATTAATTTTACGCACAAATCCTCAACATTTTTCACATCAATGAGTGGGAGAACAACTGTAGGCCTCACTCTATTTTCCAAAACTTCCCTGCACACAAAGGTATTGCTAAACAACAAAAGATAAAGCTGCATTCCATTTAAATTCCCATTGCAACTAAAAAATATATTCACAAGGAATCCTGAGGCCTTAATTAAGAATGCAATGGTTTTTCTTGTATTCTTCTGCATTGTTACTCCTATTCACACCAAAGAATCTTCCTAACAGTCTAGGGAAATATCACCTATGCCAGGGTTGGTTCATCCCTCACAAGGAGTAGTTCTCAAAGCATCTACCCATGATTATAGAAAATAAGGACCAATTAACCGATGCAACAGAAAGAGCTTACCCAATGGATTGTACAACTTCAGACTATAATCATATTTTTAAAGCTTCCTCATATTTAAGAAAAGCCCCTATAAGTTAAAAAAAAATAGCATATCAAAGAGAAAGTATTCAGCTACAAAAAGAATTAAGTAGGGGAGCATTTTAAAAAATGGTGAGCCTTTCCACCTGTAGTATAAAATGGAACAGCCCACCCTATGGTGATCCAACCTGGTGACAGAGTCAAGGCCATTAAATTCTGGGCTATACCACTTCAGAATGCAAGGAAAAAGGAAACACATATTTCAACATTTCCTCAATAAAAGCTAAATATAGTAAACTAGCATACCAGGGAAAGGACTGCGAAAAATCTCTCTCCAATATAGCAGTTTATTTCAGTTAGTGTAGATCAGAGGTGCCCAAACCCCGGCCCTGGGGCCACATGTAGCCCTCGAGGCCTCTCAATGCGGCCTTCAGGGAGCCCCCAGTCTCCAATGAGCCTCTGGCCCTCCCGAGATTTATTGCTGCCCGCACTGGGCTGACACAACTGCTCTCAGCGTGAAGGCAACTGTTTGACCTCTTCGCGTGAGCTGTGGGATGAGGGCTTCCTCCACTGCTTGCTGTTTCATGTCTGTGATGCAGTAGTGGCAGCAAAGGAAAGACCAGCCTTGCTTTGTGCAAGGCCTTTTATCAGCCTTGAGCTATTGCAAGACCTTCATTCATTCATATAAGTTCATCTTTAATATATTCATTTATGTAAACTTATGTAAATTTATTCAAATTTTAAATGTAAATTAATTCTTTCTTTCCCCGGCCCCCGAAGCAGTGGCAAAGAGATGATGTGGCCCTCCTGCCAAAAACTTTGGACACCTCTGATGTAGATGTGACATCTACAACCAGCCCTTAAACAAGAAGTCTTGGCTATTCAGCAGACAGCAAGTATGAAAGAAAGTGAAGGAACTTTCTAGGTTAGGAGTGATCATGGAAAAGCTCTGTGTGCAAGAAGTCTCACTGCTTATGGGCAACAGCACAAAATAAATTATGGCTATTTTACATATGAGCATTCTGTAGTCCATTTAATATCTATATTTTAACTAACTGAGAGTATAATCCTATGCTGGTTTTTTCCAGCAGAACAAGCATGCACACTGTCGCAAACATGCGTAAGGGCATACTGCACCAGCGCAGAGGTCCATCCCACAAGCAAAAAGGCCTGCACCAACCTCCCACCACCAGTCGGAGGCCAGGGCCCACCAGAAAAAAACAGGCACTCCGCTGGGCAATGGGGGAGGGCGGAACAGGGGCAAGGGAGACATTACAGGTGGGAGAAGGCAAGGAATGGAGCAGATCAGGTCCGGGAGGGAATCAGGAATAGCCATAGAGGCCTTCACCATATCCTAACCACCCCTCCCAAGAACGAAAGCCCCACATAGGACGGTGCAGATTAGTGACGACTCAAGCTGGTGCAGATCCAAGTAGCCCAGTGGTATTCACACTGGGGCATGGTGACACCCCAGCCTGAGGGCCCTGGCCTCTGCCCCCTTAAGGGGTGAGGGCAGGGGGGCAGGGAACTAACGGGCCTGCAGGGACTTGGATGTACTCACCAGTCCCTGCATCAGCCTTCCTGGGTTGTGGGGAGCCCTAAACAAGCGCCTGCAGGACTCCCCAGCTGCTCTGAAGTGAAAGTAGAGCTATCACGCTCCGGTTTTGCAGAAGTGGAGCGTGATCGCTCTACTTTCAGTTCAAAGCAGCTGGGGAGCCCTGCAGGCACTCGCGCAGGGCTCCCCACAACCCAGGAAGGCCGCTGCAGGGACTGGTGAGTACATCCCTGCAGCCCCCCTGAGCAGCGCGATTCTGGGGATCACATCACTGCCTTCCCCCTGCCCCCGCTGCCTCCCTCCTTCGCCCGCAAAAACTTAGTGGCTCTCAAACTGTCCCAGAGAGTTTGAAAACCACTGAAGTAGCCCCATAGAGACTTCTGAGACTTTACTCAGGGTCCCCTTGCCATGAAGTTCCCCTTACCTCAAAGAGACCTCCAGCAGCCACAATTCCTGTGCTGGAAGTGGCAGAGGCTGCACCGGCCTTGCTGCACTGCAGCATGGGAGTTTGGTTAGAACTGAGATGTAAATCTGGTTTTGTTGAGGGGAGGAGTTGTTGGGGTGAATCTCCTGGCAGGCTCTCTTCATTCAAAAGCACCGGAGATTTCTCTTTATTTCACTAACTGATACATATTTGAAAATACCTTTGATATTGCTCCTGTTTATTTCAAATTCTATGCACTCAAAACATCATCAGCTACTTCCATCTGACCCCGTGTTTAGACACACTTCCTGTTTCAAAGCACACTGGAGGAATAGTTTCTACATGCTTAGTACATCCCATTCCAGCTGACTTCCGACATCATTTTTTTTTTCCAGCATAACCTTCTTTCCAAGATTCTGTTAAGGCTTTCACCAGTGAACCACATAATTCTCAAACAAATATTTAACCACTAGCATACAGCTACAACTATCTCCACCAGTTCTTTACCAACAATATTTAACAAATTCAATTTATGTAGGATACATCTTTAATAAGAGTTCATACTAATCTGTTGCTATAACAATTCACACATTTCAGTCTCCCATGGTTGCACTCAACCAGAGGATAGATTGAATTAAATCAAGGCAATCTGAATAAGCGATTAAAATCATGGCTTAACAACAAAAGAAACATACTACAGGTATTTTAAATTGTTGCTTCTAATCAAGTTTCCTATTTCACAATTTATACATTTCCTGAATAAGAGTGCAATCTAATCTGTTGCTATAACAATGAACACATTTTTTTACTCAACAGCCTCTAGTGTCGGAGTCCTGTAGTTTCCGAGGGAGCCCTCTGCAGGGTTCCCCGCACCTCCAAACATGTTAAAAATAGAAAAAAAGGGGAACTTCTGGTTTCACAACGAAAAATGAAAGTGCCTGTTTTTTTTCTTTCTTTCTATTTTTAACATGTTAGAACCCCCAGGACTCCAGTGCTGGAGGTTGGTGAGTAAAACAAATCCCTCCCATCCCCAACAGCAGCACGATCCTGGGGATCGTGTTGATGCCTTCCCCCTTTCCAACCCCTCAAAGGGGCAGGAACAAGTGCTTCCAAGTGCAACCACTGTGTTATACCATTCCTGACAGGTGGCTGTTTAGCCTCTATTTGAAAATCTCCAACAAGGCAGAGCCCACTACTGTACGAAGCAGACTGTTCCAGTGTTCCACTTTCCCAGTGTTTCACTTTTCTAGTTAGGAATCTTTTCCTCATATCAAGCCTAAATCTACTTCCCTGCAGTTTCAACCCATCAGTTCTAGTCCTGCCCTCCGAAAATATGAGAGATGCCCCAACAATGCAATCAGGGTTCAGATAACAGAACGGCTGAGTCCATACACCACATAACCATAGGAATCTGCCCTATCACAGACCCTTGATCCTTCTAGGTCAGTACTGTACCATCAACTCAGACTGGCAGCTGCTCTCCAGTTTTTCTTCTCTGCCTGCCTGGAGATGCCAAGGATTGAACCTGGAGCCTTCTCCATGCAAAGGACAAGTTCTATCACTGCCCTTCCCCAATTACTACAACCACTAATTAATTTGGTTTTCATCCAGGCAAGTAACAGGGAGTTAAGGGCAAGGAGACTGGAACAAATGAGAAGGGGAAGGCAAGAGCAGAGTGGCAAGGCTCCTGAGAACAGCTTCCCTGTCTGTATGCAGGAAACAAGGGAGCCTGGCTGGGGGCGGGGGGGGGGGGTTGATTAAAGGATCAGTGCAAGTGGGTTGGAGCTAATTTGCCTTGTGCAAGTTAAATAAACAGATTCTATTCGCAAGAGTTCTATGACTTCGGGTGCTTGATTTTGGAGTCAGCATGTCTTTTCCAAGCCCTTATGATACTGACCTACCCCCTGCAGGGGGGAAGGCAGGCAGGAATGAGCACATGAAACTGGCAAAAAGACTGCCCCCTCCATGCAAAGCTGTAGTACTTATTATGCAGGTCGCTTTATTTACATTTCACAACAACTTTAAGGAAATGCTCTATCTCCACACGATACAAGACACCACTCTTTGTATTGAAAAATAAGGAAATGGTGACGTTATTATGAGAGAGTTGTTAGACGCACTGTAGTTTCAAGAGCAACGTTTCTATCCACATGCTGGTAATTGGTGAAGATCAAAGGATCACTTCCCTCACTTCCCTAAAGGAAAATCTAAACACAAAAACAAAGGAATACGATTAACTACTGTGGCTTCCAAAACTGCTGGCATAGACATTCCACTCGAGCCCTCACAAGTCAGCTTTTTCACAGGACCCAGGGCACCTGCTATCCAGCAGTGAGACCAGGAACACAATGCAACAAACAGTGATAGGACACTGGAAGATCTCCAAAGCATGTTTTTCCTCCCTCAAAAAAGCCCTCCTGTCCACTTTGAGCCTCTTACTGGTCTTTGTCGCGTTGCATTTGGCCTCCCAACCCAGAAGTAACTGGTGATGACATCGCCAATTACTTCTGGTGGTACTTCCAATTGGTGGATCATGTGAAGTGGTACAGCAGAAGACAAACCTTAAGAAACATAGTCCTAGCCTGTTTAATAGCCACACATGTCTGTGTGCCTCATTTGTGGCAATTCAATACTCCAAGAGAAAGAGGACCAACACTTAACAAATGTTTCCCTTTCCCTTTCTGGCAACTTAGAAAAAAGTTCTCACCACAAACGAATACTGCACCTATTTTCAATCCCACAGTTGATCAAAGTAACCTTAATTCTGAAAAGCAGAGAAAATGACTATATAATTCTCTATATTTTTCATCTGGCTCCTCCAGAAAAATCATTTACAAGTTGCTAACTACTTGCAACAAGATCTCTAGGAGACTACAAGCAGGTTAGCAATTTGCAAGTGAAATTTCTGCAGTCCTAAGCAAGAACCATAATATCCAGCCCTGCAGACTATACTTAATGTCAACATGCACAGTATGACTTGGCTGAGGGCCAGGGCACATGAGATTTCCTGTCCAGCAAAGTATTGTTATACAGTCTAAGTATAGTTAGCTTTACTACCTCCTCCCAGGAAATCTTACATAGAATTCCCAAGAGTATCAGAAGTAGAAGTGTTTCAGGACTTCCTGGTAAATCAGGGACTAATTACCATATATTATGGTGTCTTATGGTGTTTTTTCCCCCACTGTATTTAACACTGTATCTCCACCGTGTGCTGATAAGGCTCAGGAGTAACCAGGGTTATCTCTGCTATAGTCAGAAGATTGTTTGCCTTGAGGATCTATATTTTAGTTATGACTTGCCTGTTAACCTGTTTTATTTTTATTACCTGCTCTACTTCTATGGAATGGTCATTAAAAAGAACCCAAGGCAAACCAAACAGAAAGGAGATTTGAAAGCTGCTCTCCTCAATTTGCAAGGTACATAGGTATAGGTGGCCTAGGAGCCCACACATTTCCCATTGTGTTTAATTCTTTTAAACATAAAATTAGGGAAGAACAGAGGTTGAATCCTTGCTCCAGCGGGAAGAAGTCTCTTAAGAAAACCAATTCTGTTCAAATTATATGACTTCTATTCAAGACACTGCAAAAAAGCCTTTTCAAAAGAGAACGAATTATAAGACTAAGGACCCAATCCTATCCAACTTTCCAACACCGATAGCACTGTGCTAATGAGGCACAAGCACCCTGCGGTGGGTGGGACTGTCACAGAGGCATCCTCAAGGTAAGGGACAGTTTGTTTCCTTAACTCGGGGCTACACTGCAGCTGCCTGGAAAGGTGGACAGGATTGGGCCCCAAGTTAAATTGAGAGAAGCTTGGTTACTTACAATAATATTTTACACAGCCAAAAGGCAAACAAAAGATAAGAATGCCACACCTGTGTTCAGAAATTCATTTTTTTTAAAAGAGAAAACCCCTTTATTTTAATGGGCTTATCTGAGACTTTAAACCTTCTTGCAATTAACTACAACTGCTTCAGGACAAAATGCGTCCTGATGCAGTAATTACACCTGCAGTTTGTCGGCGGCAATATATTAAACACTGCTCCATCACAAGCTCATCTAAAGTGCAGTTCTGCCACAACTCTGGCAATAAGCATCACCGAATAAATTTATGCACATTCCATTTCTATTCAGTTTTATCACCTGAAAACTAGCAAGATCCAACAACATCTGACAAACATACACCTTTCCCTGGGCTGGACTGTGGTCATAAATGTTGTGGCTCACTTTTTGTTTTAATCAAACAAGCCTCTGTACTTTAAAAAACAAGTACTGTACATACTTTCATTTAGTTATTCCAAGTCAACACTTTCCTTGCCAGACTTTTGTATCAGGATGACAATTCTGCTACACTATTTCACTCCCAAGGTTTCCCATTCAAAGCACACTTGGGAAAAACTGGAGGAGCTGGAGAACATCAAATATAGAATAACCAGTCCCTTAACAAGGATGATGTTGAGGCTTGAGATTCTTAAAATGTGGATCACATAGAACTTGACAACATACATACCAAAAACATGGTGGCTATTTAATGAAACCAAGGTACTAGGAACATCTGCATACAAAAATGGCATCTGAAGAAGGATGCAGTATATAGACATCCATATGTTAATGCCAGAAGTGTATAAACACATACATGACAGTGGAAAGAGAAAATGCACACACTCTCTCCCCCCCCCCCCTCAGAACTTAGGACCATTCAGTGAAACTGAAGTGAAAGGACTTCTGTGCAAAATTTATAAAATCTGATATTGCAAAATCTTGTGACAGGTCACTGGATTAAATGACTTTACAATGGGATTGCACAAATTCATAAAAGGTTATATCAATAACTGAATGATGATAGCTAAACACACTTCATGTTTAGAAGTTACATACTGCTGGTATGCAAGGCACAAGGTTTTTCTTTCCTTTGTAACCTGCTTTCTTGAAGCATCTAACAAAAAGAGAATGCTGGAATGAATATACCTTGAAATCTAATGCAGGGGTGCCCAAACCCTGGCCCGGGGGCCACTTGCAGCCCTCAGAGGCTCCCAATCAGGCCCTTGGGGAGCCCCCAGTCTCCAATGAGCCTCTGGCCCTCCAGAGACTTGCTGGAGCCCGTGCTGGCCCAACGCAACTGCTCTCAGCATGAGGACAACTGTTCGACCTCTCATCTGAGCTGTAGGATGAGGGCTCCCTCCACTACACACTGTTTCATGTCTGTGATGTAGCAGTGGTAGTGAAGGAAAGGCTGGCCTTGCTTTGTGCAAGGCCTTTATAGGCCTTGAGCTATTCCAAGACCTTCATTCATTCATATAAGTTCCATCTCTAATATATTCATTCATGTAAATTTATTCAAATTTTAAATTGTAAATTAATTATTTCTTTCCTGGCCCCTGACAGTGTCAGAGAGATGATGTGGCCCTCCTGCCAAAATGTTTGGACACCCCTGATCTAATGCATAAGGATTCTACTTATATTTTATAAAATTCTACTGCTTCTTTAAGGTAGATTAAGCAAAGAGTTTACCAGCTCATTAACTCCATGTGAGTACACAGTGTAGTGAAAATCATTATCCTACCACATTTTCAATACAGCCCTTACATCCCACTCCCCCCCACAGCAAACAGCACATTTTTTAAGGATTATAGAATCCGCACTGAACTAGCTGTCCATCACCAAGACTGAGAGCCCAATCCTGAACTCATACTGCCAGTGTTCCGCCAGCAGTGAGTGTCGCAAACGTGCCATAAAGCATGTTCACAGCCCTCAATGCCAGCTCAGCACTGGAGGTAGCTTAGTGCCAGCCGGCACTGGGCTAGTGCTGGTGGATTGTCGGTGCTCTGCCGCTTGGGGGTTTTGCGGACTGCCAGGCAGTGGAGAGGTGAGAGGGGCATGGAGGGAGGTGGGGAAGAGACATTCTGGGGTTGGGAAAGGGCAGGGATGAGGCATGCCGAGGGAGGGAGCAGGGTGGAAGGGAAGCAGGACCGGCAGAGCTCCACTCCATCACATCCACAGCCTATGTGGTAGGCCTTGTGGTCTGAGACAGTGGCTCTTGATTCTATGGTGGCCCAAGGGCTGCTGCAGAATCGAGTAGCCGCATTGCAGGGCTACTTCCCCAGAGGAGCCAATGGCAGCTGCCCTGTTAGGCATAGGATGCTGCCAGCAACCATTTCAGTGTCACAGCAGTCCCAGTAGCTTAGAATTGGGCTGCCCATACCAGTAATTCCTAACTCTTAACAAATGCAAGATCACAGTCGTAGGGACAAGAGTAATTCAATTAATAAGGAATCGTGTGTGGAGGCAGACTTAAACAAACACATATTTCAAAACATTGCTTAATCTCTTCATCAAATTTATCAAGTTAAATCCTTTCCAAGAGTGCCTTGGCTAACGTTGCATAACATGCAGAACCACTGGCCTGAATGAAAGGGTGGACATGCATAATTAATAGCATTGGGAGCTATGAATCACAAGCTTATGCAAAATGTATCACTATACTACAAAAGGATTTCCCTACTCCCATCACCAAGAACACAATGCATGCTGCTCAAGAATTAGCCAATCCTCAATTCCTTCATTTAAAATGTTTTCATTTTTTTATGAAGGCAGACTGCCAAATACAATTGTTTTATTTTTATTGTTTCATTTTACACTAAGCAAGAAAGATTGGCATTTGATTTCTTTGTAAACACACATAAACACTTGGTTTAAAAAGGGGCCAATACTTTCCTGACTTGGAATGTTAAGGGTCTTAAGAAAGTGCCCACAAATGTGGGGCAAAGAGTGTGTCAGATCAAGCAACTAACCCCAAGTCAAGTAAAAGCTGCAGACATCCTCCTCCTCCTACATAACACGAAAGAGAGAGAGAGAGAGAAGGAAAGCAAAAACTTATGTTCATTATTACGTAACACAAACGTGCCTGCCTAGAGCAGCCCAACCATGAGGAGGCTTGAAAGGTCACTTAGAGGGATGGTGAATGGACAATGCCCCCCACCCACCTGTCTGCCACCTCTCCGGCCTGCATCTCCACTGGGTGTTCTAACCCTCTTCCGACTTGCTAGGAGAAAGCTAGAAGCAGACTGCAGCAGTGGCAGCCAAGGGGGAAAGAAAAAAATGAAGCTGGTTCCTGCAGCTCCAAATCACTTTTACCACTTTAATTATCTTTAAAAAGAAAAAGTAGTATTTATATTTAAATACAAGCAACTGAACACAAACTACTCAGACCGAGCCATATAAAGAGAACAAAACAAAACAGTGCATGTGCAAACTCTACCTAAAATAGCAACTGAGCATTAGTACATGGACAGATTTCAGCAACATCCTTTTCTGCAAAGTGCTCTAGCATGGCTGCAGCTGCACACAATACATTTCCCAAAACCAAACTAGTTCTCAAGAAAGAAATGTTATTTCCACCCCCTTTTCTCTCACCTCCAAGTTTAACCCATTTTTGCCCAGCCCACAGGCATACACAATTGGTCCCTGTTTCGTATATGCAACACTAGACAGAAATGGCTCAACTTGAAAAAGGAAGCATTTTATGTCTCTCCCGCATGGGATCTGAAAGCCATCACAAAGCGGTGAATGATATCAATAATATCATCAGTAAAAATTCAGCAGTGTTAACCAATAAAGTGAGGCTGTTGCTACTTAAAAGCTTCATAGAACAGGAAGGTGCCATTTAATAAAATGTGCCCGTTTAATGGCTGAGAAGGTAGAGGTCTGGTGCATTTGTGCAGTTTCATGACATAAGAGGCCATGTTACTGGTCTCTGCAATTGAAAATGAGTTAATAGCAGGCCAGAGAGCAGGGCTTGGGAAACCCAGGCAGTGAGCCTCAAGATAATCCAAACCACAAAGGACAATACCAAAGGTATGAGCAACAGGCCTTTCCTAGACAGCTCCCATTCATGAAGTTGATGTATGTAATTCTGCTACCTGGGTAAAGAGGTACCTCTTAAGTTGCAGTTATCTTCTCTTCAGCAAAGAGGGAGCAACTATCCCATCATAGCATCTTTTCCAGTGGCTCTTTGTAAAATTGTAAACCTTTTGGGACAGAGAACTCTCCCTACATTTAACTTGCTATGCAAACTGCTTGCAAACTTTTTGTTGAAAAGCAGTATATAAATATTTTTAATGATAATACTTCACATACATAGAGAAGTTTTACAATGAGACAAAAAGTGCCTCATGAACCAGAGCATGGCAACATAGCGTCAAGTTGTTTTGAAGATCTTAATAAAGATAATCATCAACATGTACAGAAATGATGACATCCAACCTATTAAGAAACAATGCATTCCTCTCCTTCCCCCAACCACCATTTCAGGCCCATCTTTAGGCCGGCATGAAGTACTGCAAGATGTGAAACTGAGTCATCCTTACAACTGCATTCTGTGATAATATTTATAAACTACATTACAATGCCTTTTGTTCCAAGGCAGTAATTCTCATTGGTATATGCAATGGATATTCGGGATGGTTTATAAATCCCACACCACAAGATTAGCTTAGCAGAGGGAAAACAGCTTTCCGAGGACATTTATACCTCACTATGGTATCACGCTGACAGCCCAACCTTTCAGTACAGATACAGAGAATAAGTTATTGAGATGTATATCACAGCCAGCAAGGCTCTGGAACATGAGAGATTAGAGAAGCCAGTCACGCACAGGAGTGTGCAGCTCTGAAGGAAAGCCTATTCTTTGCTGGATTCCCAAGATTGCAGCAGAAATTACAAAACCAATGAATGCATTCATGGAGTTCTACAGCTCTGCCACAAACTGATGCCACTGCTTAAGGGTAGCATATGAATTAAAGAGAGGAGAGCTACAAATGGGTTTAGCATAGCTTAGGCATAGCTTTCATTGGATTTAAACGAAGCACAACCTGTTCTGCAGGTGACACATCATAACCGCTAGCATAGTGCTGATGTGGTCAGCTGATCCAGGTATCAAACCAACACAGAAGCACAGATTTATCCAGCTACAACAGCATGTACAATTACTATGTGGAAGCAGCAATGATGTGGATTTTCTGGGGGGGGGGGGAATTAAATCAGAAGGTTTTCCAGCCCTCTGAAATAATTAGGATCTGATTTAGCAAGCGTACTTTCCTTAACAAACAAAACCAAGAGAAGTGTGTCGTGTTAATTTCACATGCTACATAACTATCTCAGAATCTTTTTCTTCTCTCCCCCCATTAACTCCATGTATTTCAACCAAATACAAGTAAGAAATTATTCAATAAAGAAGATTTGAAGTCCTACCCTATGCATGCCTACTTGAATGCATACTATTGAATGCAATGAAGAATAGCAAGCATATATACAGAGTGGAAGTCTAAATTGCGGTATAAATGTTATACAGTCAAACTATTTCAAAGCTTTTACTTGGAAGTTGCTTTTAGTGGGGTACTTGCAAATATTTTAAGATGCAACAACTCAGTAGCACGTACTTCCCTATACTATTTAAACTTTCAGGAAAAAAATAAAGGTACTGAAAGCTATTAAACTGATTTTGGCATGCCCAAAGAGCCATGCATTGATATTTATTAGACATGCATTCTTCCTAGGGGCAATACCTGAAAAAAGTTAATTAAAACTTTGAAACTGCCTAGTTTGAACGGTATTATATCAATTTATCATGTTACCAATTAATTTTACGCAAAGATGCATTCTGAGAAGTGGAAAAATTTCTGCAGAAAAATATACCTGCAGAAAATTTCCATTGCAGAAAAAGTTCTAATACAGTGTTTCCCAAACTGTGGGTCAGGATCCACCAGTGGGTCACAAGTCAATTTCTGGTGGGTTGCAAAGTTTCTAATTTTTTTTTAACTATGCAAGCATCCCTGCCCATTTTACAGGAGAAAATTGCAGCAGTGGATAATCCAGATGGAGAGATGGCTCTCATGGCTGGAATGTTAACTTGTGGTATGAGGTAATCTTCATATCCCCAAATTAAAATGTCACATTTTCCTATTTTCTGTAACATTTGGCATGCTGGTGATCAAGTGTGAACCCAGTTTCAGTCTTTTGTCTGGCCTGGAAGCCCTAACTACACATCATGCTCTCCAGTCTTCTGGGTACCCAGGAAAAACTGTGAAGGTTTGGGAAAACAGTTCTTGAACTCCATTTCTAAGGAGAGTCTAGCAAGTATCTACACACATACTATAGAATCTGTGTGGTCTTTATCAGCCTCAAGAGCACAGGACCCCTATAAATAATAATAATAATAAGACCTTTGTAATGCAACAACATAAAAATAAAAAATAGCTGCCTATCCTAGGTTCTTGGAAAGAACTCAATAGGTAGATATAGTATATAAAATCCAGTCAAAATCAATATGACTGCGAAAATAGATAATATGTCTTTCTAGATCACTTTTTTGGTCTAGTAAAGCAATGTGGGTTGTGACAGATTGTCATTTTAAAAAGTGGGTCCCAATGCTAAAAAGTTTGGGAAGCACCATTCTAATACAAATCACTGAATAGCAAACCTTTTTCCATAGGAATAGCTGGAAGAAGCAGAGCTGAGGTCACAGAAGCTGATTCTGAGCCCACAGATCAGGTCAAACTAGCTGTTCTCCATATGGCTATATTAAATACATACAGTATATGATCACATTTGAAAATATTTGACAATGTGCATTGTTATCAAGAGAAACACAGCAGGTTAGACCTACAGACCTGCTCCACCTACCAACGAAGATGTGTGGTTGGAATTATGTTGGTGCAAGACTTACTAAAGGAGCTGCATACTAAATAGTTGGATTTTTTTACATGCAATTTTTATTCTTTGCTGTTAGAAGATTCTAACAGCATGTTAGAAGATTCTAATCCAACACTCTGTAAAAGCAGTGGATCCTTGGAAAGCATCCTCCAATCACTGTACTTTAAAAGGTACACTTGATTTCCTATATGGTTCGAAGTAAAAACAAGTAGCTCAGTGTATCAATTCCAGGGTGCCTAGCAGCTATGGGGGAATGGAAGTCAGCTGGGTTCCATCTACTTGCCTATAGTCCACTAATTATTACCAGGCTTGCCTTCTCTTTGTATGCAAGAACTGCTAGGTGTGTTCCACTGCAAAATCCATCAAAACACACTGGCTACTTTGGGGGAGTTGCTTATTTCATGTTATCTGCTTTAGCTTCCTCTGCACAAGTGTGTGCATACAAAAGAGATAAGCAAAGAGTGCTATTTTACTGATTTGAGATTCAATACCCACAGTGGAAATTCAGAAGGTGCAAGTTGGAAGCCACATGTCAGGAATGAGGGAGTTTGATCAGTGAAAAAGTACAATGATTATTAAACACATGAAAATGAAGGGACCATGGGTAAAAAAAATATCAGTTTTGATGGTGGCTCTTAGCAAGAGAAGAGGGAAATAAGCCAAGAGGAAGGACTAGATTTGGAGGGGAGCACATGCATTACTACCTTAGCTAGGAAACAGGGGAGTATAATATGTGGTAGAGAAGAGGAAACTTCTTTAATTTTTTCACCAAATAAAATTAGATCCCTATATTTTCATACTATGAAACCAGTTTTTAAGCCCTAACAATCAACACACATGAAACTATGCAAGTGTCTGATAAGGCAAGCTGATCCAACAGACATCCACAGTAGATGCATCCACTCTGTCTTTCCCCAAGGTTGTAATCTAATATACACAGTTACCTGGGAATACACCCTACTGAACAGAATGGACATGTATAGGATTGCACTGTAAAAAAGCTATGGCATTATCCTTTAATAATAGCTATCCTATTCTAAGCTTGACAAGTTCAGAATTAGCTCACTGACCAAAAAGAGGAGGGGATGGAGAATAACTTCAAGAGCTTTCAGAGGAGCTGCAAGGTCATAACCCTGCAGTGTGAGAGACTGCTATCCACAAGATTGCAAATGTTCAATTAAAACAACTTCTAGCCATTTACACACACACACACACACACACACAAAAAGCCACTTCACAATCTATATTGCTTATCTTTATACTGGCAGTCTCTTACATATAATTCCAGTACAAAGCTAGACAACAGTCTCTGAAGTTGCTCACAAAAAAAGTTTTTGTAATTAAGTATGTACTGAACATTCTTCAAACTTTGAATTTTGCAACACTGAGAAAGGACCATACTTCATTTCAGAAGTTCAATATTACACTCAAAACATATAAAGTTTCAACATCTTGTTTATTACACAAAAGACGTGCAAAATACATATGTAAGCAAACTGAATATGGTATATTCAATCATCGAAAGAAAATTCAGTGAAGCAGGGAATACACAAAAAGTTTGTTTCAGATCCAGATTTCAACAGGGAATTGCAGGAAAATGATAATGTCTATGCTCACTTAGCATCAAATTTAGTTTCTACCCTCTCTTAGCAACAATAGATCTATTTTCAAATCCTACACCCTTGAAATTCATTAGGGACATGTCATATTGTAGAACACGATCATCATTCACAGCTATTCTAGTAAAAAAAATTATGCTACTTTTTTCAAGATCAATGGACAAAATTTTCATTACATTGCAAATTAACAAATATAACACAAAAAACTCTTCTGCTGCAGGTTCAATATCAAACAAGAGGCAGCAACTCCAACTTAGCAGGCTGCAAACATCAAAATTTTTATTCTTTCATAGAACTGCAACTCTCAAGAACATGGACTTTGTCTCACATTTTTTGTTATGCTTAATGAAAGTAATGCTAGTGAGACTTTTGTGCTGGTTCTGTGAGGCTACACTCCCTTAAAAATTCAGCCTGAAGACAAATGTAACATTTTAAATGTGGCAGTAGTGGTTTGAGAATACATTCAGTGCCCAAACAATGTTTTAGACCACACTTCCACCATGCTTCTAATATTACACCTACTTTTATCTTTTATGAGCTGAATTCATACTCATGATGTAACAGTTTAGAAGAGAAGATTGCTAATCTAGCTATTACAGAGTTTTAAATCTGATTGATAGATACAAACAACCACAATAAGGGACCAATCCTAACCAACTTTCAAGCACCAAGGTAAGGACAGTGCAGCTTTGAGGTAATGGAACAAACATTCCCTTATGTTGAGGAGGCCTCTATGACCGCCACCCAACTGCAGGATGTTGCACCTGCCCCATTGGCACAACTATGTCAGTGCAGGAGAGTTGGTTAGGTTTTGAGCCTAAGTGTCACATGGGAACAGCAAATAGGAGTCATAGACTGCAATCCTACACATTTCCTTGAGAGTAAGCCCCATTGAACACAGTGTAACTTACTTCTGAGTAAACATACATAGGATTGTGCTCTCAATCTAGCCTAGGAATATTCCTTAAATATTAATACAGTAATCACAAAAACCCTGAAGATTTGTGGTTGGAATAGAAATCCTATTTTAACATTGTCTTCAGAGGCCAATAAAAAAGAATCCCCCTTATAGTCTACACAGTATCAGAATATGTTAGTAAGAACAGCATTGTCCAAACAGTTTTGTCGCTTTCATACAATTTTGTTGGTTTATTACACTTATCTTGCCAGTCTCTCTTTTGTTCTTTTTAATGAAACAACACATTCAGATATATGTGCTATATCAAGCAGCTTATCTGGATTGATAACAACCATTCAACTCTAATTACTACTTTAAAAGACAAGCTAAATCCATATTTTCCTAGTTTATCACATACAAAAGAGAACTACCAAGATTGCAGTTATGATATTATTCAGAAACCATTTAAGCCAACAATTCCAAGAAGGGGGTATAGTCATTACAACCAGTCATTATTGGACACTCTAGTATTAAACTCAACTTTTTGCAACTCTTAAGTGCCAATGCACAACATGTAGGAATTTCATCACAGAAACACTAGCAATACAACAAAATTATATGTGCGCCAATACAGAATCATAATCAGTGGAATGGAGCTTCCAACGTAAGACCAAAATGCATGAATTCCACTTAAAGTGACTTAGGAACCAATAGCAGCAAGGAAGTGTTTACAATGAGACAAAAACACTGCTGCATCAGCACATGACCACTGCACTGGCCATTTAAGATGTCACACCAGTAAACCAGCAACCACCAATGTCATATATGGAATTAAGAGCTGTCATTTGCAGAGCACAGAAGTCTCACATCTTCAGGACTGGGAACAACATATGTATATAGCATCACAAAAGCTGATTCTGTTATAAGAACAAGTTGGAAAGAGGCCACAGAGAAGTAGCTCCCAAGTATTCAAGTGACATATGGATCACCTCCTACAAATACCATGTAAGATGGAAACTAACAGGCAGGTGTTTCGAGACAGGACGAAACAATGACACAAAGTATAACAAATAGCTACTATTCAGCACAAGCACTTTGTATATTTTCATAGATCTGTCTGTTTATATAACCAGGGTGTCAAATCCACAGGCCTTTATAAGCTTAGGTTCAAATATACCAATTACTACCGGAAAGTTCCAGAGATAGCTGCACTGGAAGAATAGTGACTAAAGGTATTGGTTCTGGCAGAAATTGAAAAACTTAGAATTTTTCTTAAAGACAAGTCAGTAAAAACTTTTATGGACAATTGGACACCATTCATGGACTTCCTGCGCATCGAGGGGAAAATGAGTCAAATAACCTATGGATTCAATGAGTAGATAAGAGATTTAATTTTTTCCCCTCATTTTTCTTTGGTGTTGAAAATGTGCTTTTAATAGACTGTTTAAGATCTGATAGTTAATATGTTGTATGATTTTGTAGTAGGGCAACGAAATGTAGATCGAGATCTATGCACTTGCCACACAACTTGCAATATCTTTACTTTTTAATTTTTCTTTTTATTTGTTCTTAATAAAATCAAAAAGGAAAAAACCAATTACTAATGAATAGATTTATAAATAAAATTTGTCTTGACACCTTAGTCTCAAGTTGTTCAAAACAAACACAGAGCACCTACATACCATTTCACAAAACAACCATGATTACAAGTAAAAATTTTCTTTCTAAAAACGAACACGCTGAAGAGCCACAAATTTTTCTTCCTATTATAGTCAGCATTGCATATCCAATAAGTTAAAGCACTTTCAGGTAATTTCTGCTTTCTCCCTCCTGAAAACTATGTTTTAATCAGTACACAAAAGCTTCCTCCCCTTACACCCCACCTGTCCAGAATTTCAGGTGGAAGGAAAGCTCAATTCCAAACAGTAAGAAACTCAGCACTTGCCCTCAGCTTTATATTTTTCAGTCCTCAGAGCAATCCTCAAAGCTTCACGTACCAAGACACTCTGGAGATCTGCTATTTACACAGGCAAAGTGTATCATGAATTTGCCTTTGCTCTCCTTTGCTCTACCTTTGCTCTCAAAGGTAGCGTTCTCTGAAGTGCTACCTGTTCCACGCGCAGGGCCAGCTAGGCAGGCGGAGATCAGAGGTCTCAATGCGTGGATGAGACGGTGGTGTAGGGAGGAGGGGTTTAGATTCGTTAGGCACTGGGGAACGTTTTGGGACAAGCGGGGCCTGTACAAGAGGGACGGGCTCCATTTGAACCAGAATGGAACCAGACTGCTGGCGCATAACATTAAAAAGGTGGCAGAGCAGCTTTTAAACTGATCCCTGGGGGAAGGCCGACAGGAGCCGAGGGGCATCCGGTTCGGGACTCCTCATCCCTATGGGATGAGGATGGGGAGGTTAGAGAACAACAAGACAAAGGCAGGGTAGGAGAAGAAATTGGGAAAGGTAGGGTGATGGGATGTGATAAACGGTTTGGCACAATGAGAGGATGCGGGGACAAAGGAGCGAATAAGCAGCCCATCCTGGGGCATTCCGTGTATAAATGCTTTTATGCGAATGCCCGAAGTCTACGAGCAAAGGTGGGAGAACTGGAATGTCTGGTGACAAGGGAAAATATTGACATAGTGGGCATAACGGAAACCTGGTGGAATGCGGAGAATCAGTGGGATACCGCAATCCCGGGCTATAAACTCTACAGGAGGGACAGGCAGGGGCGTGTTGGAGGTGGGGTGGCCCTTTATGTTAAGGAAGGGATAGAATCCAGCAAAATAGAGATTGAAGGTGGGTCCGACTCCACCGTAGAATCTCTGTGGGTTAAATTACCAGGCTTGTGCAGCGATGTAATACTGGGGGTGTGCTATCGTCCTCCAGACCAGAAATCTGATGGGGACCTTGAAATGAGGAAACAGATCAGGGAGGTGACAAGGAAGGACAGGGTTGTAATCATGGGGGACTTCAATTATCCTCATATTGACTGGGTCAATTTGTGTTCTGGTCACGATAAGGAAACCGGATTTCTTGACGTGCTAAATGACTGTGGCTTAGATCAGCTAGTCAAGGAGCCCATCAGAGGACAGGTGACTCTGGATTTAATTTTGTGCGGTACGCAGGACCTGGTTAGAGATGTAAACGTTACTGAGCCATTGGGGAACAGTGATCATGCTGCGATCTGTTTTGACGTGCACGTTGGGGGAAGAATACCAGGCAAATCTCTAACAAAAACCCTTGACTTCCGACGGGCGGACTTCCCTCAAATGAGGAGGCTGGTTAGAAGGAGGTTGAAAGGGAGGGTAAAAAGAGTCCAGTCTCTCCAGAGTGCATGGAGGCTGCTTAAAACAACAGTAATAGAGGCCCAGCAGAGGTGTATACCGCAAAGAAAGAAGGGTTCCACTAAATCCAGGAGAGTGCCCGCATGGCTAACCAGCCAAGTTAGAGAGGCTGTGAAGGGCAAGGAAGCTTCCTTCCGTAAATGGAAGTCTTGCCCTAATGAAGAGAATAAAAAGGAACATAAACTGTGGCAAAAGAAATGTAAGAAGGTGATAGGGGAGGCCAAGCGAGACTATGAGGAACGCATGGCCAGCAACATTAAGGGGAATAATAAAAGCTTCTTCAAATATGTTAGAAGCAGGAAACCCGCCAGAGAAGCGGTTGGCCCTCTGGATGGTGAGGGAGGGAAAGGGGAGATAAAAGGAGACTTAGAGATGGCAGAGAAATTAAATGAGTTCTTTGCATCTGTCTTCACGGCAGAAGACCTCGGGCAGATACCGCTGCCCGAACGGCCCCTCCTAACCGAGGAGTTAAGTCAGATAGAGGTTAAAAGAGAAGATGTTTCAGACCTCATTGATAAATTAAAGATCAATAAGTCACCGGGCCCTGATGGCATACACCCAAGGGTTATTAAGGAATTGAAGAATGAAGTTGCAGATCTCTTGACTAAGGTTTGCAACTTGTCCCTCAAAACAGCCACAGTACCAGAAGATTGGAGGATAGCAAATGTCACGCCTATTTTTAAAAAGGGAAAGAGGGGGGACCCGGGAAACTATAGGCCGGTCAGCCTAACATCCATACCGGGTAAGATGGTGGAATGCCTCATCAAAGATAGGATCTCAAAACACATAGACGAACAGGCCTTGCTGAGGGAGAGTCAGCATGGCTTCTGTAAGGGTAAGTCTTGCCTCACGAACCTTATAGAATTCTTTGAAAAGGTCAACAGGCATGTGGATGCGGGAGAACCCGTGGACATTATATATATGGACTTTCAGAAGGCATTTGACACGGTCCCTCACCAAAGGCTACTGAAAAAACTCCACAGTCAGGGAATTAGAGGACAGGTCCTCTCGTGGATTGAGAACTGGTTGGAGGCCAGGAAGCAGAGAGTGGGTGTCAATGGGCAATTTTCACAATGGAGAGAGGTGAAAAGCGGTGTGCCCCAAGGATCTGTCCTGGGACCGGTGCTTTTCAACCTCTTCATAAATGACCTGGAGACAGGGTTGAGCAGTGAAGTGGCTAAGTTTGCAGACGACACCAAACTTTTCCGAGTGGTAAAGACCAGAAGTGATTGTGAGGAGCTCCAGAAGGATCTCTCCAGACTGGCAGAATGGGCAGCAAAATGGCAGATGCGCTTCAATGTCAGTAAGTGTAAAGTCATGCACATCGGGGCAAAAAATCAAAACTTTAGATATAGGCTGATGGGTTCTGAGCTGTCTGTGACAGATCAGGAGAGAGATCTTGGGGTGGTGGTGGACAGGTCGATGAAAGTGTCGACCCAATGTGCGGCAGCAGTGAAGAAGGCCAATTCTATGCTTGGGATCATTAGGAAGGGTATTGAGAACAAAACGGCTAATATTATAATGCCGTTGTACAAATCGATGGTAAGGCCACACCTGGAGTATTGTGTCCAGTTCTGGTCGCCGCATCTCAAAAAAGACATAGTGGAAATGGAAAAGGTGCAAAAGAGAGCGACTAAGATGATTACGGGGCTGGGGCACCTTCCTTATAAGGAAAGGCTACGGCGTTTGGGCCTCTTCAGCCTAGAAAAGAGACGCTTGAGGGGGGACATGATTGAGACATACAAAATTATGCAGGGGATGGACAGAGTGGATAGGGAGATGCTCTTTACACTCTCACATAATACCAGAACCAGGGGACATCCACTAAAATTGAGTGTTGGGCGGGTTAGGACAGACAAAAGAAAATATTTCTTTACTCAGCGCGTGGTCAGTCTGTAGAACTCCTTGCCACAGGATGTGGTGCTGGCGTCTAGCCTAGACGCCTTTAAAAGGGGATTGGACAAGTTTCTGGAGGAAAAATCCATTATGGGGTACAAGCCATGATGTGTATGCGCAACCTCCTGATTTTAGGAATGGGTTAAGTCAGAATGCCAGATGTAGGGGAGAGCACCAGGACGAGGTCTCTTGTTATCTGGTGTGCTCCCTGGGGCATTTGGTGGGCCGCTGTGAGATACAGGAAGCTGGACTAGATGGGCCTATGGCCTGATCCAGTGGGGCTGTTCTTATGTTCTTATGTTCTTATGCCTTCACTCAGAAAGACTTTGATGAACTGATTCACTGTGGACATTCCCAGGTAACTAGGAAAATAATACATACACTACATCAGGGGTGCCCAAACCCCAGCCCTGGGGCCACATGCGACCCTCGAGGCCTCTCATTGTGGCCCTCAGGGAATCCCCAGTCTCCAATGAGCCTCTGGCCCTCCGGAGATTTGTTGGAGCCCACACTGGCCCAACGCAACTGCTATCAGCATGAGAGCGACTGTTTGACCTCTCGCGTGAGTTGTGGGATGAGGGCTCCCTCCACTGCTTGCTGTTTCATGTCTGTGATGCAGTAGTGGCAGCAAAGAAAAGGCCAGCCTTGCTTTGTGCAAGGCCTTTTATAGGTCTTGAGCTATTGCAAGACCTTCATTCATTCATATAAATAACCTTTAATATATTCATTTATGTATATTTATGTAAATGTATTCAAATTTTAAATGTAAATTAATTGGTTTTTTTCCACGGCCCCCGACACAGTGTCAGAGAGATGATGTGGCCCTCCTGCCAAAAACTTTGGACACCCCTGCACTACACCTTTTAGATATCACAGAGAAAGATGGGCCTTCTGAAAGCATATCAGAGCAATAGCACGGGGTTTCCTACACTGCAATCATAAGAACATAAGAACAGCCCCACTGGATCAGGCCATAGGCCATTCTAGTCCAGCTTCCTGTATCTCACAGCGGCTCACCAAATGCCCCAGGGAGCACACCAGATAAAAAGAGACCTCATCCTGGTACCCTCCCTTGCATCTGGCGTGTTTACTCACATGTAAACATACTAAATTCAAAATGAGAAAGTTGACAAGCATCTCACATGAGAAAAGAAAAGACATGCAGCACTCTCAAAGCACTTAGATCTGAACATGGACAACCCTTCACATCAGCATACCACTTGCACATTGCCTACAACATCACAATGCCATAACAGTTCACATTTCCTGAAGTTCAAATGACCCCTTGAGGAAGAACCATGGCTTAGTGGTACAGCACATGCTTTGGAATATGCAGAAGGTGGGTTTAATCTCTGGCATTTAATAAGAACATATGGACATAAGAAGAGTCCTGCTAGATCAGGCCATAAGCCTATCTAGTCCAGCTTCCTGTATCTCAATAGCCCATCAAACGTCTGAGGGAGCACACAAGACAATAAGAGACCTGCATCCTGGCGTTCTCCCTTGCATCTGGCATTCTGAAGTAACCCACTTCTAAAATCAGGAGGTTGCACATACACATCATGGCTTGTAAACCGTGATGGACTTTTCCTCCAGAAATCTGCCCAATCCCCATTTACAGGTATCCAGGCCAGATGCCATCACCACACACTGTGGCAAGGAGTTCCACAGACCAACTACACGCTGAATAAAGAAATATTTTCTAACTCTCCCAACACTCAATTTTAGTGTATGTCCCCTGGTTTTGGAATTATGTGAGAGGGAAAAGAGCATCTCTCTATCCACTCTATCAATCCCCTGCATAATTTTGTATGTTTCAATCATGACCCCCCTCAGGAGCCTCTTTTCTAGACTGAGGAGCCCCAAGAGTTGGCATCCTCCAGTCTCGGAAGACTATGGTGTCACGCTCTGAATGGTGGTTCTGGAACAGAATGTCCTCTCCAGTGCATGAAGCCTGGGTAAAGTAGGTATGGAGGATAGGCTGTTACCCATGCAGCAAATCCCCCCTCTCCACGTCGCTGAAATGGTCCAATGGAAAGGCAAATACGGTTGGTTCCAGCAGGAGTTGCCAGAACGTGACTGTGTTCAGCCATGAACTGCCTCAGGGACTCCGGCTCCGGATTTTGCCTCGAGGTTGACGCCTGAAGCCTTTTCCATAACTGGATGTAGCCACAAGGCAGTGGAGGTTTGGGATCAGAGTTTTCCTTCTCTCAGATGAGCTGCCTTCCCAGGCTGACGAGTCCCATCTACCCGGTGGCTGTTTAGTCGCCTCTTAGGACAAGTACAGCCAAACTGAGGGCTTATCTCCAGCCCCCAGGGGCTAAGAATAGGCCCAAACACTGTAGCCTTTCCTCATAAGGAAGGTGCCCCAGCCCAGTAATTGTTTTAGCCACTTTGTATTTGAGATTTGTATATCTCAATCATGTCCCCCCTCAGGCGCCTCTTTTCTAGGCTGAAGAGGCCCAAACGCCGTAGCCTTTCCTCATAAGGAAGGTGCCCCAGCCCCGTAATCATCTTAGTTGCTCTCTTTTGCACCTTTTCCATTTCCACTATGTCCTTTTTGAGATGTGGCAACCAGAAGTGGCTGCAATACTCCAGGTGTGCCCTTACCATCGATTTGTACAACGGCATTATATTAGCCGTTTTATTTTAAATACCGTTTCTAATGGTCCCAAGCACAGAATTGGCCTTCTTAACTACCATCACCGCACACTGGGTTGACACTGAATTGTCCACCAGCACCCCAAGATCCCTCTTCTGATTTGTCACAGACAGCTCAGAACCCATTATCCTATCTATTTTGAATTTTTTGCCCCAATGTGCATGACTTTACACTTACTTACACTGAAATGCAAATGCCACTTTTCTGCCCATTCTGCCAGTTTGGAGAGATCCTTCTGGAGCTCCTCACAATCTCTTCTGGTCTTCACCACTCAAAAAAGTTTGGCATCGTTCGCAAACTTAGCCACCTCACTGCTTAACCCTGTCTCCAGGTCATTTATGAACAGGTTGAAAAGCACCAGTCCCAGGACAGGTCCTTGGGGCACACCGCTTTTCATCCCTCTCCATTGTGAAAATTGTCCATTGACACCCACTCTCTGTTCCCTGATACTCAACCAGTTCCTAATTCAGGAAAGGACCTGCCCTCTAATTCCCTTACTATGGAGTTTCCTCAGCAGCCTTTTGTGAGGGACCATATCAAACACCTTCTGAAAATCCAGATATATAATATCCACAGGTTCTCCCACATCCACATGCCTGTTGATCTTTTCAAAGAATTCTAAAAGGTTTGTGAGGCAAGATTTACCCTTACTGAAGCCATGCTGATTCACCCTTAGCAAGGTTTCTTTGTGGAGGCAGGGAGGGCTGGCAGAAATCCCTGTCCTAGAGATCCTGGAGAGATGCTGCCAGTTCATTGGTTCATCCTCAATGAACCAATGGTTTGATTCAACATGATGTTGTTTCCCATGCTCACCCATCTACAAATTAGGTTAAGAATGCACTCGTTGTGAATGTGTGTGTTTTTTTTTTCCTTCTCCAGGTGACAGCCATGTGAGCATAAAATCTAGATCACAGCACTGAGGGGAACTTCTCTCCAGGCACAAATGGACAACATGGGAGGGGGATCTATGGACTGAGATGAGGCAGAGTTAAACGTCTTTCTTTCCATGCTTCAGTCCCACCATCCCTGCCAGTAGCTACTATTTAGAAAGCAAAATACAAGCATATCAGCATCAGCCATGTATTTAAGGTAATACGCTGTCATTGTAAAGCTATCCTGGTGGCCACTGCAGGAATAGAACAGCCACGTATAATTTTTTTTTAATAGACAAGCAAGCAAACATGTAGATTGTTCTTAAGTAACAGGCCTGGACAACTCAATTCTGTATTTAAAAAAAATTCACGTGAAAAGTCTCCTGACAAGGTATTTTCACCTTGTATTTGTAAAATAAAGCTGCTTTATGAACGCTTTCCCTGATATGGTAACTTTTTTTTACTATCCTCAGAAGATGCAAAACGATTACCTGGTTGAGGCTCTTTAGCAAGGGAACACAACTGAAAAAGACACTCTTTAGAATGTTTTCATTCAAAACCAGAACATTCAAGAAATGGTCTACTATTCACCAGGATGGAAGTAAACACCTTAAAGTCAGAGTCTGAAAGTTTTTATACAGATACAGAGTACACTTGATAAGAGGCAAGCAACTTCAATCCCACTCTGTAATACAAAGTTAAAGAGTATCATAGAAATTATCTCTTCCTGAAATGAGGACTCACAGATTTTTAACCTTAAAAAGGTTCATAGATTAGCTAAAACCCGTAATATACAAGACTAGGAAATACAACTCTCTCTAATTTTATGAAAGGGTAACATTTTTGAAAAGCAGCTTATCTCTCAAAAACGTGCACATTAAAAATACTTTTAACATTAAGACATGACTACACCACCAGCCAAATACGCGGGAGCGTGCAGGAAGTTTGACTGCTTTATTGCAAACATTTACAAGCATAAATTAGATTTTGATATTAAACAAGCATTTTTTCCAAGAAATGTCTAACTCAAACACATGTAAAACATGAGGTGGTTATATCTGCATATTAAGGAGATACGTTAAGAGTACATTAAGCCAGGCTCCTGCAATTAGGATCCATAAAAGATCTTCAGTCAAGAAGATAATAAGGGTAGCAAAGAACATCCCAAGCCATAGAACACAAGAAGAGCACTACTGGACCAGGATAAACACCTTCTAGTACATACCATCCTGCTTCCCATAGTGACCAATCAGATGCCACTGGAAAGCCCACAAGCAGGAGATGTCATGACTCAATCCTGCTGTTACTTCCCTGCAACTAATACTCAAAAGCACAATGGCCCTGAACCTGGAGAAGGCACATAGCCATCATAAAGACAAGATCATTTCCAATGGCAGAGTTTGAAGAACCACCCTTTCACAGCAGAGTCTCCAATCCCCCTGCACCCAAAACCATGGTACATCACTCTTCAAGCAGTTCTTCCACAGCATTATTTTGTGGCATTGCCTGACTAGGAGAACAGAACAGCAGAAAACAGAAGACACTCCTAAGGTTTGTACATCAGAAGAAACAGATATTTCAAATTCACTGGCGACCTTTTAAATATTACCATAGCTTTTAACATTAAATGTTAATGTTGTTCTGTATGGGAATCACTTTTCATGTGCAGATCTCTCAGGGCTGGGAGAACACTTAACTCTCCAAACTAAGCAAGCATGAACCCATCACACAGCTGCCGTGTAGAAACAGCATCCACCCACCGCCCACGAAGGGGGCATGAATTCTGTCTCTGGGACTCATAAAATCAGTTGGGTCTTTTAAATATTACTCCAGCCCTGCAGGATTTGCTCATGGAAAGTAATTCCTACATACCTATGATCATGATTAAAAAGCTCCTTGGTCTTCTGCAAAACCCTACACAAGAGTTATTGCACCAGTCATCTATCATTATCACACAGGAATATATAAAATGAAAGGCGCAAGACAGGCTGTAATTGACTTGGGAATTTATCAAGATTTATTTGGCAGGCACAGAGCACTGGACACTGCTTTCAGACAAATCACTAACATTTATATAGCACTTTTTGAACATTCAAAGAACTGAACAGGCATAGTCTCAGTTATCTTTCCAACATCACTATAAGGGCAAAGCAAGACTCTACTGTGGACAAGGGGAAAAGAAGTTTAAGTAATCCCTCTTCTACTCATTGCCATTCCTCCACATAAAGTGGCAGCCTCCTTCAGACACTTTTAATTGAAAAATCAAAAATCAGAAGCCTGCTTACATACCAGCTGTCCAGTTTGGCCAGCTCAATATTAGCATCCTTAACACAGTATCAAAGGTGAGACCAAGACCACAGTCTGCTTGGAATACTGCAGTGCAATACCACACGTGTCTATTGAGAACCAAGTTTCCACCAAATTCAATGGAACTTACTCCCAGAGCAGTGTCCATAGCATTGCAACCCTCGACTGAGAGAAAGAGAGCAGCAGCAGTAGCATGGCAAAAGCCCAGTTGAAACTTATCTATGGGGGTCACATAGCAAGCTCCACATTGGAAGGGCATCCACCACCACTTCATTCCAGCCACTTGCTCTGGAAACAAGGCAATTGGCCTCTCTGTAAGGGTTTCACCTAGGCAGAGCGGATGCATCTCAGATAGGTGAGGGAGAGTTAGGCAGCATGCAGGCCCTCCTATAAACCAGAGTGACAGGTGCCAATTTGGTGACAAGTACCTATTCCTCCAGAGGGTCATCGGTAGGACCTATGCACTCAGCATCCATAAAAGTCCACAGCTGCTAGCCAAATCTTCATCACGTTTGTCTGCTTTTATGCCCTGAGGCCTCTTCTACCCACCCCCAAAACCAGTTCCATCCTTTCCTTCCCCGCTTCCCTACTCACCATCCCCAGTTTACCATTCTCCTCCCCCCCCTCCTTCTCCAGTGGATTCAAGTGACCACTCAAAGTGAGCCACCACCTCCTGCGGGATGAGCCCCATCACACACCCTCATTGGCAGCAGCAAGCCTGTCTGCTGGTCTGTTGAGAGCTGAGACAGTCACTGTGGCCTTCCCTGCTGGGTGCGTCAACTGATGCTGCCCACCTGCAGAATGCGGCAGGGACTAGCACCAATTTCAACTGACCGCTCAAAACATCAGGCAAAGTCTGTCACACTGGGAGGGGGTCCTAGTTGGAGGAAGAGGAGCCTGGTACGTCTGTCCCTGGACTGTCATCTTCCAGATATGGGGTTTCTGGTCCTAGCGCAACCCACAACAAAACCAGACACAGAACAACTCCAACAGTCTGCTGTACACTGGCAGAGGGTCCTGCCGTTGCCCACTGCTTTTCGCTGAGGACAGCAGCAGTGTGATGGTGGCAGTGGAAGCATCCCTGCCCTAGTCAAAACCCACGCCCTTGGACTGTCATCTTCTGGGCGTTCATCCCAGCGTTCTCCACTGCCAAGCCAGACAGGGCCAACCTTCCCCTCAGCTACTTTGCCACCACCTTCCCCCTTTTGCTGAGGGGAGGGGAAGAAACCACTTATTGTGACTACACTTCACCTGCTCTGTGACCCCAGTTACACTGACACTAGAAGGGCCCCTACCATGTTAAGGATTTTCCCTCACCAGTGTTCAGCTTGACATTTCCAAACTAATCTCTTCAAAAATCCTAAAGCATCCAGGAGGACATCCATGAAAGGAACCACTGTGTATTTCCCAATTCCCACATGGGTTAGAGCCTCAGTACCAATGAAGGGCAACGGCACACTCCCATCTCCATTACATGGTGCGGAAGACAAATCCTATTTCTGGATGCATGAAGAGGAACTTTCATCTATTCATCTGTCAAAATACTGGAGGGCTTGCTATAACCAGGACTTCACTGTACCCTGATCTTTTCTCACTTTGCTTCATTTTAAATGTCATTTTTCCACAAAATAAAGGCAAAACATGTTAAAGTGCAACTTCACTTGTGCTTCAAAATGAACAGGTTATATCTGAAGTGTTCTTTTCCACAACCACAAGAATCGTAAAAGGATCTGGTTTTTCAAACTCACCAACCAATTCTAATTAAACACTGCATTTTCAATCAGATGCATCTATTTTAAAACCATCTAATCGATCAAAATTGTACTCCCAGTTAACTGAGCAGCTTTTTTTCAAGTTCTGCTTTTCATTTAAGTACAGAGACATTCACAGGTGGCAGATGTTTTCTTAGAAGAGGTATTCCTTCCCCTCTCTCACACAGGAGGGCAATGCTCTTCTGAAACGTGACACATGGCTGCATCATCCAAAAACAAAGATGGTTCTTCTTTTCCTTTTCTTCCTTTCCATTGTTTTATTCAGATGTGAAAGCAGGCTGGCGTCATTCCTCACAACTCAAGTAAGCAACTATCATTTCTTTAAACCATTTTTGCCCAACGTTGTGTATATGCAAGAGGGATCAAATGTGTACACCTGGGGCTGGGCAGAAATTGGTTTAATCAAGAGACTGCCCTTATTTTACTCAGTTTCACCAGTGTTGGAAGACTAGGGGAAGAGGCAGTGCCTACAGGGTACAAGGATCTAGCTCAGTTTTTGCTGGAGGATTTGGGATTAAGAGATGGGGGGGGGGTTTCAGCCCAACAATGAAATGCAGGAGTTCACCCAGCGTTTTGCAAGACACACGAGAGATTTAGCAGAGGCAAAGACAAGAAAACAGGGGCTGAAACTGGTTCCCGGGTGAAAGTTTCTGCTCTCTTTGGAAAGGATCACCAAGAAGCTGATAGTGGGGCTGAAAGCGAAGGCTGCAGTCCTATCCACACTTTCCTGGGAGTAAGCCCCACTGACCACAGTGGGCCTTGCTTCTGAGTAGACGTTCATGGGATTGGGCAAGAGGGAGCCCCAGAGACTGTGGCTTGGCAAGTCCTGGGGTGGGATCAGCCCCTGCGGGGTCCAGGCAGGCGGGTGGGAGGCAGCCCGGGGGCAGGAAAAGGCTCCTTGGAGAGGAAGCGCGCCTCCTTCCAACGTGGGCGAGTGCGCAGCCCGCACCCCGCCCTTCCCGCCGCAGGCAGGCCTTTCTGGGAGAGATGGGAGCGCGGTGCCTTCCCTGCAGCCGCCGCTGCTCCCGGGGGGCCACGGTGGGGACCAGGGGCGGGTGGCTCCTCCTGGCTGCGGCCGCTCGCAGACAATGCACCCCGCGGGAGAGGCGAGGTGGGCAGCAGCGCGGAGACGCCGCAGCCGCTCTGGAAGCCAACTTGGGAGGAAGTTGTGCCGCCGGCAGAAGCGCAACAGGCGGGATGAGGGGGAGGGGGAGCGCTCACCCACGCCGTATTTCTCCTCGCGCTTGGTGGGCACCCAGCGCGTCATGGCGCACGGAGCGCAGGCGAGCAGAGGGATGCGCACGGCCCGCAGCCTACCGCGCCGCCATCTTCCAGCCCCAGTCGCGGCCGCAACGGGACAAGGAGGAGGAAAAAGTTTGCAGGCAACGGAGGAGAAGTCATGTGGTGCAGGCGGAGTCAGGCCAGCGCTGGGAGGCCCTCCCAGCCCCGGCGCTCCGCCGCGCAAGGACCGGGAGGCGCGCGCTCTCCCTGTGGACGTCGCCAGCGGGGACGCTGCTCTGCGCTGAGCCTCGGCGCGTCTCCTCAGAAGTGGACCCCTTGCAGGCAGGGGGGCTCACTCCCAGGAAAGTGTGGATAGCGTTGTAGCCTCACAACGGAGAGTAAGCCCCATTGTCTAATGGAACTAACTTGAGTGCTAACTTGACTGACTAACTAGTAGACATGCATAGGATTGGGCTGTCAGTCTCACTGAACAAATGGGACTTAGAGCCCAATCCTGTGCATGTCTACTTAAAAGTAAGTTCCATTATAGTCAATAATGGGCTTACTTCCAAGAAAGTGTGGATGGATTGCAGCCTTACTTCTCTGAGTAGATATGCACAGGATACTGCTTATTTGCAGTCCATCTAATTTCATCATCCTGGGTTTACACCTCAAAACTAGCCATCTTTACTTGGAAGGAAGTCCCACTTAAACAGACTAGGCATACCTGGTTCCTGGGGGATGCCTTTCTCACCTCTGCCTTCACTTCATCCCCTGCTGTGTCAAATCCTCCATCTCAACCAGAGGTGGTTGAGCTGCAAAGGTTGTTTCTTTCCCCCACCCCCAGTGATTTGCAAGGAGCAGCTTCTTCTGGCTGACTGATCTCTCTGGGAGGCTTGGCAAATGGGATTGGAGCCCATTCCTCCCAACAGAGAGAGGGGTGGAGCAGTGGCTCCTGCCACCCACATTTGCCACTCACCTAAGTGGGCAAATGAGTAACTGTCTTTCTCTCTGCAAAGGCAGTTGGGAATGGGGCCACCACACTGCCCAGAGGAAGCAGATGACTGAATAGAGATAGTGTTTGCTCCATGCAGTGGAAAAAAAATAGGGCAGCAAAGCAATAGGAGGGAACTCAATAGGAGGGAACTCAAGGCATACTGAAGACATGATTTAGTGAACAGGCTGTGTGCCTTTCCCAAAGACACTTCTTCAGGGGCACCAGTGAAACAAAGCGAACTCCTACACTGACTGTGTTCTGTGAAGCAGACTGGGCAACCAAGGAGTTCGGGCAGCTGCAAGAGCCGTCTACTTCTCTTCTGGGTGACCCGGTAACTGGGGATTGAGCCCAGTCACCCCAGTCTGCTCTGTCCAGAGAGAGATGGTAGTGAGCAGTCAGAAGTGGCAGCAGCTCCTTCCCACTGTCACTCAGTCATCCACCTGAGAACAGCCACCTTCACTTTGACCACTTTTTATGGGCAATGTGGAGCCCAGTCAAATCACAGCACTCAAAGGCCATAGTGGTGGCTGTTCCATCTAAGTCAGTGTTTCTCAACCAGTAGCATGGATACTACCAGTGGTAGTACTTTAATGTACTTTAATGTAGTACTTTGGTAGTACTTTAATGGTACTTGTGGAACCCCCAGACATCTGCAGCCCAGCAGCAAGACAAGTGACGTGACACGACAAACATTAGTAGAAGGCTTAACTTAATGGGCAGAGCTCCAAAGCTCATGCTTTTCACACACTCTAAAAAGCCGTCCTGTTTATATACAGGTGGGTTGTGATCCTGCCCCACCCTTTTCTCCTGTCACCCTGACTGAAACAGCATGGGCTATAAGACAGGTTGCAGAGGCCTCAGGTAGGTGCTTCCCCAGACAGTCTCCTAAAAATACCCTAGATCAGTGGTTCTCAAACATTTAGCACTGGGACCCACTTTTCAGAATGAGAATCTGTCAGGACCCACCGGAAGTGATGTCATGACCAGAAGTGACATCATCAAGCAGGAAAATTTTTAACAATCCTAGGATGCAATCCTACCCACACTTACCCAGGAGTAAGTCCCATTGATTATCATTGTTAAAAGAATATACATAGTAACTTGTTAACAGTACAGGTCTGTAACATTTTCCCAAAGGCAGTCACATGCCATGGTCACATCAAGTCTAATATATTAAAAATAAAATATTGAAATAATGGGGACCCACCTGAAATTGGCTCACGACCCACCAAGTGGGCCTGACCCAGTTTGAGAAACACTGCCCTAGATAGGTCAAAAGATATGGTACCTTGGGCCAGGGCTGGTGCCTCCACAAAGTGAACAACGCAGATTGCATTGAGTTGTAGGTAGCTGCTTCGCCCACATTCTGCCATCACTTCTCTCCAGACCACCATTGGTCTCTTCAAACTTTTAAACTTAAAGAGACTGTCCAAGGAAGGAGAAGGATGAATGGGTAGGGAAACATTGTTGCCTGCATATTTTTTTTTTAAGTGGGTGAAGACAGCAGAGATCCACTTCCCTACCCCCTCATTCCTTCCTTACAGCCCCTAAGTATTCCCAGGATGACCCACACTTCCTGTTTTATCAAATATCAAACGTGGAAGAAGCTAAATAAGTGTCATTTTGTTTGATTCTGGGTTTTGGGAAGGTGGCAGCAACATAAGAACAGCCCCACTGGATCAGGCCATAGGCCCATCTAGTCCAGCTTCCTATAGCTCACAGTGGCCCACCAAATGCCCCAGGGAGCACACCAGATAACAAGAGACCTCATCCTGGTGCCCTCCCTTGCATCTGGCATTCTGACATAACCGATTTCTAAAATCTGGAGGTTGCGCATACACATCATGGCTTGTTCCCCGTAATGGATTTTTCCTCCAGAAACATGTCCAATCCCCTTTTAAAGGCGTCTAGGCTAGACACCAGCACCACATCCTGTGGCAAGGAGTTCCACAGACCAACCACACGCTGAGTAAAGAAATATTTTCTTTTGTCTGTCCTAACCCGCCCAACACTCAATTTTAGTGGATGTCCCCTGGTTCTGGTATTATGTGAGAGTGTAAAGAGCATCTCCCTAGCCACTCTGTCCATCCCCTGCATAATTTTGTATGTCTCAATCATGTCCCCCCTTCAGCGTCTCTTTTCTAGGCTGAAGAGGCCCAAACGCCGTAGCCTTTCCTCATAAGGAAGGTGCCCCAGCCCCATAATCATCTTACGTAATCTTACGTAATCATTTTACGTAATCATCAGCAGCACCAGATCAGGTTGGACTGCCCCTGTTTTGCTGTACAGGCCTGTGTATTTACGCAGAAAGAAGCCCTGCTCATTTCAGTGAGACTTTCTACCAAATCAGTATAGATAGGATTGCTGCCCCAATTGTTTTGTATTTTGATTAGGAATAACTCTGTAATACTTTGTAGAAACATGCTGCACATATTTCAACAGCTGCCCAATTATATATCTGTCTTTCTGCAAGAATTTTTTTAAGAAATGACATTCATCCAGTTTTCGGAGTGAAATTTGATTAAAGTTGCACAGTTTTCACCTTCAATTTACAAAACATTTGTGGTAACTGACAGCCCAATCCTATGCATGTCTACTCAGAAGTAAGTCCCATTAGGGTCAATGGGGCTTACTTTCAGGAAAGTATGGATAGGATTGGACTGAGTTTTTAAGAGCCTATAAAATCCTAACTATCTGCTATTGTCTTTCCAACTTGTCTATACTGTATACAGTAGTAGTTAGACATATATTCAGACCCTGAACCTATTGAAATCACAACCTGTGTAACATGGTAGAGACACCAGATATATGGAAAAGCTTGCTTTCTTTTGAAAAAGTGGAAGGAAAGAAGAAAATATCCCTGGGGTCACTGTTACAAATGCTTCGTGTTTCTAGGAAATAAAAACTACTGTATCTTTATAGCACCATTTAGATGCAATTCTTCTATATTTTGATATTGGTATGTGTTGTAGCTCTCTTGTCTCTGGATAATTTTGTATGAAAGACAGAGCTATGAGAGAAAATTTAGTGAAATTTTGCTCACTGCTACTTCAGAAGAAGCAGGGAAAAACCATCTCCAGCCCAGATGAAACCTGCCACTTGGGTTGTCATCTTCAGGGTGGTAGTTACCTATATTTGGTCCCAGGCCAGCCCATGGAACCTGTTACCAGCTTTGTCCCCCAGGCTTCCAGGTACTGCAGCAGTTGTGGCTGCAAGGCCAGGGAGGTGGAGTCATGAAAGTCCATCATGATACAGGCAGGTGTCTTGTTCAGTGGTCCCAGGTTTCAGTGTCTTTGTGTGATGCTGAACAAGTGAGACAAGATTGGGATTCGGCTGGTATTCCACCTGCCTTGCTGTCCAACAGTCCCTGCCTGGGCTGGCTGGAGTGCTCTCTGGCATGGCATTGGAAGGCTCCCAACAACTGGTGTTGGGGGGCTTCAGTAAGGGTGCATGAGAGGGGGTGAAGGAGGTAATTTGTACCTGGGTCCAGTCAAAAAGAGGGCCCAGAAATTTCCTGGGATCTTAAATTTTCCTATCTCACCTGGAATTGCTGCCCACGTGGGATGTTGAGTGCACAGTTGCTGCTGCTACCAAAAGCCATATGTGCTGGTCCAAGGAATGCATACATTACACTCTTTAACACAGTGTCATATCTGGGAGGAAACTGGCCTGCTACAATAGCTCTTTGACATGTAGATCCACTTGCCATGAAAGACAGTATAGGAGCTCAGGGTCACAGCTGCTGGGCTACAGCTGTTGCAAAAGTATATTTTGGTGCAAACAGGATACTTTCCATTCTGATGTGTGCCTAAATACGAGATGCTAATTTTCTGCAATGATTTTCTATATTTAAAATAATTTAGAGAGACTTAGGAGTGTGTTTGGTTTTCCATATTAGTAAATCTAGCTGCTGATGCCACCAGGCAGGCAGGCAGGCCTGAGTTCTGCATTGGGAAGCCCAGCAGTCTTAGGCTCCAAAGACTTTTCTGGCTGTTACCACCTTGCCTCAGTCCTGTTTGCCCCTCCTCACCCCTGTTTTGCCCACCCTTGTCACCATCCTCCCCTGCTGTGTTTCATCCCCACCCCCTTTGGAAAGGAGCCCAAAAGAAACTTTGTACCCCATGATAAAATTCCTTTTGGAGGCCTTCGTGAGAGAAGCAGAGGCATGTATTGAGTGCTGGCTGATACATTGTGCACAGTGATTGATTTGGTCAGTGGGTTGCAGCAATGATACCCCAGCTTCATTTTATTCTGGAGAAACATCCTTGCAAAAAACCAGGGTTGGGAAATACATCCTATCAAAAAGTGTTTCCTTGGTTGAAAACTAGAGCTGCAGATCATAGGAAGAACTCCCAATGATAGGGGCACAGTGGTTAGTTTTCTACCTTCAAAGAGGCAAAGCCTCAGAGGAAAGCACCTGCACTGTTTGCTACAAGGCTCCTGAGATTCCTACAGAGTCAGGAAGCCTGCCAGAGGTTGACTGGCAGTGCAGAAAAAGGAACTGGCATGGCTTCCACCATGACGAAAGCCCTGGATTGCAGAGAGTGTTTTTCTATTGTTTATTTCCTTGCCCCTTATCAGGTGCTCCCGAGCTGAAAATGTGCTGCGCCTGCACAACTGAGGAAAGATGTGCACAGGTGTGATCAGGATCAGTGCTATCATTAGGACAACCACGCAGCTGCCTTGGGCACAGACCTCAAAGGGCACTGTACTGACCTTTGAAGGGCACAGTTTTATACAGATTAGTTTTTTTTTAACTCATGTAAAAATGCAACTGCAATAAATGCAACTGGAAACATGCAATAACTTTTTTTTTATTTTAAGATCAATACCACAACATACATAAAACATATCATGTGTGTAAATTCCCTAGAGAAGTCGATGTTAGGAACTACCAGTAGAACGAGAAGAAGGGGCAGGCAAAGAATGCACTGGCCTGATACCAGCAAAACAAATAAAAAAGATTACAATTGAGCCATTGAATTGTCCAACAATTGAAAGAAGCTGTGCTTGACAGGGTAGCATGGAGAGCTCTCACCTATAAAGTCACCAAGAGTTGGACATGGCTGAATGGATAAGACACACACACACAAAACACAGGCCTCTATTCATGTGAGTCTCTGTTTCTGTGAATCAGGTACCCACAGATTCAGTTATCCATGGATTGAGGGAGGCCAGCACTCCCTGTGCTGATTCCATTCAGTTTTTGTATACTAGCACTGGAACCACTAGTGTTTCTTCCATAAACAAACCAAAATTGTTGTTGAAATGAAGAGCAACTGCCAGCCTGCATGCTAGATGGAGCCTGACTGAACATTAACAGTCAATGTTAATGGGAAGTGCTTCCCATTAATATTGAATTAGGACCCAGTCCTAAAAGCAGCTACCGCAGCACCTTCGGCACCATGGCAGCCACTGGAGATCTCCTTGGGGAAAGAGGACTTTCGTCCCCTTCTCCCATAGAAAGTCCCAAGCCCCGCAGTGGGGCTTCTCAAGTCTGCACAGGCTATTTTGCTGGCACAGGATTGAGAGACTCCATGTTGGACCAGAAGGCCTGACAGAGTTCAGGATCCAGCACAGCAGCACTCTGCTGGTCCCGCCCCCCTTCCGCCCTGCTTCCTCCATCTGTCCCACCCTCCCCCACCCCATTCTGCCCACTCCCTGCCTCCCCCCATTCTAATAATACCTACTGCTGGCTGGCACTGCTGGAGCGCCAACTGGGCCTCTAAGTGGTGCTGAGGCTCAGCGCCAACTGACGCCTTCCCAGCGCCGGGGCCCCTCCTCTCTAGGTGCCGCAGACGTGCTTTACGGCACATTTGCAACACCCAGCATCAGCAATATGCTCATACCACCAGCACCGAAGAGCTCTGGATTGGGCTCTTATGCACCAATCCTAACAAACTTTCCAGCACTGGCATAGTTGTGCCAATGGGGCATGTGCTGCATCCTGCAGTTGGGTGGGCCTCCACTCACCCAACTGGGTAAGAGAATACTTGTTCCCTTACCTAAGAGCTGCATTGCCCTTATGTCAGTGTTGGAAAGTGGGTTAGGATTGTGCCCTCAGTCTCCTACAAAGGCATAACACACTGTCCTGGCACCCAGGGCAATGACGTTACAATATTACTTGATATGTGATGTCACTTCTGGGTTCTTCCCAGAGGTGGGGCACTTGCCTCAGTGGCTTCACACCTCTGTTTCTTCTGCTGTAGTGTGCAGGCTTGTTGACTCTATGTCGCTCTTCAGTTCAGCAAGGATTTTGCTTTGTTTAAGGAAGAAACAGTAAAACCAAGATAATGGAATGGGCAAGTAGGGGGTGTGTGGGTTGTGCTTCAGTATTTGAAGAGTTTCCCCATATCCACGGTTTCTGCATCTGTATTGTGTGTGTGTGTGTGTGTGTGTCCGGACCTGGGTGTGCTTCAATGATGCTTTGAAGATGGACAAATGGCAGATCTGCTCTTCCCAGGTGTCTGACTCAGGGGTTGGGCACCCCCACATGCCTTTGAAATGTCTCTAATATTAAATTTGATGATGTGGTGGGTCATGACTTCAAGGTGATTCTTCTTTAGCCCAGCTCCAGAGGGTCTGAGAAGGTACTTAAGATGTCCAGCTGCATCTTCCAGTGGAGAAGGTGGGCTTCCTGATCAGCTTGGGATTTCATTGCCTACCAAAGACAAAGTGCTGTTCAAAAAGTGAGTCCAAGGATGTTTTTGACAAACGAGATTGGCACCTAGTGGACACAAAGGTATGCCAGGCACTCCATCACACTGATAAGTAGAAATGAAGCAGAACTGAGCATTGCAGGCAGACTGCCTCCAAGTGAATAATGCACTCAAAGAATCCATAATCTATGCCATGTGAAATGGGGCTCATCTCTCCAAATATAGGAAGTGATGTCAGGGCTGATGTAGCCACAGAAGGAACCAAAACATAGCAGGTTGAAGTGCTTCTATGATCTCATATTCCCCACACCTACAAGGAAAGCTGTGGGTCTAAGGTTGACACTATGGGGCAGTGGCTCTCTGTGAGCACAGCAAAAGGGGACACTGGCTGCCACTTACTTCCCTCTTGGCAGCCTTCTTCCTGCAGTATATCCTGCAGAACATGTTGCTGTAGTTTATGACGGAGTAGATCAATAATGCTGCAAAGACAAGATGAAGGACCATGCGAACTGATGTGAGAAAGCAAAAAAACTGGAGTAACTTTCATTTCCCATGAGGCCTCCTGACTTATAGAGAGGCTGCTCACAAGTCCACATTCTTTGTTGAGTGCCTGATTGTGGAGCCATGAACCTGTTAGATAAACAGGAAAAGAATAAAACATTGAGTTCATGTGAGGGGGCAGGATATCTGGTCTTCGTTTCATTATTTTATTTTTCAGTTATAGACTGCATCACACATTCTGCTGCTGCTTGATTTTTAGGGGATTCCCCAGATTTGGGGGAGGTTTTCTCAAGGAGGCTGTCATCCATGTAGGCTCTGAATTTGGGTGGTGGCGATGTGAGCTACCTTTTCCCTGTTCACACCCAGTTAACGGGGTGAAGCAGGGAGACAGGTGTTAGTCATTGACTGTTAGGGATTCCACCTGTCAGGCCCTTCTTCATTCACTTACATGTGTGAACAGTCCTAGGGTTTGAACCTGAGGTCTAGGCCAAAAGGCTAGTTCTTACATTCAGAAGAGAACACTAGTGAGCAAGTTCGGTTCCTCTTCCTTGGGGGAGTTATTGACAGATCCTTCAGGGAGACCCCTAAGTCAGAACAGGATTCATCTTTCCTCCCACACTGAGGCTTTTCCCTTACCCAAGAGTGGTAAAGCAACCTGAAATCCCAGATGGTGAAGAGAACAAAAACAAGAGCTGCTCCAGTCCTGCAACAAAGTCATGGTATGGCATGTCCATCACAAGCACAAATATGATGCTGCCTTGTAACCAAAGACCAAAAGCTGCTGTGGCAGTTTCTGGACAAGACCTAGTTTTTCCTTGGGAAAAACTTCTGACATCACAAAGACCTTATCCTTGATTGGCTCAGGGGACCTTTGTGATGAAAACACAACAGACTTCTCAATTAGGCATGAATTCCATAAGTGATCTGTGTTTTGTGTGAAGAACTATGTTTTTTCTTTGTCATGAACCTACTGCCAAGTAGTCATATTGAACCTGCCCCCCCCCCAAAAAAATTCTAGTTTTATGAAAAGAACTGTTTCCTCTGCAGCATTAATATTGCCTCATGGACATTCTTCTGCTGTCCAGTCCTGGTCTGGTTGGACAACTGTAGCTCAGCAAGTGTCACCCAGCATGGAAAATCAATGCAAGGCAAAGCTGGAGAAGGGGCAGAAGAGAGAAAAATCGACTTTGATAAAAGTTCCACTGGAAAAGAGATAAAATACAAAAAAGGAAAATCCGTTGAGATTTCTGAAACCCTCTGTAGAAACAGAGAGAGGCAAAGATGGTGGCTCTGGTGTGGATTTGGTGTATTATTTTTAGTGATGAGTGGGCCATATCTCGCAGATTAGCTTGGAAATTATTTGACTTCTCAGGAAAAGCAGGATGAAATGGGATCATTCCCAAGACAATTCTATGTTGAGGAAATTACAACCCCATGTAACACCCCTGGGGTAGGGAAGGACCAAGGGAGACCCCCAAACCAGCCAAACCAGCCAGACCCCCAAACCAGCCTCCTCCACCACCCTCAAGAGCAATGCTTATTTATTTTTGCTTACTCCAAGCCCCAGGTCCCATTATCATACATGCCCCTGGTCAATCACTGCACCCAATGTTTTAAATAAAAGATTTTTATTAAAGCTTTAAGGGAGCTTCAATTGCTCCATAAAAACATATCTACATGCAACAGAATAGCTTTAAAAACAAGAAAGATCTTACCTAAAAAGAGGCTAAAACTACCATCTTACAAGTCTCCGTATTGCTTCCAATATACTAGCTGTAAGCTCCCTGCTCTCTGCTTTCAGGCACCCAAACCCAGGTTTTATTCTTTAAGTTATTAATACCCTACACCTGGTTAACCAACACCCAGCCTAAACCATCTTAAAGGGAAAGGGACTTGCCCCACCCCGTGACACCCCACCAGCCCACCCTGTCAGCGCTTCACCCTCCCAAAGCACACTCCCCCTAGAATTCACTCATCTGTCAACAGGTGAGAGCAGCAGCAGAGGTGGCAAGGAGGGATTTTTCTCCCCTTCTCACATTCTTCACAGTGCACCCAGAAACACAGTTGTTGTGGCAGTCCATAATTTTACACACTCCAGAGCCCTAACACATTCATGGCCCAATCCTATCCTTGCCTGGCCTGCTAGGTGCAGTGATGCCAACACAGCCTCTGCTGCATGCCATGGGCTGGCTGGGGCTTGGGCAGCTGTAGCAAAATAAGTAAGTACATTTTTTACTTACCTCCACCACTCTCTGGTCCCCGATGGGCCTACTTGGATCTGTGCCAGCTCTTTTACTGGTATAAATCTGGTAGGTCCAAGAGGACATGTTGGGCTGTTGGAAAAAAAGTATAGAAAAATATTTCTGTAACTAAATGATTGCCTATAGAAAATTCACTGCCTAGTGAATGTACACTCTGTGATAACCCTGCTTTTGTTAATGTGCAATGTACAAAATGGGCCTTAAAGCAGCTTTGATGTGGGAGGCCCTGCATTATATTAGTTTTGTTTTACAAGAATTTACAAGTTACATTTATATTAGTTGGAGATTCAGTATCCACACCAGGGTATGGATATAAGTGCAGCTCAAGATTTTAGTACCACCACGGCAACCATGAGCCTATCTCAGTAAATTCAGCCCCAGCCTTGGACTTGGCGTTGACTGAAAGGGAAGTGTTCCATATTTTGTATTTAATTTTTTTACAGCTCTGTTCATTATTGTTGTTGTTGCACTTTCCATTTTTTTACTTTATTGTACACCGCCTTGAGCGCTCCAGTTATTCGGAGGGAAAGATGGGATAGAACTCACTTACAGCCCAGCCCTGCATTTCCATCTCTGATGCAGCCATGCCAATGAGGTGTGTGCTGCATCCTGCAGTAGGGGGGCAGTCATAGTGGCCTTCTCAAGGTAAGGCAGTGTTCGTTCTCTTACCTCAGAGCTGCATTACAGCTGCACCAGCACTGGAAACTTGGATAGGATTGGGCTGTTGAATAAATAAGTGAAGAAAATGAAAAAAAAAAAAGTTAGAATTTAGAAATGACAGGGTTCAATGGGCTAGGATTGTTTTCTCTTTGGAGAGGGCGAGGAGACGGCAGGGAGAAGGTGTGCCAGGGGAGGGAGCCGGGCAGGAGGGAGGTGGGACTGGAAGAGCTCAATGGGCCCGACACTCTATGGGCTCTTGATTCTATGGCAGCCCAAGGTTTGCCGCAGAATCGAGTAGTCCCATTGTGGGGTTATTTGCCTTACCTGGGGAAAGGGGACAAAGATCCCCTTCCCCCAAGGAGCTGCCAGTGGCTGCCGTGTTGCGCACAGGATGCCACAGCAGCCACTTCCACGCTGCAGCAGTCTCCACACAATGGGCAGCTTTGGTCAGGACTGGGTTACCCATCAGTATATCATCTCGACTGTCTTGCCTAATGGAATCAGCCTGGAAACTTCTTTGCATCTCAATTTCTGCAGTATATATTTTGCATTTAGATCTTGAAAGATCAGCATAATAGGACAACAGTTGTAATGGATCAGGAATCTGATAATGCAGTTCATACCAGATGCAGGCTTCGCATTATCCAATCCCTTGTACTTTCTTTGTCCTTGATTTCCTTATATACACTTGTACAGCAGCATTATGCAGCTCTCCTACTTTAGACCCCTACTATATAATGTATCTGCAAAAGAAGAGTCTGAGACCAAAATTTATTTTCCTGTTGTAAGTGAACTCAAATCTTTTTGAATTCAAAAGCCATCATGATGTACCGAATCTCTGTACTGGTAGGCATTTTTGCCTTGAGGTTGGAAGATCAAACGTCTTTTATCCTTGGTCCTCATGGTTCATCATTCACAGTATTTAAATGATTTCAGTCCTAAAAAGAGGGACTTGTAGATGAGAATGAAAGCTTTGATTTAAATTGTTTCTCTTTTTTCTTCTTTTTTTTTGGAAAAAAAAAATAATACTGTGACTCAATCAAATAATCACCAGTGTCAAAGGGGAGTACATTTGGGTTCTTTCTTTTTTCATTGTGGCTCCAGAGGACCCAAAATTAGACTGCAATCCTATTTATATGTACCTGGGAGTAAATCCCTTGAACTGAATGGGGCTTACTACCAAGTAAACATACATAGGATTGCACTTTTAGGTAGAATCTGCATTGACGTTAGCACAATTTTTTAAGTCTTTTGCTTTTTCTACACATATAGACAAGAATCTGGAGAATAAGTCTTTATAGAACAGGGTCCCTTAACTAATTGAACAAGAGTCCCTAACATATAAAGTTTGTCCTGAACAAGCCACTTTTGCTTGCACAGGAGCAAAAAGTTATTATGTATCTGCTGCTTCAGAGATACTGAGACTTTTGTTAAAGAGTTCTTGCAGCAGAGAGCAAACTCTCTCACTATGGGTTAATAGCAAAGCACTCTAGACCCAGGCTCCTCCTCATTGGTCTCCACTGTCTAATTTATTGTATGAATGGAGCCTCCTGGAGGTGTTCAAAAGGTACTTCTGGTTTTCAACAAAAAGAAGCAAGGCAAGGAAGAAGAGGTGCTTTTCACAGGTGTTGATGAGCCTGAAAAAATAGCATTTTTGCCTCCCCCCTCCAGGAACACTGGTGCTTCCGGTTGCATTCAAGAGGTTCTTTGAGGGCTTTCCACAGGTTTAATTATACATGGAAATTGTTATCTGTGGGGAGTCCTGAAACGGATCCCCTGTGGATACTGAAGGCTCACTGTATTTATTTTACTCAGAAGTCCATTGTGTTCAGTAGGACACACAGCCTAATCTTAACCTGCACTGGAATAGGCAGGCCATCTGGCCTATGCCATATCCAGCGCAGGTTAGGAGGTGGAAGGAGAGCAACTTGGAGTAAGAGGATTTATGTCCCCTTACCCTGAGTAATGTTCACCCACCACATTTGCTGGTGCAGGTCTGAGCAGCCCAGCATAATGCCGGGCTGCTCGGGAGAGGGGTTAGGATTCGGCCTAAGTGCCAGAAACCCGTCCCACCTCCTCCTGGGCCTGGACTGCACAGCAGCCCACCCGCTGCCCATCCTCTCCCTGCCCCAAAATGCCCTTGCCAACCCCCCACACCAGCCTATGCAGACCAGCACAATCTTACCTGCTCATGGAGGTTGGACGTGGCCTCCACAGGCCAGCGTGTGTCCTTGCACCTGCCCAGCCAACTCCCCAGGAGGCACAAATGTATATAGCATTTTTTTTTTTAATGATGAAGGTAGCATCAGTGGCTGAAAGGTGCAACCACTTGCAATTTGGAAACAGTCACATGCTTGTCTCTTACAGCCCAAGCCTATACATGTCTATTCAGAATGAAGTCCTATTGAGTTCAATAGGACCTACTCCCAGGTAAGTATGTATAGGATTGCAGCCTTAGGGCCCAGTCCTATATAATTTTCCAGTGCCGGTGCAGCTGTGCCAATGGGGTGTGTGCTTCATTCTATGGTGGGGAGGCAGCCACAGCGCCTTCCCAAGGTATGGGAACATTTGTTGCCTTACTTCGGGGCTGCATTGTGGCTGCACTGATGCTGGAAACTTGGATAGGATTGGGCCCTTAGCCATCCACCTTCCATATGGCTTTCAAATATGCTTGAGGTGCAGAGCCAGTCATAGTTCTGTCTCCCCTTCCTAAATTCCCAGCATGCTCCACTTCTGTTTGTTCAAAACAGGAGCAGCACAGAGGGTAGACATTGAGTGCTGAGCTCCAAATAAGTAAAAGGAAGGGGTGGGAGGCACATCCGTTACCCCGCCTTATCCACAGGAATGCATGTGCTCACTCACTTGCCCCCTCTGCTTTTTCACTGGGGAGCATCTGAAGGAGCAGTAAAATTGGGGAGGTTCAGGCAGCAGGAGACATGGGCCACCCCTGCAACCAACTGTAATGAATAATAATCTTCTGCAGAATTCAAACAAATACTGGGCAAGGATCAACAGAGTTCTTAAACCCATGAGTCTCCAACCACAGGTAATAAGCCAGTACATTATGACCAGTCTAGATTACTTTAGTTAACAGCTAATGTTAACACTAATGGGGGGAAACTAAGCATTGTGTGGAATATTTTGATCTCTCCATGCATTTTTTAATTTGGGGGGGTCCTTTTAAAAGTAGCCACTGTCCCCCTGATTTGGACTGGGATCATGGCATGGAAGGAAGAAACATGTCTCCTGCTCCTTCACTATAACAAGTCACTCCTCAAAACTGGGAAAATATACAGTTACAGAATGGGCCCTGACTCATGGGTTGGATATAGTGAGTGGCCCTTTACATATCATGCTGATGACACACAGGTGTCACATGGATGATACGCCACTTCACGGTGATGACAAATGGATAATGAACCAACCTCATGGCAATAACACACTGATGATGTGCTGCCGTCAGGATTCTGTGCTGAGTTGATATTTCCATGGATGTTGAGGGTGTTACAGGGGACTAACTGTGCCAGTATTGCTTTTCCAGGACAGGATTAGCATTTGACCCTTGTTGCCTTGGTGTCAATATGCTATCAGTGTGATGTTGCTAGTACAGGCTTAGGATATGGCGGACATCATGCAGGTGCCAATGATCAGCATCCAAATAAGATTAGGCCACTTGTCTTGTTGTCTATCCCTCACCTGTTGCCTCTTTATTTGATGGTAATAGCAGACCTTCTATCATTCCATCAATCCCTTGCTTCACCTTTTCAACTGAATCAAGAGGAAGTGGAATGTTATTGGCTTGGCACACCCAAGATGGCTAACAGGGATGAGAACTTGAGTCTGGTGACTCAACTCAGAGTCACAAAAATGCATGTTTTTCACTGACTCGTTTACACTCAAATTGTATGCATGGAAGACATGAATGCATGAAAGCACTAATGTATGCATGTATGCATGAAAGCATGAAAGCACTCATGTATGCATCTATACATGAAAGCATGAAAGCACTCAATGCATGAAATGCATGAAAGTACTCGAGCGAAGGGCCCCTTGACTCGGTACTCATCCCCATACATGCAGACTCAAGTCTGCCTGTGTCTGGGTGTGTTTGCTTACTGTTTTCATGGCATGAAAAATCTCATGGGGCCGTCAATCAGACTGGGTGAGCAGCAGGGAAGTTCCAGCCAGGAGTCAAGGAAAGGTTAATTTTTGCTTGGAGCAAACTCTCTTTTCCTTCTATGATCATTGGAAGAAGGATGGGGGGTTTGATATTTTCTTTGGCTGAGGTAGGGCAGGAGGAGGAGCCCAAGGGAGTTCTTGCCTTACAATTGGCTGGAGAAGCCTAGGGAGCCAGAGACAGGCAGGAGCAAGCTGTTTGCCCATCTCTGAACCATTGGTTGGAAAAGCCCAGGGAGCCAGAGGAGGCAAGAAAGTGGAAGGCGGTTCGTAGCAATCATACTTACCAAGCACATGGCTCTGTTGTTACTTGGGAGGAGGAAGCCTCACTGCATGGCACAAATGGGATTACTTCTGAGTAGATCTGCAAAGGATTGGGTTGTCCTGGTAAGCCTTGTAGCTGATGTGTGTGACCCTCCTCCCTCTTGCTGCTTCTGTCCCTGCTCCTACACAGTCCATCCCACCCCTCCTACCTTGTTTACAGATGTTTAAAGAGAATTCCAACACAGACACACACACACACACACACACACACAGAGGCAGCAGCTCTTTTTTTCCATGGCAGGCTTTTTAAAGGGGACGACTCGACTCCTTTAGAGTCGCAAAAGGGTGACTCGGCAACTCGGAAAGTGCCCCTGTTATGACTTGTTTTCAAGTTGAATTATGGGGTGGAGACTTGTGACTTAACTCGAATCCAGCTACGCTAGATTCCCCCATCCGTGGTGGCTAACATGACACTGCTGAAAGAGAGACCCCATTTAAACTATGATCTCAGATCATTCAGAGTACACCAGTATTCACATGGTGCTTTCTGCCATCTATGCAAACTGGATAAAGAGAGGTGGGGCCCAAAATTTGACATGCTTTTGATACTGAAAGAATAAATGCTGTCTTACTCTAGTAGTCAAGAAAGATTAGGTAACCTTGGAAAGCCATAAATACTTTCCCCCTTGAAATGGTGAAATACTATTTTAATAGATTTTGCACAGTATACTTCTACATATGTACATCCTGTATAACTCTGTTCCACTGTTGAGTAGCAACAAGATCAAAACTAAGATAATTTATCTTAATCATATAAATATTAAAACAACAATTGGAAATTAAGCCCATCTATAGTATCCACATGATGAATCCTTGCCTCAGGAGTTTGGAATTACAGGTCATTTATGAATGTACAACATGAAATTGAAAGTCAGCCCCCTAGAGCTGCATAACATCATTTTAAAAAACAAAAGAAATTACATCCACCTCCACTCCTTGCCACCATCAGTATTTGAAATTCCTTATCATGGGATTGGAAATATATTTGAAATGGGATAAATTGAAACAGAGCTGTCAATCTGGATGAAAAATCTTTGTAATAAACACATGAGAAATGCCATACAAATGCAAGGGCATAATCAAGTTATTTTAATCTAATAAGTAGAACTGTACAGAATACACACTTTTTAGCCTCTGTTCCTTCTATTTCAGATAATTTCATTTTTTGTTTATTCCCATCTTTGATTTGGAACATGGACCTTGAGGGCAGGTGTTGCTGCCTGGAAAAAGCCTTGCCATCCAGAAATCCCCTCCCCACAATCCAATGTCACTTTCTAGGCTAGAATAAAGAACAGTCTAGTTGGTAATTCAATGCTTCACAATAAGCTATGGAGTCAGAGTCCTCTCCCAGTTTTCAGTCACTTTGGCTGCAAGCCTAACCACAGTTATCTAGAAGTTACCTCTGTTTTAAATGAATGACATGCACTTCCAAATATATGAGTAGTGTGGTGCAAGAATCTAATTTTTGCAGAATGGATAGAAGAGTGTGATCTAGTTATCAAGACTAACTGCCATCCTTCTAGTTGGCCTGTCTGTAAATAGAATAGATTAGAATTTATCACACAGTATTTTAGGGCCTCCTCCTCAAGAGGTGTTACACAGTTGACTCACCAGACCTGCCAAGTCTTTCCTGGAGTCTTCAAGCCTGTTCCTGACACTCACATCATCATTTTTTCCACACACTTTTGCAGTTTCCATTCACTGGTCTGCCAGCACCCTTGGTTGCCATGGTTCCTTATGTCATTTTATGTGCTATGCACAGGGTGCCAGATACAATGGAGAAAAGAGAGCTTATATCTTTAACTATTGTACAGAAGCAGGAATTTTGGCAGGTGCAGCTCAACATAAAAGCTGCACCTGCCAAAATTCCCTCTTCTATACATTAGTTAAAGGGTATAGGCATTCTGTCCTCCATTGTATTTGGTCACCCTGGCTATGCACAAAATTGCCACCATAAATTTATATGTACTTATTCTACATGCAGGCCCTCTCTGGCATCTTCTCCTGTCAACTACAAAGCACATGACCAATTTTACCTCATGAGGTGAAATAACCCCCCCTGCTAGCCACCACCCAAATGAAGACGTTCTGAGAAAAGACAAGATATTTCTAAACAAATAAGATTTATTTAGAAGCATATTTTAATACTATGTTTTCTGTTTAAAAATCATTTTTAATATCTCTTCTGGTTTTCAATAGTTTTTACAGCACATACAACTGTGTGCAGGAATGTTGTCAGTATTGCTCCTCTATGTACTAACCTGGTGCTGTATTAGTGGAATTGTGGGGAGTTGGTCCATTCTCTGCCACCAGCACAAGGATCGTTGTTCAGGATCCACTATTTTGCTGCTGCTATGCAGTGGTGCTGCTAGAACATTTAAAAAATAGAAAAAAAACATTATACACGTTAAAGAAAGCATTTGCAGATTCCATACATAAGCACCCACCCACAGAGAGAGTTCTATGAGCTTTTTTTTTTTTTTTTTTTTTGTAAAACGTAAAAATACACTAACTTAAGGGAGAATGTTCAAAATGTGAAGTCCCTCTCAAAGGTCATTATTTATTACAACCCAGATAAAGACAAGGCTGCGGAGGATTTAGGCACAAGATGAAAATATAAATTATTTCTGTGTATTACAGTTTGCACTTTACATTTCCAAAGTACTGCACAAATATTAACTATTATCATTGGAGAGCCTCATACCTTCAAAGATGCTTTTTGAATCAGATATAGGAGTACTGATCCTAAATTCAAACCATACTGATTCATGAGTAGACCATAAGGTACTGTATGTTCTTAGTGACTTGTGAGAGCACCACATCCGTGCTTATTATTATCAAGAATTCTTACATAACTTCTTTTCAACAAAATGTGATTCATAAGGCAGTTTACATCATTGAGACTGCTATCCTATGCACACTTTCCTGGAAGTAAGCCCTACTGAACACAATGAGATTTACTTTTGACCTGATGTGCATAGGATTGTGCTGTAAATAAATAAATAAGTTCCTACTCCAAAGCATTCACAATCTGAAAAAGATGCAAAAGAAACACCAGCAACTGTCACTGAAAAGATGCCACACTGGGGTGAAGATGGTCAATACCTCTCCCCCGTTAGATGCAGTCAGATTGTATTATACACACACTTTACTTGCACAAATTTGACTATATGCACTTAGTAAATGTAAAAGAGATAGATACAACAGTTTAAATAGTGTGAGCAATTCCACCTTCCATTCCACTCAATGAGTACAGGTCTAGCCTTGTTATACACGGATTTTTTATACACAGATTTGACTCAACATGAATGGCCCCTGCAAATTAGAAGGAATGTGCTGATCCCTGGAGAAGGGAAAAAATGCACCCCTTTAAAATCACAGTTTAAAAATCGCAGTTTAAAAACTACTTTTTACTGTTGCAGAGAAGACAGTCATACAAGTGATTACAGGTATAACCTAAGTATCCACAGATTTTTCTATCTCAAAGATGGTGAGAAGGGCCCTTTAAATTAAAGGAAAATAGTTGTTTAATAATGTCAGAATACATCAATCATTCTCTCTGCAGGCTTCACTCCTCCCTTCCCCCTTAGCATGTGAAAGAAGGCTAAATGGCAGTGATTATCACCCTCTCCCCCTTGCTGGGCCTCCTGGTGAAGGGAGGAATTGCTGCTTCTTAGTGAAGCCTAAGCTCCTGGAGAGAGACTGCGTGCATTACAAAGGTTAGCAAGGCTGTTCTTAAATCACCAGAGTGAAGATACTTTGTTTTTTAAATTGATTCGCTATAGTGCTTTTTTTGCTATTCACCTGAGTTCTTGGAACTGAAAATACAACATTTAATATCCAGCTTCTTCAGTGATATCATTCTTTTAATTCTGAGAGCAGATTAAATGTTCTTTTAATGAGGTTGTATTGTGAATTTCAATACGAAAGATTTGTCTGCATACTTTCCCAGATTACATCACAAAACTGTGCACAGATCAGAATTTGATTGGTTCCATATGGATATTAACACTTGCACATGTTTTATAGAGAGAAAATAAAAAATAATAATATTGGTATTTATACACCGCCTTTCTGGCCATTGGATAACTCCTATGACTTTATTTAAGGTGTTCATATAGGCAGGCTCTCTCTAAACTTCCAAGGGGATTTTTACAATAACAGAAAGGTTCTATCTTTCAGGAACCGCACAACATTTCAAATGGATCTTTCACGGTCTGGTATCATTTCTGGCCCCCAGTTGTCTCCCACGTCCTTCATCTCTCAATTGAAGGGCAGCCAAGACACTTCTTCGCTCACACCAAAGAGCAGGTGGAATAACTCAGCTCAGCTTGTCAGCTGCTTCAAGGTCTTGCCATTCATGGAGCTGTTGGTGGCCTTGAACTGGCGACCTTCGGATATTATCTTCGGGCTAATGGAGACACTACCCTCTAGACCAGACCTCCTGCACCAGACCAAACAAATGTAGCAACTAGACAATTGGACAAGTGTATATACAGTCCATTGGACAAGTATATATACAGTCCATCATTACTAGGAAGAACTAGATTGGATACATGTGTATGCACTTCAAACTACTGGATAGCCACAACCCATACTACTATTAGTATGGAGTGGTGTTATTATATTCTAATCTACAGGGAAATGTTCTGGCTCAGTGATAGAGCACATGTTTTGCATACAGAAGGTCCCAGCTTCAATCTCAGCATCTCTAGGCAAGATTTGAAAAATAAAAAAAAACAAATCCTGCCTGTCAGAGTCACTGTTAAGTCAGTGAGGACAATTATGAGCCAAATGCACCAGTGGTCTGACTCAGAATGAAGTAGCTTCCTATATATGGTAATCAGTACTGATGCATAGGATTAAAGATCCATAAAAGGAAACAGATATAATTATAAACTTTTTTTTTGCAGCCTTTTCCTGTGCATGCTGACTCAGAGGTTGCACTGCTGGCGCATAACATTAAAAAGGTGGCAGAGCAGCTTTTAAACTGATCCCTGGGGGAAGGCCGACAGGAGCCGAGGGGCATCCGGTTCGGGACTCCTCATCCCTATGGGATGAGGATGGGGAGGTTAGAGAACAACAAGACAAAGGCAGGGTAGGAGAAGAAATTGGGAAAGGTAGGGAGATGGGATGTGATAGACGGTTTGGCACAATGAGAGGATGCGGGGACAAAGGAGTGAATAAGCAGCCCATCCTGGGGCACTCCGTGTATAAATGCTTTTATGCGAATGCCCGAAGTCTACGAGCAAAGGTGGGAGAACTGGAATGTCTGGTGACAAGGGAAAATATTGACATAGTGGGCATAACGGAAACCTGGTAGAATGCGGAGAATCAGTGGGATACCGCAATCCCGGGCTATAAACTCTACAGGAGGGACAGGCAGGGGCGTGTTGGAGGTGGGGTGGCCCTTTATGTTAAGGAAGGGATAGAATCCAGCAAAGTAGAGATTGAAGGTGGGTCCGACTCCACCGTAGAATCTCTGTGGGTTAAATTACCAGGCTTGTGCAGCGATGTAATACTGGGGGCGTGCTATCGTCCTCCAGACCAGAAATCTGATGGGGACCTTGAAATGAGGAAACAGATCAGGGAGGTGACAAGGAGGGACAGGGTTGTAATCATGGGGGACTTCAATTATCCTCATATTGACTGGGTCAATTTGTGTTCTGGTCACGATAAGGAAACCGGATTTCTTGACGTGCTAAATGACTGTGGCTTAGATCAGCTAGTCACGGAGCCCACCAGAGGACAGGTGACTCTGGATTTAATTTTGTGCGGTACGCAGGACCTGGTTAGAGATGTAATCGTTACTGAGCCATTGGGGAACAGTGATCATGCTGCGATCCGTTTTGACGTGCACGTTGGGGGAAGAATACCAGGCAAATCTCTAACAAAAACCCTTGACTTCCGACGGGCGGACTTCCCTCAAATGAGGAGGCTGGTTAGAAGGAGGTTGAAAGGGAGGGTAAAAAGAGTCCAGTCTCTCCAGAATGCATGGAGGCTGCTTAAAACAACAGTAATAGAGGCCCAGCAGAGGTGTATACCGCAAAGAAAGAAGGGTTCCACTAAATCCAGGAGGGTGCCCGCATGGCTAACCAGCCAAGTTAGAGAGGCTGTGAAGGGCAAGGAAGCTTCCTTCCGTAAATGGAAGTCTTGCCCTAATGAAGAGAATAAAAAGGAACATAAACTGTGGCAAAAGAAATGTAAGAAGGTGATACAGGAGGCCAAGCGAGACTATGAGGAACGCATGGCCAGCAACATTAAGGGGAATAATAAAAGCTTCTTCAAATATGTTAGAAGCAGGAAACCCGCCAGAGAAGCGGTTGGCCCTCTGGATGGTGAGGGAGGGAAAGGGGAGATAAAAGGAGACTTAGAGATGGCAGAGAAATTAAATGAGTTCTTTGCATCTGTCTTCACGGCAGAAGACCTCGGGCAGATACCGCTACCCGAACGGCCCCTCCTAACCGAGGAGTTAAGTCAGATAGAGGTTAAAAGAGAAGATGTTTCAGACCTCATTGATAAATTAAAGATCAATAAGTCACCGGGCCCTGATGGCATACACCCAAGGGTTATTAAGGAATTGAAGAATGAAGTTGCAGATCTCTTGACTAAGGTATGCAACTTGTCCCTCAAAACGGCCACAGTGCCAGAAGATTGGAGGATAGCAAATGTCACGCCTATTTTTAAAAAGGGAAAGAGGGGGGACCCGGGAAACTATAGGCCGGTCAGCCTAACATCTATACCGGGTAAGATGGTGGAATGCCTCATCAAAGATAGGATCTCAAAACACATAGACGAACAGGCCTTGCTGAGGGAGAGTCAGCATGGCTTCTGTAAGGGTAAGTCTTGCCTCACCAACCTTATAGAATTCTTTGAAAAGGTCAACAGGCATGTGGATGCGGGAGAACCCGTGGACATTATATATCTGGACTTTCAGAAGGCGTTTGACACGGTCCCTCACCAAAGGCTACTGAAAAAACTCCACAGTCAGGGAATTAGAGGACAGGTCCTCTCGTGGATTGAGAACTGGTTGGAGGCCAGGAAGCAGAGAGTGGGTGTCAATGGGCAATTTTCACAATGGAGAGAGGTGAAAAGCGGTGTGCCCCAAGGATCTGTCCTGGGACCGGTGCTTTTCAACCTCTTCATAAATGACCTGGAGACAGGGTTGAGCAGTGAAGTGGCTAAGTTTGCAGACGACACCAAACTTTTCCGAGTGGTAAAGACCAGAAGTGATTGTGAGGAGCTCCAGAAGGATCTCTCCAGACTGGCAGAATGGGCAGCAAAATGGCAGATGCGCTTCAATGTCAGTAAGTGTAAAGTCATGCACATTGGGGCAAAAAATCAAAACTTTAGATATAGGCTGATGGGTTCTGAGCTGTCTGTGACAGATCAGGAGAGAGATCTTGGGGTGGTGGTGGACAGGTCGATGAAAGTGTCGACCCAATGTGCGGTGGCAGTGAAGAAGGCCAATTCTATGCTTGGGATCATTAGGAAGGGTATTGAGAACAAAACGGCTAGTATTATAATGCCGTTGTACAAATCGATGGTAAGGCCACACCTGGAGTATTGTGTCCAGTTCTGGTCGCCGCATCTCAAAAGAGACATAGTGGAAATGGAAAAGGTGCAAAAGAGAGCGACTAAGATGATTACGGGGCTGGGGCACCTTCCTTATGAGGAAAGGCTATGGCGTTTGGGCCTCTTCAGCCTAGAAAAGAGACGCTTGAGGGGGGACATGATTGAGACATACTAAATTATGCAGGGGATGGACAGAGTGGATAGGGAGATGCTCTTTACACTCTCACATAATACCAGAACCAGGGGACATCCACTAAAATTGAGTATTGGGCGGGTTAGGACAGACAAAAGAAAATATTTCTTTACTCAGCGCGTGGTCGGTCTGTGGAACTCCTTGCCACAGGATGTGGTGCTGGCGTCTAGCCTAGACGCCTTTAAAAGGGGATTGGACGAGTTTCTGGAGGAAAAATCCATTATGGGGTACAAGCCATGATGTGTATGCGCAACCTCCTGATTTTAGGAATGGGTTAAGTCAGAATGCCAGATGTAGGGGAGAGCACCAGGATGAGGTCTCTTGTTATCTGGTGTGCTCCCTGGGGCATTTGGTGGGCCGCTGTGAGATACAGGAAGCTGGACTAGATGGGCCTATGGCCTGATCCAGTGGGGCTGTTCTTATGTTCTTATGTTCTCTCTTGTAAGCATGCATAGGATTGGCCATGCTAAATGCTCAACCAGCATAATTCTTTGGCCACACATTGCATATTTGCCGACCATCCTCTCACGTCATGCTTCACTTTGTTTCAGCTGTCATGGATGATATTACACAGATCTTTTTAAAGATATCAAAATGGAATGTACTGTATAATTTATAATTCAAAATTCCATTAGGAAAAATTCTCACTAGAAGCTGTTTGCCTGCCCACATGTTTATATACTATATATGTCTTCAAAACAGACAAGGCAGTACAAGGCCTGCCTTGTAAAATTGTGTTTCTCTTTAATAAGCTGTTCACTGACAGGCAATTATTCACAAAGGTTGTTCAGTGCTAATTTTTTCTCCATGCTTTCCTGTCTCTTGATTGTGAGAATGTGCTCCTGTGAATTATAATTATAAGTAAATATGACCTAATATGTTTGAAATAATGTGCCAGAACTTGTGCTTTTCCTCCATATTGATTCAGTTCACCTGCATTATAAAGATAAAAGACTTCTGAAAGTAAAAGTGGATCTGAAAGGAAATGTATTTGAAACACAGCAGGAATTCTTGGTGAGACTTGCTGCAGGGACAGAGCAATTACGATACAGCCAGGTCCATTGAAGTCAATGAGTTGACAGGATAACATTTGTGCATCATATAATTTAGCATTTAAGATATTTCAGCAAACACAAAAGTCTTTCTGTAAAAGGTCATAGCACAGGGTCAGAAAAGTGGCATGCATCTCCAAAGCCCTTTCGGCACAGTTTGCAAATGTGTACAATAAACATATGGATGAGGAAGAGGATCATACCTGTACACCATGCTCGACCATGGAGGAGGCTTTTCGACAGCCATAAAGCAGTCTCCTTTTGCTCAACGCTAGTTTTACTGGCAGGGAAGGGGGAATAGGGTTGACCCAAAAGACAAGGAAACACAGTGGGAGGTTGGTGGGTCCTTGCTGAAGCTGCACCATGGACCAAGGTTACCATTCTGTTCTGCAAAGTTTGAGAGTGGTGCATTGCAGGGGTTATGGTGGCAAAGGGCCAAACACATGATTCCCAGGACACATAGGGGTCTCCTAGCCCAAATGAGGGCTATAAAGTAAGTCTTTACATGCACAGGAAGCAGTTGCCTTAAAGCAGGGATGCTCACACTTTTTTGGCTCGAGAGCTACTTTGAAACCCAGCAAGGCCTGGAGATCTACCAGAGTTTTTTTACAATGTTCACGCCATCATAACATATAACATTTATGTGTACAATGTATGTTGGTGTACCTTGCATAACCGCATGAGCCAATATTGCACAACACAACATAATTAACTATAAACATTTTTTGTAATTACTTGAGTTTACTTTGATGACTTGCACTGAAGTGAATCAGCCAAGGATGCATAGCCCAGACAGTAGCTGCTGACAGCCAGCCTCAAGCACACTTCCAAATGTTCATCAGTCATGGTGGAACTTTACTTGGACTTAATGATCTTCATGTAGGAAAAGGCTGACTCACATAAATAAGTGGAGCCCTTCCTGCCTCAGGTGCTCTTATATCCCTGAGGACCCTGTTGCCTTCAAGTGGCTGCAGCTGTGCACCACACTCTGCTGGATGCCCAGGCCTTACTCTTAAAGGGGCCACCTTAACTGCTGACACCACATCTACCTCCTCACCAGATCTTCCTCGATTCCAATACAAGTGGGGGGGGGGAGCAGATCTCTATACAGACCAGTGCAAAAACAGGGAAAAGGTATGGGGGAGGGAAGATCTCTATATAGACATCACAGCAAGACCAGTGCAAAACCCCTTGCACACAGAACCAACAGATGGAAGTTGGGGGGGGGCGATCTCCATACATACCAGTGCAAAAACAGGGGAAAGGTAAGTCAGCCCCAGTAGAGTCAACGGGGCTCACTCCCAGGGATGCGTGGACAGGAGAGAAGCCTGCCAGCGGCTCCTCTCCCAGGGAGGAGCCTGCCAGGGGCTTGCTCCCTGGGCTCGCTCCCTGGGCTCACAAGCCTGCCAGGGGCTCACTCCCAGGGATGCATGGACAGGAGAGAAGCCTGCGATTGACTCATTTTGCCTCGCAATCGACCAGTCGATCACGATAGAGAGGAGAGAGAGAGTGTAGGGGGCAGTGGCATAGCTAAGGAGGTGCAAGGGGTAGCAGTTGCACCAGGCATCAAGTTTTAGGGAGGCTACAAGCAGAGCTTGACACTAGTGACCAAAATTGTGAAAATCTTGGTATGTATGAATAATACCATCATGTTATATATCATTGGAAAGGTAATTTAATGCAGAGTGCAGTGAAATAAACTGCACTGGAATATCTGTATTCTATCAAAAGTTATGGCCAATTAACCAGAACATGAAAACACAACTGTCTTGTGGAACAAAAAGTGGATTTGCTTAACTCCAAACAGACCCATGAGACTGATTGTTCTGAGTGCCAATGAGATGTTATTATGATACAGTATGGAACCAATAATTTTTTATTTATTTACTGAATTAAATTTGATTTTATCATGTGGGGGAGGGGGCTATAAAATCTTCTTTGACCCCCATTAGCAGATAGATGCCTTAGCTATGCCACTGACTGGGGGGAGGCAGCAGAGCAAGTGGGTGGTGGTTGGGGGGAGGAGGTGGGTTCCTCCCAATTTTTACTTTTAAAAAAGCCCAGGTGTGATGTCACTTCTGGTTGTGACATCACTTCCTGGGCAACATTGTGAGCTGGGCACTGGGCTACATGACCATTAGCTACGCCACTGGTAGGGGGGCTTAAAATGGCCTGCAAAGGGTGGCTGACCAGCCTGCACTGGCTTCAGCAGTTTGGTAGCAGTTGGGGAGAAAAAGGAAGGAAAGCTCAGAAAAAAAGTAGGTTATGAGTGCCAGCTGCCACAGTGGTTCTTGAATGGAGGCTGGAATGTGGGTGATTTATTGCAGCACCAGAAGGTTAATGCTTCACACTCAGCAAGACAGGTACGGATGAAGTAGTGGGGTGAAGGAAAAAGAACAGGAGGCTCTGACACTTGCGGTTTTTATAAGTTTTCACTCCAAGCTATGTTTACTCTTTCAAGTACACATGGGTACTCAAATTTTTCCCCAGCTGGGGTAAAAGCAGCAACAAAAGCAGCTGGGGAAGCAACTTGGGGCAGGAAAACTGTGTGAAGGGAAAGAGTTAAGATTTCACTCTTACCCCATGCCAGTCTCTCCCTTCAAACTGCAGCCTCAGGGGCTGCATTATGTATACATAAACTCCACTCTTTTGCAGGCATAACAGGAGGTGGAAGCAGGTCAAGAGGAAGCAGAGATTCTTCCTCAGCTCTGCTTCTCCTTCATCATACCCTGCAGCTCCACTTACTGTTTGACTTTTGTGCTGGCAGTCTTCCATCAGCAGAACAGCTATACCAGCATTAATGGTCTGCCAGCAAAAGGTAATCATTTTGTTTTGCTTTGTTTTTTGCCTGTGCAGGGGGACAGGAGGAATCCTGTCTAGTCCCAGTGGATGTAATCCATGTTTTTTTTTTTCCTCTTGGGTCTAATATGGGCCCCCGAAATGAAACCACACCTTATTTTGCTGTCCCATTCCTTTTCCATATCAGCCACAGTCCAGCACTGAATGAAGCCCATTCTGTATTGAACTGCAGCCATCAGGAATGTCTTGTGCATTTAAGTCAAGGGTCTCCAAACTACAGCCCAGGGGCCACATCCAGCCCACCACAAGATTTTATCCAGTCCACAGCAACTTGTTTTTGGTCAGAGCATTTGCTAGTGTTTGACATTTTTAGTTATTATATGTCATTTCTCACTGTAAGCAAGGCATTGTTTCTTTGTCATGGTCACATTTCTCTTTTGTTCTGAATCACATCATGCTGATTACAAAAATGATCCAAGTAAAACTTATTCATTCATTTATAAAACTGATTTTTTTTTTGGCTGTGAAAATGTGTAAAGTATACAACGTGGCCCTGGTATGGACAAGTTTAAGGACCTCTGATTTAAGTTAATGGAGAAAACTGGGGAATATAAATAGTTTCACATGTAAGTAAATAAATAAATATATTGTACCACATCAACAACTGACCAAAATGGACAGCACTGATTTAATTAGCATCTTCTGGTTTATTAGCATTCCCTTTGGGCATCATTTTTAATCTGAGACCCACTTGACCAAGAGTCATTTTGCATCATCTGCCCAAAGAATGGCTTGTGGAAATGCTAAACTAGAAAAAGGTAATGGTATTCAAATACGTTACAAATACTGTTTATAGTTGCAAGAGATATTTTTATTTGTTTTTAAAAGCCAAGCCTGTTCAAGCATATGATCGTATAGAAGAAATTATGTTGCATAGTACAGAAAAGCCTGTTAACAGTTTCTGGTTCTGCATGCATTTCTGTATACTGGTGGAAAAACCGAAAAGCTGGTGGCAGGAAAAGAAAAAAACACAATAAAGCAGGTGGTTTACTCCCATTGATTTCAGGGCTGTTGATATGGGAAATAACAGCAAGGATGAATAGTCCAGAAATTGCCTGATAAGTTGCTCAAAAAGCAACTTTACAGAACTGGGTGGAATACTACTGTGTCCTTTTGTCATCTGATCCCTTCTGGCTTGGTAGTTGCAATATCACCATCTGGCCATCTGCAGTGGTGGTGCAACGGCACAGTAGAAAGCCAGCAACTCCCCCCTGTGGCAAGGTGTCACAATGACAAGAGTACCTAGTAGATCCTGCTACCAAAGTCTGCAGTTTCAGACAACTGATTTCATTTGATGCAGCAAGTATATTGTGTGAACCCTTGCAACATGGGGCTGGTATTTATTATGGAGTAGTGAATCCCAATTTTTTGCAGGTTTGAGCCCAACCTACCCAACTTCCAGTGCTCATGCAGCTGTGCCAACTGGGCATGCGCTGCATCCTGTGGTGGAGAGGCAGTCACAGAGGCCTTCTCAAGGTAAGGGAACATTTATTCCCTTTCCTCAGGACTGCATTGCAGCTGCATTGGCACTGGAAAGTTGAATAGAATTTGGCCTCTTGTAGCTACCTAATCTCATAACAGGTAGTTATAGTCAGCCATGCCCTGACCATGTGAAAGTGGCATTGCTACATCTGCTGACTTTTTTAAAATTACAAATTTTGGTTCTAGATCAATGATCAAATGAGGATTAAAAGCACATCTATCCAGAACCCTGATGTGCTGATTTCCCTATTTAGGCATCCAAATGTACATAAGCACTTTTAAACCATGCAAAAAAAAATCACTGAAATAATATATTTAAATAGGAATTAGATTGTTCTTATAACTATTGTAAGCTTTTCTTCATAGTTTTCCAGAAAGAAGCTGTATGGCACTGAGCGATGCTCAAAGAAAGCTTGACCATACAAATACCATGTTGGTTTTCTGTAGGCATGAAATGCATCATACTCACAGAAGGAAAACATGTACTCCAAATTTGTCTAAAATACCATGCTCTCTCTGAGTAAACATAGTTATGGAAGGTCATAGAAGGGACAGCAGTGGCAAACAGTGATACATTTTTTAAAAAAAAGAAATTTAATTTGAGAACTAATGTGTTTTTACATGGGTTTATAAAGAAGAAATCATGCCAGACAAAATTGATTGCTTTTTTAATTGAATTATAAAATTAGCAGATGAAGTGAACAGTCTGCATGAAAAATATCTAGGCTTCAATAAAGCTTTTGACACAGTGACTCATGGAAACTAGCTTGGAAATTAATTAGAATAGGATTGGAGAAGAATGTCGTTATAAGATTTAGGGGTGTGATGTTCTACAGCAAGGGCAGCCAGCACTCTGTGTTCAGCAGTGCTCTTAACTCCCTCTACTCTGCCCCTCCTGTGCTCTCCCTTTCTCTCTGCTGTTGAGCTGATTCTCTCTCTAGTTCAGGCCCAGCTGGCACTCTTGGGAGACAGCTCTAGTGGTGTGGATCTCCTCCACCCCACTGGCCCCCAAATAGACATATATACACCCTCTTTGTCCCCCTCACATGGGGTGGGTGGAGGAGGGAGAGAACTGAGCCATGGAGCCTTTTGACACTTTCCCTTATCTCCAACTTTGAATGCACAAAGGGTAAAGCTTTAGAGAAGAGGATGGGGTGGGAAGCTCTGTCTCTCCATCTCTCAAATCATTTGGCAGCTTTCTTAAGCAGCTCAGGTGTGGTGGTGTGGAGATGGAGTAGTGGCCCCAGCAGAGGTTTGGGGGAGGGCTGCTCCTGCATGGATCTTTTTCTGCTCACTTTGAATTAGTGGTAAGGGGATCAGATTGCAGACTGGAGTGCCTGCATCAGTGGTGGGCTGCAGGGACAGCAGGAAGATGTATCATATGAGGAACTACTGCTCATCATTTCTCCACACACACCCCAAATTTACTACTCAATGCAAGGCCTTCAAGGTTCTGTCATTTGTGGGCCAGCCCTGCCCTGGTTACTATGTCTTCCTCTTCCTCACCACTGTACACTATTCCACTTGCCTGCTTGTGTCCTTATTTCCACCTATACTGACACATTCTTTCTTTTACAACATGAAAGAATAAACCAAGCGGTATGCTACACCCATTGCTAAGGAGAGAGACATCAGAAGACAGCATTGTCAGGCAGGTGCTAAGGCTCCACAACACTGTTGGTCTCAGAACCCATCTCTGTAACCAAGACCTTCATGTACTAGTGGCAGAGTAGGTTACCTCCTCTCTCCCAGACCTTTCACCAAGATAAGTTTCATCACAAAACACCCAGATTAGGTAGGAGGGAGTTCGAGGAGACCAGTCAAGGCCCTCTGAAACCTGAATTCAGTCCTCATTACTATCACTGAATCCATTACTGGAGCAGTGTGACAGCAACTATGGAATGGATGTAACATTTAAACCAGTCACATGGGTTATCTTTTTACTGAGTTCAACTAAACTGTTCCTGTGTGAGCAAGGACTTTAACCCAGTTTGCCCAGATCTAAGACCAACATTTTACCTGCTAGATTTGATTAATAAGCCAACAGTGATGCAAACATTTGTACATTTACATTTACTTTAAAATGTTAATATTCTCTTTGGTTAAGAAGCCACACTGAACATAATTATAAATACACATTCCAGTCAATTTTTCATAAACCAATATGCACCTTGTGATTTATTGTCTACCTGGCTGTAATTCAAGATTTCAGAAGATGCCGCATTTCAATAACATCTGAAAGTTTTGCTCAGCAAGGAATCTGTATATACAATATGCTTTAGGGACCCAGCAAAATCAATTATGCATTATTGTCTTCTTTATGCTCAGCCTCAGAAAAGTATAATAAAGACTAACATTTCATAAATCATTGAGGTGCAGGTGCTCAACTGAATATTGTAGACTGCTGGTGGCAGGGGACCCTCCAGTATCATGTAGTCTCAGTACATGGTCATTACTCAGAACAGGTATATTCAGACTTCTTGAATGAAAGTATAATAGTCTTGGTTATTGCTTTCGGACACCATATTCCTTTGCTCCACCACAGCTGATACTTAAGATTCATATTGCAGGATAATGCAAGTGAGAAGGAAAGAAGGTGCGCCATAGTGCAACTTCATTAAGGGGATTGGTTTGGACCAGGCCCTGTCCATTTTTGCGTATAACCATGGTAACTAGTAGCTATTAATACACTTGTCCCTGATTCGCTTTTAAGGACCTCTAAACTGGTAAGCATCACCATGTCTTGTGGCAGAGAATTCCATACATTACCTATGCTTGACAAATGATCCTTGATAGTTTATTTACATTATCTTAAGTATGTACATATGTGATGGGATATTCACTACATCATGTATACACTAAAAAGATTTCAAGCTAGTTTCATGGAAATTAGTTTTTCTAATTAAAAACAACAGCAACAGCAAATGACATTTTTGTCACTATTCATTAGAACTGGCCACAGCTTTTTCACATACCATCGGTTCCCAGACTTTGTTGGAGTGAAGTCATGGCAGTGAATGGAACTTTTGGATGATCTTGGAGATAAGATGTTGGAAATTCCATACTAAGGATGTCAGCTAGGTTTGAAAAGAAAGGAGGGGTGGGTATAAGGGGCCATAGGGTACAACAAAGATAGAGTCAGAATGAATGTTAGAGAGCAGGGCTCTGATCCTGCCAGCTCCCTCTTCTGGCAGTGCTGTGCCAGTCCCAGGGCTCCCCCAGGGAATATTTCTATCATTTCCTATCTGCATGGGAGAGTATAGGGGAGGATCAGCCAGGTCTGCAAACTTCTGATCTAAAACTAAGCTTTTGTACAGCTGTGTCACTAAGTGCCATGCTATACGGTTGGTGTGATATTTGCTTAAGATACAAAGTTACCATCAAATTGATTATAAAGAATATAGAAACAGGTCTGTACTCATATATGTACTGCACTTGAAAGAGAACATATAGAAAAGTTAACGTCATACATACAGCAGTGAGACAATAATCTAAAGGAGGCTGAGAAGTTATTTTGAAACAGAGGACCTGAAATCCTAAATATGCAGGGCCAGAACATATACAGGGTTGACATTGTTGGACAGATGCTAAGGCTTAGAACCCTCAGAAGGGCCCACTGTTGATCTCTGAGCCAAAGTTTCTGTGTGATGGCTACAGAATTGCTCCCTTGGAGGCCATCCAGGAACAAGAGGAACGATGGGGTGCAGTTTGCCAAGGGTTCCCTGCAATGCAGAGATAGCCTGCAGGAATAATACCATTCAAATAGAAAGCCTCAGGTTGAAATAGGCAGAGGTTGGCCAAGTAAGGCACTGGATGAGGCCCTCCCTGGCTGGACTAGCCCCTGAGCCTTCTGTGCTACCAGTGGCGACAGTTCTCCATGTGCCATCTGGGATTGGATGGTGGGCCCGAAAGTGGGTCAGTGGGCGGTTTTCCACAGACCCTCAGCACTACATGGCAATCATGGTCTTTCCAGAGTATTTTCTCATGGGCGGAAGGCTACTTATAAAGTCCAGGCTTTTTTATTCATTTGAAGCATTTACCATGTATGTATATTCTCTCATTGATTAGCATTTTGTATCTTAACCAGTGGTGGGATTCAGCAGGTTCTCACCTATTCTATAGAACCCCTACCTAATCCAGCTGTTGGTTCTAAGAACCGTTTGCTGGCCAGGGAGCTCGCGCCTTGAAATGTCAGGGCTAACCCTCCTGGGAGCAGCAGCCGTGCGGGGCCAACCCGTCCCGGGGGAAAGGGGGTCGCTCCCAGTGGGTGCTGAGGCTGCTGGGGCTGAAGGGGCGAGCCGGACGTGGCCAACTGGAGTCTCTCACGACGTGGCTGCCGCTCACCAGCCCTTGCGAGCTCGCTTTCACAGCTCCTGCGAAAGGGTGCAAACGGCCGGCGCGCCCACAGATGCAGCCTGCTGATGAGGGCAAGAGAAGCAGCCCAGCTGCCCGCCCCGTACCTCCCTGGCCAAGCTGGCTGAATGGCAAGTAGACTGCTCCTGTGCCTGGAGGCTCCTTGGGCTCAGCTCTCCCAGTGGGTTGGGGGCGTGGGCGGGACGAAGAGGAGGGAACTGGAGCAGCTCCCGCCCAAAGAGTCCCCGCTGCCCCCGAGGGCGAGCCCCCCCCGCCGCACGTCCATGGACACACAATGGAACTTACCTCTGGGTAGGCACTGAGCACAATCCTAACCAGGTCTACTCAGATGTAACTCCTATTTTGTTCAATGGGGCTTACTGTCAGGAAAGTGTGGTTAGGATTGCAGCCACTGTCAATCAGAAGGTGAAGGAAGGAAGCATCTCATCCTCATCACTGAGGCGTTAAAAGCAATAGAGCAGCATTTCTCAACCAGTAGTACTCATACCACCAGTGGTACTTGAGGTGGTGCCCATTGGTACTCATGGCAGGACCCCCCCACCCAGACCTCCACTGCCTGGCAGTGAGACCAGCAATACGATGCAACAAACAGTGGTAGGAGGCTCAGTTCTGCTTTTCTTGCACTCAAAAAAGCCCTCCCACCTACCCTGGGAGCCCAATCCTATGCATGTCTACTCAGAAGTAAGTTCCATTATAGTCAATGGGACTTACTACCAGGAAAAAGTGGATAGGATTGTAGCCTGAGCCTCTTACCGTGGCTTGTTGCATCATGTCTGGCCTCTTAGTATGGAAATAACTGGTGATAAAAGTCTTTCCAGTTACTTCCAGTTGTACTTCCCAGAGGTGGGCCATGCAAAATGGCAAGAGGCAGATGCTGAGGAATGCTGTAATAGAACAAAAAAGAAGGGAAGATGTAAAGATGTTACTATGCTGTTGTTGTTTTTGGTTGATGATGAGGTGTCAGACTATGTGCTCAGTGCACTTTTGCTGACCAGATGTTCACTACTAAAAGTGAACCAGATCCTTGAGAGGATTGACTGCTTTGGTAAAAATCACCAAGTTCCCACTGAGAAGAAGGTGGCCCAGCTCAAAGCCCAGTGCAGCAAGTTGGTTTGTGCAGATGTGAAGGTGCTATGCTGCTGTGGTATCTCCAGAGGTTGGTAACCTGGAGCCCTGGCAGTTCCCACCTCCTCTTCTTGGTGCCTTCCTGATTTCATTATACAACTGCCTTGAGAATTCAAGAAAAAATGTCCATTTGAAGTGTGCATTTCAGCCGCATGTTTATCCTCCTTGGGAACTAGTGGCCAGAGGCCTGTAAGTATGACTATAGAGGACAGAATTGCAGCTGTGCAATTTGGATTTAGACATTGGGTGTGTGTTAAAGTTACAGTGCAATCCTATGACTGTCTACTCAGAAGTAAGTCCCATTATGTTCAATGGGACTTACTCCCAGGAAAGTGTGTACAGTACAGTATAGGAGTGCAGCCATAGTCTTTCAACTTCCTTTGCAGCAGACAATTGAAGCTGAGTTGCTCATTGCTCATTAGGACATAGAACCTGTTGTTAATTTATTTGAATCCCACCACTGATCTTAACTATAGGAGCCACTTGTCATTAACATTTGTGATCAATTGGACTCTGTAGAGGGATACTTGCAAACTTGTATATTTGTCTTTGAGACAACAAAGTCTATTAAAAATTCATGGAAAATGAATCACGGCCAGTCACTTTGCACTAATAAGAGTATGCAAAAATACACTACAGAGCCTATTTAGAAAGCTAAGCAAGCTTGTTTTTTCTGATTTGTTATCTAGAAATGCATCTGTATATGCATTTTTAATGTTTGCATTTATTCATACACAGAACTTCATAGCTTATTGATTTATACAAGGTCATGACAAGTCAGTATGAGTATACTGTTTGTTTGCACACCGATAGCTAAGAAACAGCCAGTTGTTCAGGTAGATTGGCTGAAATGAATGCACTCTACCCAGTGGTGTCACTAAGGAAGTGCGGGCTGCACTGGGTGACAGTCACTGGAGGGGGGGGTGACACTACTACTGGCCACCATTTTAAAATCTTGGCATTTGCAGATAATAGCACCATATTATATGATGTGTAATTTCATGCAAAATGCAATGAAACAAACCATGTTGAAATATCTCTATTATATCAAAAGATATAGTGAATACCTTTTGATACAGTGCATCACCACACCCACTGCCTAGGGCTTTGCCTCTTCCACTGCATGGGTCCATCATGGGACGGATATGCTGGCCTCCTGTACGGGGTGATGCAAACCCCAGTGATGCCACTGGCTCTATCACTGCAAATGCTGCATTTGTGGACTAACCTACACATTACATACATGGGGATCTGTGACTGAATACCCCCCTTTTAAAATTAAAGTACAGCTGCAGGGGATTTGAATTTGCTCACAATAATGCAGAGGGACAGAAGATTTAACCCTCCATTTCATTTTCCTGATCAAATCCCCCCCCCTTTGCCTCATGAAGGGAAACCAAGACAAACACCTGTTCTCTGCCTTTTCTCCTTCATTTCTGCATTCCCTACCTTTCTTTCTCTGAACTCAGGGTTTTCAGGCAGTTTCCTATCTAGGCACTGAGCACACCCAGACCCACTTCAGTAAGGTTACTGCTGCTTCATTGGTCTTCAGAGCATGCCCGTAATTTTGTGGAATGCCCATAATTTGACAAGCCTCAGAGGGCTTAATTCTCCTTCTTCTCTTCTCCTCCACCTGTTCTGTTATAAAACCTGAGCTGCAGCTGAGTGTGCCAACCAAGGGCCCAATCCTATCCAACTTTCCAGCACTGGTGCAACCTCAATGCAGCACCAAGGTAAGGAAACAAATGCTCCCATACCTTGAGGAGGCCTCTGTGACTGCCTCCCCACTTCAGGAAGCAGTGTGTACCCCATTGGCACAGCAGCACTGGAAAACTGGATAGGATTGGGCCCCAAGTTGTCCCTCTCAGTGTTCTTGTTCTTGGCTTGTGGCACCAGACTGCATATTATCAATAGTGCTCATTCCCTTGCCTCTTCTATCATCTCTGTATGGAAAAGGAAAGTCCGTTAGGCTGTCTGGTAAGTTTGCCTCTTAGATTCCTTATTCAGAAAGTGTGAGAAGCTGCCATTTGAACATGCTTTAATTCTCACTTGGAGGCTGTATTGGAATACAGAAGATATGATGAGGAGATAGGATGTGGTGTCTGCAGTGGCCCTTTGCTCTGGTGAATCTGGGAAACATGGGGTTAAGACCTAGGCTGCACAGCTGCAGCCACTAGAAGCAGTTGGGCTATTACAGGATATAAGGAGCACCTGGGGCATGGAGACTTTATGTGTTGTAGTTGGAGAGAGAGTGTGGAGGAGGGAGACTAGACTAGCTAGCTAAGTGGACTGACTTTTTGGCTAACTGACTGACTGATTGGCCTCATGGACTGACTAATGGTTAATGACTTATTGGACTTTTGGACTGATAAACTGGTGACTTCACCAATGGACTGGTGGACACATGATGAACTGTGGGACTGACTTGTGGATTAACTAATGTACTACCCAACTGAGTAATGAACATTGTCTGGACGGAGATTGCTAGATGGTAGATAGTTGAAAGGGTGCTAATGCACCTGGAAGGACTGCTGCCTCAAGAACTGGGAAAAGGGATCCTGCAGGCCCACAGGCAAGCTACCTTTTTCACTGGTGCTGGGGTACAGTGGTAGTGCTTGCTAGAACTGGCTGTAGTTGAACTGGGGGAGCTAATTAGCCATAGTGGGTATAGGTTCTCTAGGCCAAATTTATAGCAGGAATTTAGTGAGACAGAGGCTAAGGAAGAGATTAGTATACAGCCCTGATTGGGGGGGGGGGAATTTTCCTTTCTTAAAATTGTGATTGGGGCAATTGCATTGTGCATATTGAAATCAATTGGGCTTTAGTTGCAATCCACACTTATCTGGGAGTAAACCATGTTGAACACAGTGGGACTTGCTCCTGAGTACAGGATTACACCGTTAAGGCATTTAAGTGTGACATACGATTCCAATGGATCTTAGGCAGGCTGAACTTGTATGCGTTTTTGTTTTTTTTGATACGCACATTTTCCTTCTTAGGTTTTCTGTGCTTTGTGGCAGCTTTTTATGTGACAGTATCAAAGGACTGAGAGTTTTCTTAGTGAACCTGTATCTTTTAGTAGGTCATTCACACCCCAAACTTTTAGGAGAAAAAAAGTATTCTCATGAGTTGATGCTTTAATTAAATCATTTTTTTTAAAGTAATATCACTTTGGCATACCTTCATGAATATGCATGGCAGCCATAGATGCAAGCTGCTTCATGGCCCATTGTTCACCTCAAAAAGCCGTTAGCTGCCTACCAGCAAAATACTGTATTTTTGCTTTTCATGTCAAAATTCTAATTTGTTTTTGCCTTGATACTTGCTTCAAAACAGCTCAGTGGGTTACATGTTGGGGAAACCTTCTTGATAGCTTCTACAGATCTAGCATCATCCTTTTGTTTCTCTTCATCTCTCTTTGTCTGTGAAGGATTCTCGAATTTTCTTCATGCCTCTATCACATCTCCATATCCCTAGAGAACTTTTACTTCTGGTATAACCCCCCCCCCTCAAAAAAAAATGTAGTAGAAAGAGTTTGAAAAAATTAGCTGTTACTTCACAGATTTCTGGAAACTCAAGCCTTCTAACATAAAAGGAACCTTTGGGAAGCAAAAGTTAAAATTCATGTTTTGATTTCATCTGGTCTTGGATTTTGTTCATGGAGAACTTTGAAATAATCCTTAAGCACAATATTGAAAAAATGTTTTCCTTCAGGGTGCAGATTTCTATATGGCACCCTTTAAAACATGTTAATTTTTTAAAAAAACGATCAATTCTGTTACTGATCAGAATTCAAGACTCTTTCTGGATATCACTCAGAATTTTCAGTTTGTATGCGTGCTGTCATACTGGAAAGCGTTGTTGATGCTATTGTTACATGATCCTCACAAAGAACACTGGGGTGAGTGTGTCTCTTTTCTCATTATACAAGGAACAGTGTTGGCCTTAAGCTAATTCAACCAATTTGATGAAATGGGTTCCTGTGCTTTGCTCCCCTCCATGCCGGGGCAGCAAGCAGATCACTGGTGTTTGGGAGGCCAATGCAGCGAGCATTCTGTGGGCCTAACCCCTGTGACTGTTTGGCCCAAAATGGGCTTCCCAGACACAATTGGTGGTGACATCTTCACGTTCCTGGCTACTATTTCCAGGTGCCATGCTTTGCATGCAGTACCACCTTGGCTCTGTTCACCATGGTTGCAGTCACCACAACTGTATGATGAGTGGGGGGGGGGGGCCAGGGAGGGTGGGTGGCCATGCACAAATGCTCCACATTGGGCCCCTTAGCTCCTGGGGCCAGCCCTGACAAGGGATCTCTTTATACAAAAGGGCCCTGGATAAGAGTCAGGATAGAAAAGTGTTAATTTTTTTCAACTTCAGAATATTTCAAGATGTCATGACTGGAGTACTGGCCAAAGACCAGGGGGAACTTGGTTCAAATGCCTACACAGCAGGGCTGGCACCAACTTGTACCCAGCCCTGTGGCTCAGAAAGTTTAGGCGCTCATACTTGCACTTAGGCCACCAATCCCTGATCCAGGCACCCTGTCCTCGGCTTATAACAATGCTGATAAAGCGGTGGCAGATACTAGAATATTTATTTGCGTTTTTCAACAAAAAGTTCACAAAGCAGTTTATAGAGCAAATCAAATGCCTCCCTGTCCCAAAAGGGCTTACAGTCTTAAAAAGATGCAGAATAACGCCAGCAAACAGCCACTAGAAAAGACACTGTGCTGGGGTGGGACATTTGGTCTCCCCTTCTTAAATATAACAGGATCACTCCTTGAAAAAAAATGCAGCTTTGCCCAGTTAGCAGGGTAAGATGAAGGCAGTTCTTGCACTCTTGGAGGGACTGCCTGATCCTACCCTCCCTGGCTTGCTTCCAAGTGACAGTCCATGTGCTAACTGCTGTCTGGGGAGAGGAGGCATTTCTCTCTGGCCAATCAGGTCTGCTTCTGGGAAACTTACATTTGTGAAAATTGCCCCAGGCTGCCACAGCAATTTCAGCAGCTCTCTGCCAGTATGCATTGTAATCACAAGGGCCCATCTGTAGTTTCACTGTGCCACACAACTGTGGAACTCGCTGGGTAATCATGGGCCATTCACCCTCTATCAAGCCCTGCAGGGGGGCAGCTCCAGGCTGTCCATTCAGGTAGGTCAATCAGGCTCATCTTTCAGCCTACATGTCACCATGATGTATTGAGCTCAGCCTTCTGAGACTACAGAGGAGGCAGAGTGCCAGAGGCCAGTTGCTGGAGACCACTGCCTCATTTGGCTCATGAATGTCAACTGGGAAGAATTAGGTCCTTTATTAGCAATAATTGAGACACCAGGATGCCAGATTTGTGGTTACTCAAATCTGTGGTTCCACAGCTCTTCAATAAGTAATCAATTACAGCACAATCCTACTTCAATCCCCCCCCACTGATGCAGTTATGCCACCAGAGCATGCACTGCATCCTCCTGGAAGGGCCATCCCAAAGATCTTTGGGTAAGGGAACATTTGTCCTCTTGTTTGTGGGTAAGCCCTCATTGCCTGGCTTGGTATAGTCAGACCTGCACCAGCTACTTTGCTGGCACAAGTCTGAGTGGACGCAGGAAGGCCATTGAGGCCGGGAAGAGGGATGGGGTATCAGTGGCACTGCTATTGCTAATGCTGCCCCTTCCCAGCCTCTGTCTGCCCTGTTCTTCCTACCCCCGCACTGACTTAGTGGACCCAGGGGTCATTGATGGTCCACTGGTCTATGGCTGCTGCTTGCCACTTGTGGTGCAGCCCAGCTGTGCTGAATGGCATGTTGCCGTTTGCAACAGCCATGATGGAACTTGTGCTGCCGGAACTCTAGGCCCAGGAGAGCAAGGCCCCCATAGAATTGGGCCACTACTAAAGTAATTCTGATTTTATGTGTCCTTATTTGGGAGGACTTATGAGGAGCTTGTTGCTACCCAGTTACAAGTGTGCCTGCATCATAAGAACATAAGAACAGCCCCACTGGATCAGGCCATAGGCCCATCTAGTCCAGCTTCCTGTATTTCACAGCGGCCCACCAAATGCCCCAGGGAGCACACCAGATAACAAGAGACCTCATCCTGGTGCCCTCCCTTGCATCTGGCATTCTGACATAACCCATTTCTAAAATCAGGAGGTTGCACATACATATCACGACTTGTAACCCGTAATGGATTTTTCCTCCAGAAACTTGTCCAATCCCCTTTTAAAGGCGTCCAGGCCAGATGCCGTGACCACATCCTGTGGCAAGGAGTTCCACAGACCAACCACATGCTGAGTAAAGAAATATTTTATCTTGTCTGTTCTAACTCTCCCAACACTCAATTTTAGTGGATGTCCCTGGTTCTGGTGTTATGTGAGAGTGTAAAGAGCATCTCCCTATCCACTCTGTCCATCCCCTGCATAATTTTGCATATCTCAATCATGTCCCCCCTCAGGCACCTCTTTTCTAGGCTGAAGAGGCCCAAACGCCGTAGCCTTTCCTCATAAGGAAGGTGCCCAGCCCCGTAATCATCTTAGTTGCTCTCTTTTGCACCTTTTCCATTTCCACTATGTCTTTTTTGAGATGCGGCGACCAGAACTGGACACAATACTCCAGGTGTGGCCTTACCATAGATTTGTACAACGGCATTATAATATTAGCCGTTTTGTTCTCAATACCTTTCCTAATGATCCCAAGCATAGAATTGGCCTTCTTCACTGCTGCCGCACATTGGGTCAACACTTTCATCAACCTGTCCACCACCACCCCAAGATCTCTCTCCTGATCTGTCAGACAGCTCAGAACCCATCAGCTTATATCTAAAGTTTTGATTTTTTGCCCCAATGTGCATGACCTTACACTTACTGACATTGAAGTGCATCTGCCATTTTGTTGCCCATTCTGCCAGACTGGAGAGATCCAACTGGAGCTCCTCACAATCACTTCTGGTCTTCACCACTCGGAAAATTTTGGTGTCTGCAAAATTTGCAACCTCACTGCTCACCCCTGTCTCCAGGTCATTTATGAAGAGGTTGAAAAGCACCAGTCCCGGGAGAGATCCTTGGGGCACACTGCTTTTCACCTCTCTCCACTGTGAAAATTGCCCATTGACACCCACTCTCTGCTTCCTGGCCTCCAACCAGTTCTCAATCCATGAGAGGACCTGTCCTCTAATTCCCTGACTGTGGAGTTTTTTCAGTAGCCTTTGGTGAGGGACCGTGTCAAACGCCTTCTGAAAGTCCAGATATATAATGTCCATGGGTTCTCCCGCATCCACATGCCTGTTGACCTTTTCAAAGAATTCTATAAGTGTTACGTGAAAATCTCCTTTTCCCTTCCAAGTTGTGATTTTGTATGTATTATGGACTAAAACTCATGCAGGTAAAACCTCAGAATACACCCTTCCCCCCAGTACACTTTTTCCAAGGCCCTGGCAGAAGTCACAAGTTTGCAAAGCTCAGGGTGATTACATCCCCTCCTCCAGTCAAGGAATGTCTCCTGATTATGCAAAACAAGCATGCACCTCCGGAGGAAGAAGTCTATTGTTCTTTTGTTGTAGCTTTATCACTCTTAAGCACCTTATGCAAATTGCCTCCCTCCCCCAGAAGGTCAGCCTGGCTGGTAAGCTGACTTCCGGTTCATCATGTCTTTCTTACACACGTGTACCATGTGTGTACTGAGCATGCGCATCTAGGACAGCTGTAGGATACTTCCGGGTCATTCTAGGTCAGCCATAACCCTTTAAGAGGAAGCTCTGGCCACATGGTCTCTCTCTCTGGCTGCCCTCCCAAGGGAGTGGTCCTTCCTAGGACTCTTTCCCATCCAACTGCTCCCCAGGATAGGTAAATGTATCTTGCATCTAAAACTCTCTCCCTTCCATCCTACCTATTTCTCCCTTTCTTCCCCCATCTTTAGTTAGCAAACGGGGTTAGGCAGACCAGGGACCCCTAAAATCCTTCCCTACAACCTATCCTTTTCGGATTCCTTATTGGATACACCAAATACATAGCACATGCAACCACCATAAAGCTAGGTTCACTAGACACAAGTACTAGAAATCTATACTTATCAATTCTCCATGTGTATTATGTTTACCTTTGTGTGTTTTTGCAATAAAAACATAATCCTTTGATTGAAAGTTACCTTTCTCCCAGTCTCCTCTTTAAGCTAAACAAGGGATTTCTTTGCTTTACGCTGTCTTGCTATCCAGCCTGCGATCCTAAAAGTTTCCAAAAGGCTAATATACTAATTCCCCTAAACAAAACAGCCCTTTTTGGTAACATAAGGTTCGTACAAGCAAGGCCTGTTCATCTATGTGTTCATCATACATTATTCATCTATGTGTTCATCATTACAGCTTTCTTCCCATTTCTGATATGTAACCCAGGTTTTTTGGTCATCAATACACATTTAGATATTGGCAGGGTTATGCTTTCCTTAAAGGCTTTCTGCTAAGATTAAGGATCAGTTTCTTCATGTGACCTTTCTGGATTCATACACTTTTAAAACCAGTATTTCTACTATATTCAATTAATCACATATTAAAAATATCATCGACATATGTTTCGGGCTGCAGAGCTTCGGAAACAGAATGCTGTTTACACATCTTAAAAGGTATTGGACCAATTCAAAGAGCACTTTGAAGTGGCTTAAATTTTTAATTAATGGATACCTTTGCCAAGATCAGTTAAGGCCTTTCATTTGCTGCTTTTCATTTTGCAAACCGCTTTAGAATGTTAATAACTCTTGGGTAACTTATTGGTATCTTAGTTTCCAGATGAAGTTTACACAGCAATACAGATCATAACACGTAAAAGTATTTAACCTAAAGAACATTGTTTTTAAATTTGCACATTCCATCTGTTGGAGTCTGATAATTTTAAACTGTAGAGAAGAGTTCAACAAAGCACAGCCAAATAAAATCGTTTTTCTAATACAGATCCTGACTGTTACTGGAATTGTCTTATAACCGTGGAAAACTATTTATTAGTTTTTGCAGACAAATCAAGTTGGTGAAACCAGAGGTTTCCAGGAATTATACAGAAAAAAGTGTGGCAAGGCTATAACCTAAGATGATCAATTAACAACCAACCACAAGAATGGGAGAATGAGATGGGAAGAAGATGAATATAATGGGTTTTTTAAACCTAGACAATTCACTTTGAGTAACCAGGTAAAGGCATGTGATTAACCAACTAAGGGCGCAATCCTAACCAACTTTTCAGTGCTTGCATAGCTGTGCCAGTGGGGCATGTACTGCATCCTGCAGCTGGGGGGCAGTCAGAGACCTCCTCAAGGTAAGGCAATGTTTGTTCCCTTATCTCAGAGTTGCATTGCCCTTATGTCAATGCTGGAAAGTTGGTTAGGGTTGCAGCCTAAGTGCGCAATCCAAAGGATGTGCTGGGCTGGTGCAAGTTCCTTGTGCCAGCATGGGACTGTCGCAGATGTGCCGTAAGGCACGTCTGCATTGACTTGGGAGCCGGGGAGGCTGGCACAAGGACGCATGCCGGCCTCACTGTGCCAACGCAAGCCCCAGGCCTAGTAACTGCAATGACCTGGAAAGGCTGGCATGAAGGAATCTGGGATGGCATGGGGAGGGTGGGAGGGAGGCGTTTTGGGGCGGGGGAGAGTGGGTCCATGAGTGGGGAAGAGGGGGGATGGGTCTGTGTGACACTTATGCAGGATCCTAACCCTGTTCCCAGGCAGCCCAGGACAGCTTCAGGCTGCTCGGATCTGTGCCATGGCTGTAGCAGCTGTCCCTGGGGTAAGGGGAAGCAATTCCCCTTACCCTGGGTTGGGTCACTTTCAGCCCCAAACTTGTGCTGGATAAGGGGCAGGCAAGTTGATTCTTCAGTAAAGCAATACTGTTATGAGTATATTCTTGTGCATGCCTTATTGCAATAGCACACCAGACCTCAACAACCTCTACAGTTTTGTCATTAGTAGGTCCAGTGATCATGATTTGCCCTCAGATTTGGTTTCCACTTATCAATCAACAAAAATCATTGAATGGATGAAGGGGGCAATCCTCAACACTCATGCCAGAGAGTAAGCCCTGTTGAACACAGTGGTGTTTACTTTTGAGTAGATATACATAGGATGGTGCAGTAAGATTTGCTGCCTAGATTTAAGCCTGGAGTGGGGGACCAGATGTCTCTGAAGGCATAAAGCTCAGAAATCATGCAGAAGCTTCAGCCCCATCTTTAATATCTTTGAGTCCACAGACATCCTGCATGTCTTGGCATCCTTGATAGAGTTCTTCTATACTACTGAAGCAGATTTATTTCATGTTACAAATTAAATTAGCGGCTATTAGCATACCCTAATTTCACAAGCATGAATACTGGAAGGATAGAGAAGAACTCTGTTTAGCGGGCAATTTCAGTTTTGAGCTGAAGAGTTATGCTTTGCTTTCAATTTTTTTGCATCAGTTGGTCTTTGCTTTGAAGGATCTGTTTAATTATCTTCTTTGTTTAACCCTGCAGGGTGTAGATTCAAACATAATTTAGAGATGATTGCTCTGACAAAATCAAAAACCTTATCGATGGAAAACTTGTTCTTTACTTTTTATTTTAATATGTTAGTTTTGGGCATGATAGTTAAATAACTGTAGCCCAAATTCTAACCAACTATCCAGCACTGGCATAGCAGTGCCAATGGGATGTGTGCTGTATCCTGCAATTGGGGGGCACTTACGGAGGCCTCCTCAAAGATAGGGAATGCTTATTCCCTTATCTCGAAGCTGCACTGCCCTTATGTTGGTGCTGGAAAGTGAGTTAGGACTGTGCCCTGTGTTAATGTTCCATCCAAAGCACCCATCTTTATGTTGGAGTTTTAGAAAAGTTACCTCAAAGCCCTGTCACGTGAGCACTGATTGTATGCTGTTTGTGGTGTTTCATAAACAGTGACAAGTACAAAGCTGGTATGCAACTAAATAAAAAGTTATGGGTGGGCACGTCTGTATGCCCGTATTCATTCTTGTAATCCTTCATTTTCAGGTCTGTTAAGCTGGATAATCTTTAATTGGTTCCAAGGGTTTCAAATGGATCTGAAAGGATTGGTAAAATGCCACCTGAAGTCAAAAAATCACTGATGATTCCTTGAAACAATATTTGTGTGTTTGCAAGAGTAACAAGCATTGTGAGGCTCTTTTCAGGTAAAAGTTTAGATACTCCAGATGGCCTATTACCTTTCTTCCCTCTCAGTTTTTTTTGACAATATGTATCCCACCCCATGCCAGCATTCAGGTGAAAATGGTTTGAAGGCCGACCAACTGGCAGAAGTATATGGTGCTACTGTAGGATATTCATTTCCAATAGATGAAAAATATTTAAGGGTCCAATCCTATCCAACTTTCCAGCACTGATGCAGCAATGCCAACAGGTTGTGCACTGCATCCTGCAGTGGGGAGGGGGGGAGCCACAGAGGCCTCAAGGTAAGGGAACATTTGCATCACAATTGTATCAGTATTGGAAAATTGGATAGGATTGGGCCCTAAAGCTGCTGTGTAGCTAGTTAGGGGCGAAGGGGTCATCCAGCCTAGGTACCAGCCTACAAGTGACCAAAATTGCTAAAATCTCCATTTTTTGGAATAATGTCATCATGTCATATACCATTCAATGTGGAATTTTTATCAGAATGCAATGAAAAAATTGGAGTGAAATATCTCTTTTCTATCAAAAGTTATGGCCAAAAAACCAGAAAACAAAAATGCATGGAGCCCTATGAATGTGAAACTGAGCAATATTGTGCATTTACTTGTGAGTAAGGCAAACTTGACTTAGTCCAGTGGTTTTCAAACTCTCAGGGAGAGTTTGAACCACAGTAAGTTCTTGCAGGGGCAGGGAAGGGGCAGGGACGTGATCCCCAGGATTGCATTGCTCAGGGGGCTGAAGGGACTAGGATGCGCTCACCAGCCCCTGCAGCAGCCTTCCTGAAGTGTGGGGAGCCCTGTGCAACTTCTGCAGGGCTCCCCAGGTCCTGAAAAGTGAAAGCGCAGTGATCGTGCTCCACTTCTGCAAAACTGCAAGTAGAGCAAGATCACTGTGCTTTCACTTTTCAAGACCTGGGGAGCCCTGCAGACGCTCGTGCAGGGCTCCCTGCACCCCAGGAAGGCTGTTGCAGGGACTGGTAAGTAAATGCCAGTCCCTGCAGCCCCCTTAGTGATGCAATCCTAGGGATCGTGTTGCTGCCTTCCCCCTTCCCCTTAAGGGACAAGTGGCCAGGGCTCACAGGCTGGGGCATTGTGATGCCCAGGTCTGAAAAGCCCTGACTTAGCCCAATGGAAAGGGCAGGCTGAGAGGAATCCAGCTACCCCAGAATGGTCCTGATCTGATAAATGCAGCCCCTCAAAAACACATGAGAAGGAAGTCCCTTCCTCCAAGCTGATGAATGTATTGAGCTCTATGGAAAGCGAAACTAAACCACACAGTCACGTTTACTTGCGAGTAGGAGAATGTGCCTTGGCTCATGGTCAGGACAGGCAAAGGGAAATGTGAGGCCACCAGAATGGTTTGGATCTGATGAAAGTGGAGCTCAACAAATGCTCCAGAGCCCATCTTCACCCAGAAAAAGAATAAAATAGAAACTTGAGCTGCTAAGGTGATTTTTTTTCTTTTTAGACTTGTAAAGCCAGGTGGGTCCTGATAATGAAATGGTTTAAATATAAGAACTTAAATTGAACCTGGCACTGGGTAGGGCTGAAAATATCAATGATTATTTGGGTGGGGGAGGGTGGTGTTATTGCAGGCAGCCTACAGAGGAAATTCACTTGGTAGAACAGGGCTGGCATCTCTTTATTTGTTTTTCTTTATTTTAATTATTTGAAATTATTTATTTTAATTTGCTTGATGATGTCACTTCCAGCCATGACATCACTCCCAGTGGGTCCTGGACAGATTATAATTCTAAAAAGTGGGTGCCAGTGCTAAAAGTTTGAGAACTACTGCCTTAACTCAAAATGGACCAATGAGACATCCTTGGGGGGTGGGGGTGACGCACTAGTGACCAAAATTGTGGCTTTTAAGAATAATACTATCATGTTACGAGACCTTATTATTATAAGAATAATACTATCATGTTACGAGACCTCGTATATATCATTTGATGCAGAATTTCATCCATTGCTTATGGGGAAATATTCACTGCATTTATTTTCTGGCCATTATTATTCTTTTTATTTCATGACTCTTACTATCTCTGTCTCATCTGCCTCACAGGGTTGTTGTGAGGACAAAATAAAGGGAGGAACCTTGCACACCACCTGAGCTCTTTAGAGGAAGGTTAGTATAAAAATGTAATAATTAATTAATCAATCAATTAAAAATTAAATTAAAAATAGAGTTGTATGGGGATGACAAATTTATGGGCCCTGGGTGTCAAATGACCTAGCTACACTTCTGGTCCTAAGAACTGTTTGCTCTACACAGTCACAACATTACAAGTTAGTGAGTTCATCTACTAGTGACTATGAAATGCACTTTCTATAATTACCTTAGGACTGTGAACTAACTCTGGTCCTCAGAAGAACCTGGACTTCCTGGCCTTTGGGAAATCAAGCCTGCAGATCTTTAGCAGGTTATGCTAGGTAAGGAGACTAGCCAAGAGCTTTGAGCAGTGAAAGAGGGCCAAAATCAAGGAAGATTTCAATGATGAGTTTCTCAGGCTAGATGAGTCTGAGCGCTAATGCATGAAAATGGATTTCGGGTCTCATGGAAGGGCAAGAGGAATCATTGTCAATATATAGGATTAGGATGGAAGAGGCAGACATGGCTTGAGATCTGGACATACAAAGGAAGAGATGCCATTAGGTCAGGGTCCATGAGAGAATCCCATATGGTTGCTGGGATATATTTCCTATCTTCTCTGAGGCTTTTTATTCACTGTCAAAAAAATCAATGGGAGTCAGAAAGCTGTTGCATTCTGGTAAGTAAACTACAGTTGCTGTCAGTTCCATATGGTGAAGTGGTCAAACTCAGTAAGGCTGACATTTTCTGGTCTTTGTCCCAGTAGAGAATCCTAATTTTCTTAGACGTTACGATGCATTTTTAAATTGTTACAGTGCGATGATATTATTGTATGGACTGCTGTTATTGTATATAATTGATCATAGATCAGATCTTTCCAGTAGTATAATTTCAATAGCCACAATATACAAAGCAGAGGAGATAGTTTGGTTGTTAGCATGTGACTTGAATAATATAGATATTGTATATAATATATAAATGTATATTGTATAGAAATAATATAATAGCAATATAAATGGAATAGAAATATAAATATTAATGTCATTACAGTTTCAAGTGATATATTAACCTTGTTTCAGTACTTGATTCTAATCAGGCCTTGCAAATAAATTTATCTATTCATTTCTTAAAGCCATAAATCTTACTTTCTGCACTAACCCTTAAGGGGGCAGAGTCCAGGGCCCTCAGGCTGGGGTGTTGCGATGTCCTAGTTTGAGAACCACTGCCTTTGGGGGATATTTTCATCAGACTTGAGAGAAAATATCCTGCATCAGTGCTTATAGAAGTTTTTCTACTGGAATGGAACATTATCATGCTCAGCCCATACTTGACAAAGAAATTGACTCCCTAAAAAAATAGATTTTATAACCCCCCCATTAAACAAAAAACAACTATCCAATCAATCAAAGGAGGAGGCAGGAGAGCATATATTTCAAATACGCCCTTGGGCAGTAACTATGCAACAACTCTTACCACTGAATGTCTCTTTTTGGTTGAATCTTGAACAAGTCCTAGTTTCTTTAAAAAGTCCTACAGCAATTTTAAGATCAAACTAAATCAGTTTGTTGCTGACACAGGATTATGAATCTGAATTTCTGTCACTGTGCTATACATTTGTATTCTCATTAATATTAGAAGCCTGTGACCTCCGGATTTTACTGTGACCTAAAACCAGAGGTCTGTAGTCTTGATTGCTGACAGGCTTATGGGATGCTAGAAGTTCTGGTCTTGCACACAAGGCCTATTGTCTCTTTTAATCAAAGTGTACTTAAATGGAAGGTTGCATCAAGTAGACAAGATCTTACTGTTTGCTAGAGAGAGATTATTCCAGTTCTTGCAAAAGTAACTTTCGGATACAGCGCTGGTGAAACTACTGACTGAGAAACTGGAATAGTTCCTAGTAACCCAATGAATGTTTCTAATAGCCTCAAGTAATCTTTTCAGTTGTTATTGAAAGAATTACTTAGAACTTTTAGAGTTATTTCTCTCAACTTCTGGACTGTGGTTATAATTTAAAGGTGATTAATAGCCCAATTCCCCCTGCACTGCTGCAGTCACGCCAACAGAGTGTGCACTGCATCCCATGGGGAAATTTCAGGTCCTGGAGGCCTCCTTGAGGTATTTGTTCCCTTGCTCTGGCTAAGTCTCCACTTCCCCAATGGATGTACTTGGACCTGTGCCATTTACTTTCTGATGCAAACTCAAGTGTATCTGAGTCAGTGGACTGAGGCTGGGAATGGCAATAGGATGTTGGGGGCAGCGCTGGCACTATCACCCCCTTCTGACCTTCATCCACCCCCTCCCTGCCCCAATCTCCTTCCCATTCCTCACCTTCCCTTCATCGCCCCTTTCACCTCCCACCTGCCTCCACACTGACTAACCAGCACTGGGGCTCGTTGGAGGGTTGCTGGTGCACAGACCTAGCCTTGCAACTTGAGGCCCAGTCTCACTATTTACTGAATAAAAAAGCAAGCACAGTAGCCTCAATCATGTACTCCAAGTAATACCTTACTTACCCCTCAATTGCCCACTGAAGACATCGGCTAAAGTGAATTCAAGGGTGCCCATTCCAGATAAGTGACTGTATAAACAGGAATGCTGGGATCCACCATGAATTGTCTCTGACCTCTGAATTGTTTCCATGTTTGAAGACTGAGTCAGAGGTTGAAGTGAGAGACCAAGCGTCAATGGCAGCTTTTTAATTGGAGGTCCTCATGAATTATTTAACACACCCAATTGTAAATCAATATTTAAATGTGCTGGTTTGTAAATCAGGAGCCAGTTATTGGTCCCACTTCTGCAATAAATGGAAGCTTGCTAGTAACTACTCAAATTAGTATTGACCTAATTGGGACCTTCCCACGTAAGTAATATTATTCTTCAAAGTCTCGAGGATTGCACTGTAGGGAACAATCATTCTGAAAGTGCATGTTCCTTGCATTTCTTGCTTATGCATTAAAAGGGTTATTTACCCATAATATTTGTCCAAGAGGTTGGTATGCAGTAATCTCCTGTTATTGTTCTGTGTTATTAAAGAACTGGTTTAAAATCAGCTCCAATATTTTCTTTGTAAAAGTGTTCCCCCAGTGAATAGTTAACTGTATCTGTCCTTTTTGTAAACATCAAAACATATAGCAGCCAACATTAAAAATAGGCTACTATGAAATTCATATCAGGAAGAAAAGAGATGTGCAGATATACTAGGATGCTGAGTTGAATGCTTCCCACTAAGAAATCCTTTTATAAGGTGATTCCACCAATTGTTCCTATAATGAGCCAAGCTACACATTTATTGATTTATTGATGATGTCACTTCCAGCCATGACATCACTTCTGGTGGGTCCTGACAGATTCTCATTCTAAAAAGTGGGTCTTGGTGCTAAATGTGTGACAACCATTGCTTTGGAGCAGGGGTCTCCAAACTACGGCCCGGGGCCCAGATGCAGCCCGCAGCTAGCCTCTATCTGGCCCACGGCCAGCCTCTGATTCCTTGAGAGCCTCTGGCCCAGTTGACCAAACACAACCAGAGTTGTGCTTGTGGGGTGGGGGAATGGGGGTCCGTTTAAGTGTGTGCTTTGGGCTTTGTTGGTGTTTGGAGAAATCCTGGACGTTTGAGCCCATTTATTCATTCATCTAAGTTCCATCTCTAATGTATTTAAATTTTAATTTTTTTTCGGCCCTTGACACTGTGCCAGATGTTTGATGATGCCTTTTGGCTGAAAAGTTTAGAGACCCCTGCTTTAGAGAAAAACAAACCACAAACCTAAGGATGATGCTTTTATGTCATATCTAGTTTGGCTCAGACAGGAGGCAGGTTTTGCAGTTTGAATGGACAGAGAACTGAGAGGTTGTTTTTCCCCCAGAAGGAGTTGACTTGGATACAGCCTGGGATAGCTGGGTTGCACAGGTTGATCCTAGAGAAATAGGATTCAAAAGTAGAAATCTTGGGGGGGGGGGGGGTAGTACTGTTTTCTTGCATGCTCTAATCCAGCAATTTTCAACCTTTTTCATCGCACAGCATGCTGACAAGGTGCTAAAATTGTTGGGGCACACCATAGGTTTCTTTTTTAATTGACAAGGCACACCTTGTTGCTGGTGGAGGGCTCAAACTCCCAATGGCCTACTAATAATAAATGACCCTCCCCAAATTCCTGCAGCACAACTGCAAACCATTTGCGGCACACCAGGTTGCTGCAGCACTGTGGTTGAAAATGGCTGCTTTAACCCGTCATATTCTGTGCAGGGACAGACTGCACTTGCTCCCAGTGTGGAAGGGATTGTCACTCCCGAATTGGCCTTTTCAGCCACACTAGACGCTGTTCCAGAACCACCATTCAGAGCGCGATACCATAGTCTTTCAAGACTGAAGGTTGCCAACAAAAAACAACAACAAAAAAAAAACTCTGTGCTGAAGTAGCAGCAGCTATTGGAAGGGTGACTTTGGCACATAGGGATCTTATGAATATTACAAGGAGTGCTGAAGAAGGAACTGCTAGAGCAAGATACTTTTTTTCGCCCTTTGTACATTCAGTGAGATGTATAATTGAATCTGGCCAGGACACCCTATGGGCCAATGTGTGCTCTGGATGCAGGAAAACTCATAAAAACTCCAGATGGGTAGATGCACAACTTCCTTGTTCGCTAGGGTAGATGAGCAAGAGGAAGCCTCATTCACTCAGACTTCCAGCATTCCAGCTCTTGGAGATAGTGTATGTGTGTAGTACAGATATGACATATGAAGGCCTGGGAAGGCAGAATATAAAGTCTATAGAAATAGGCTTCAGTCTAAGAACCTTTAGGGGAACGTTCTCACTAGCACTAATACTTCTTTGTGGTTTAGCAAATAGTAATTATTCATTTTCATCCAATATTCATAGCTGTGCATAGAAAATCATATTTTATTCAGCCATCTGTATGTCCAACACCAACATAAAAATATTACCCAAACTTAAAATAAAAAACTCTCTCAAGATTAATATTTAGACAATTTGTTTGCTTGTAGTACATGTGACATACTTCAAGCTTCAAGAAACCCTTCTCATGTGATGTGCAAATATTTGAAGTTTAGAAGAAACCAAAAACATCCACCTTGAGTTTTATTAAATTATCATTTACTCTTGTGTCCGCTTCACTAGTGCCACAATGGTTTTAGGTAGCTGAACGTTTTAAATAAGACGCATACTAGTGGATACAAAACTCATTACAATATCGCTTAATGATGAAGAGAGTAATGTGGATGTAAACAAGGCCACAGCTAATATGCCCGCTTGGGTCATTGCAAAGGAAGCAGGTCAAATCAGTTTACAGCTTAATTAGCACTTTGTTCAATTCTCTGAAATATTGTATACATTCAGAGAATTTGAAGCAGCCAACCTCTTTCAGCATCATGCTAATATCTATTTTCTTGTTTGTTTTGTTTTTTGTTTTAGATTCAGGAGTAGACTTTGGGAAGAGGGACAAGTATGCCATAATTTATACAAGGTTTTATATATGGCCTAGGCAAAAACATCCAGCTAATGTTAAGGCAGTCTTGATTATCATGAGAGCGCTCTTCAAATTCCTGTAGCAAGCGTAATGTTCACCTCTCATAAACCTGAGAGATTTCTCTGACACAGGTAGACTCTTTCTCACATACTTTTCTCCTGCCCAATTTATACTGATATGCATTCTACTTATCTAGATCAGTGTTTCTCAAACTGTTGGTTGGGACCTGCTAGGTGGGTTGTGAGCCAGTTTCAGGTGGGTCCCCATTATTTCAATATTTAATTTTTATTATATTAGACATGATGCTATCATGGTATGTGACTGCATGTGGGGAAATGTTATAGACCTGTATTTTTAACTGCTACTCTGTATAAGCTTTTAACAATGATAAGTCAATGGGACTTACTCCTGGGTAAGTGTGGGTAGGGTTGCAGCCTAGAGTTGTTAAAAATTTTCCTGCTTGATGATATCACTTTTGGTCATAACATCACTTCCGGTGGGTCCTGACAGATTCTCATTCTAAAAAGTGGATCCTGGTGCTAAATGTGTGAGAACCACTGATCTAGAAATTAACCTAGGGAAGAAGCCTGGACTTTTGGAACAGCTAAAACTTTTATATTTATTAAATGATGGCCCAGTAGATGTATTGGTGGGCACTGTTAATTTTCTTTTGTCAGTTGCAGAAAAGTATGGAAATAGGCCGGTGTGATGTTTTATTTGTATTTTAGAATTTCTATTTTTTCTTTTGCTTAACTTCCCATATTTATATTTAATGACCAATTTTTTTTGGAATAGATGAGTTTGATGCCAATAAAGTTCTCTCTAAGCTCAACCAAATAGACTAAAGCTTTAAACCCCAGACGCTCAAGAATTTGTGACTACAGGCACTATCATGAGGAATCACCTTTCCAGAGAGAAAACCCCCTCTCCTCCCTAAACTGCAATGCTTTTGCCCACAGAGCTACTAGACACCCATCTCTGAGGCCTTGCTCAGTCATATATTATCCAGAGAAGGCCTCTGGATAAGATAAGATGGATAAGAAAAGCAAAGCAAGAAGGTTGGTCAAAACACTTTTCATTCTTCTCCCTCCCCAGGTTATTCAGCATGAAGGTTATCAGTGGACAGACAGCTGGGAGAAGGGAGGTAACATGACCCTGATTTTAGTGTTGGTGGTAGTGATTTAATGGATGGTTTTGACGTGATCTTGGGTGGGGAGCCCAGATTATCAGAGGTGGATGATAATCTTCTCAGCTACCCTGGAGATTGCTTCAGCTACATTTAGACAGCAACTTTCCACATTAGAAAGGATGGATGTAGGATTCTGTAAAATGGTTCACTGCCTTGAATACCATTTTAAAGGAATTCTAAAAATATTTTAATTTAATACAGTAGCATATTGAATCCAGTATTTGGGCAGGAGGTGTGATCTGGAGGTTGAACTGTTGCCTTGTCTGAAAAAGCTAAGCAGGATTAGCTGCTTTGGAAGGGAGATGCTGTGAGAGGGTGCTAGTGTATCTCTGAGGAGTAGTGTGGAGGAATCCACTGGCAAAAGACAGATAACATCTTGACACCCACTCTCTGGTTCCTGGTCCTCTTGTCTCTTGTTGGCAACCTTCAGTCTCGAAAGACTATGGTATCGCGCTCTGGATGGTGGTTCTGGAACAGCATCTAGTGTGGCTGAAAAGGACAATATGGGAGTGACAATCCCTTCCACACTGGGAGCAAGTGCAGTCTGTCCCTGGTCTGTCTCCCTGGCTATGGGCCTTCCTTCTTTGCCTCTTTGCCTCAGACTGTTGGCCAAGTGTCTCTTCAAACTCGGAAAGGCCATGCTGCACAGCCTGCCTCCAAGCGGGCCGCTCAGAGGCCAGGGTTTCCCACTTGTTGAGGTCCACTCCTAAGGCCCTTCCTTCCTAAGGCCCACTTCCTAAGGCCTTCACTCCTGGTCCTCAATCAGTTCCCAATCCATGAAAGGACCTGTCCTCTTATTCCCTGACTGTGGAGTTTTTTCAACAGCTTTTAGCGAAGTACTGTATCAAACACCTCCTGGCATTTAGTGAATCCCAGTGGAGGCCAGGCAGCCTAATCCCTTGGGTGGTCAACTTAAAGAGGTTCTACTGCATTTAACTTCTGAGTGGCAGTCCCACCCTTGGACTTGTCAGCATCATAATTTGCTTTGTTTTCACCTCAGTTGTCAGCGGTTGATGGGCCTTAGAGCATCCGTAGCTCTCCTCTATCTGGTGGTGAGCTCCCTCTTGCTACAGATACCTTGATTTCATTTGAGAACCCCTGATAATTTTACAGAATTACGAGCTGGAATGCCTTCCAGAAGATGCAAGGTTCCTAGAAATGACTTGCACAGTAGAAAATGACAAAGTTCAAAATGTGTACTTGGCACAGGAGTCGCAGAACATCTCTGAGATGAGAGCATTCTTTTTAGTAAGTAACTAGTGTTTCTGTCATTAGATGATAGGTTACCTTCATGCATCCACTGCTGTGGCGTGCATTAGCTTCACATGTGATTCAATTATCCTACAACAGACTTCGTAGATATAGCCTGTTGGCAACCTTCAGTCTCGAGAGACTATGGTATCGCGCTCTGAAAGGTGGTTTTGGAACAGCGTCTAGTGTGGCTGAAAAGGCCAATTCGGGAGTGACAATCCCTTCCACAACAGGAGCAAGTGCCGTCTGTCCCTGGTCTGTCTCCCTGGCTATGGGCCTTCCTTCTTTGCCTCTTAGCCTCAGACTGTTGGCCAAGTGTCTCTTCAAACTGGGAAAGGCCATGCTGCACAGCCTGCCTCCAAGCGGGCCGCTCAGAGGCCAGGGTTTCCCACTTGTTGAGGTCCACTCCTGAGGCCTTCAGATCCCTCTTGCAGATGTCCTTGTATCGCAGCTGTGGTCTACCTGTAGGGCGCTTTCCTTGCACGAGTTCTCCATAGAGGAGATCCTTTGGGATCCGGCCATCATCCATTCTCACAACATGACTGAGCCAATGCAGGCGTCTCTGTTTCAGCAGTGCATACATGCTAGGGATTCCAGCACGTTCCAGCACTGTGTTGTTAGGAACTTTGTCCTGCCAGGTGATGCCGAGAATGCGTCGGAGGCAGCGCATGTGGAAAGCGTTCAGTTTCCTCCCCTGTTGTGAGCGAAGAGTCCATGACTCGCTGCAGTACAGAAGTGTACTCAGGACGCAAGCTCTGTAGACCTGGATCTTGGTATGCTCCGTCAGCTTCTTGTTGGACCAGACTCTCTTTGTGAGTCTGGAAAACGTGGTAGCTGCTTTACCGATGTGTTTGTTTAGTTCAGTATCAAGAGAAAGAGTGTCAGAGATTGCTGAGCCAAGGTACACAAAGTCATGGACAACCTCTAGTTCATGCGCAGAGATTGTAATGCAGGGAGGTGAGTCCACATCCTGAACCATGACCTGTGTTTTCTTCAGGCTGATCGTCAGTCCAAAATCTTGGCAGGCCTTGCTAAAACGATCCATGAGCTGCTGGAGATCTTTGGCAGAGTGGGTAGTGACAGCTGCATCGTCGGCAAAGAGGAAGTCACGCAGACATTTCAGACATTTCAGCTGGACTTTGGACTTTGCTCTCAGTCTGGAGAGGTTGAAGAGCTTTCTGTCTGATCTGGTCCGAAGATAGATGCCTTCTGTTGCGGTTCCAAAGGCATGCTTCAGCAGGACAGCGAAGAAAATCCCAAACAAGGTTGGTGCAAGAACACAGCCCTGCTTCACGCTTCGGATGTCAAAGGGGTCTGATGTGGAGCTGTTGAAGACAACAGTGCCCTTCATGTCCTTGTGGAAGGATCGGATGATGCTGAGGAGCCTGGGTGGACATCCAATCTTGGGGAGAATCTTGAAGAGGCCATCCCTGCTGACCAGGTCGAAGGCCTTCGTGAGATCTATGAAGGCTATAAAGTGTGGCTGTCGCTGTTCCCTGCATTTCTCCTGCAGTTGTCTAAGGGAGAATACCATATCAGTGGTGGACCTGTTGGCTCGGAATCCGCACTGTGATTCTGGATAAACGCTCTCTGCAAGTACCTGGAGCCTCTTTAGTGCAACTCGGGCAAACAACTTTCCTACAACGCTAGGGAGAGAGATGCCATGGTAGTTATTGCAGTCACCCCTGTCGCCTTTGTTCTTGTACAGCGTGATGATGTTTGCATCCCTCATGTCCACCTTCTCTCCAGCAGAGACAGAGGATTTCATGCAGCTCAGTGACGATGATCTCTTTGCAGCACTTTAGGACTTCAGTAGGGATGCTGTCTTTTCCAGGTGCCTTGCCAAAGGCAAGGGAGTCCAGGGCCACGTGAAGTTCTTCTAGGGTTGGTTCACTGTCAAGCTCCTCCAGCACAGGCAGGCACTCAATGTTGTTCAGCGCTTCTTCGGTGACTACATTTTCTCTGGAATATAGCTCAGAGTAGTGCTGCACCCAGTGTTCCATCTGCTGCGTCCGATCCTAGATGACATTGCCTGTGGCAGACTTCAGAGGGGCAATTTTCTTCTGTGTTGGACCTAGGGCCTGCTTGATACCATCATACATCCCCTTGATGTTGCCCGTGTCAGCTGCTATCTGTATCTCGGAACAGAGCTGGAGCCAGTAGTAGTTAGCACATCTCCTGGCAGTCTGCTGGACTTTGCTTCGAGCAGCTCGGAGGACCTGCAGGTTGCGCTCACTGGGACAGGCCTTGTATGCTGCTTGAGCTCTCCTCTTTTCCTCAATGACTGGTGTCAACTCCTCAGAGTGGGCTTCAAACCAGTCTGCCGTCTTGTTGGTGGTCTTGCCAAATATGGACAAGGCGTTGTTGTAAACGGCATTCTTGAAATGTTCCCATCTGTTGGATGCGTTTGCATCGACCAGGCCTGGAAGAGATTCCTCAAGCGCTTGTGCAAATTCCTCCACTTTTCTCTGATCCCGGGTCTTGCTGGTATCAATGCGAGGTCTTCCTTCCTTTTTCGTGTGGTACAGTCACTTTGTTTGCAGTTTCACTCTGCTGCACACCAGGGAATGGTCGGTGTCGCAAGCAGCACCCTGATAGCTGCGCGTGATCTTGATGCTGGGAAGGCTGGAGCGTCTGGTGAGAATCAGGTCGAGCTGGTGCCAGTGCTTTGATCTTGGGTGTCTCCAGGAGACTCTATGTTGGGGCTTCGTGTTGAAGAACGTGTTGCTGACACAGAGACCGTGATGACAGCAAAACTCTAGCAGGCGTTGGCCATTTTCGTTCATCCTCCCAGTGCCGAACTGACCTAAGCAAGTGGGCCATGAACTGTTATCAGCACCAACTCTAGCATTGAAATCGCCGAGGATGAACAATGGCTCTTTTACAGGGATTTTCTTGACAGTGGTGGCCAGGTCATCATAGAATTTGTCTTTGGCTTCTGCTGGAGACGACAGAGTCGGTGCATAAGCACTGATGAGAGTGACAGATCCTGCTGATGACTGGAGCTGCAGGGACAAAATTCTTTCACTTCCCACAGTAGGTGGGATGATGGATTTCAGCAGGGTATTTCTGATCGCAAAGCCAACGCCATGTTCCCTGGTTTCGTTTGGTGGTTTTCCCTGCCAGAAAAATGAGAAATTTCTCTCCTTGACAGATCCGGAATCTGGCAGCCTAGTCTCTTGAAGGGCGACGATGTCCATCTGCAGTCTGCTCAGCTCCATGTCGATGACAGCTGTTTTGCGTGCGTCGTCTATTTCTTGCAGGTCATCAGAGAAGCCAGGTGTCATTGTCCTTACGTTCCAGGTGCCCAGCTTTAGGGCAGGAGTTTTCAGTTTTTTATTGCATGGTGCAGAGTTGTCGATCCGTTTGTCAGTTTTCACCCTAAACCCCACGCACCCTGTGAGGTTAACGGACCGTGGCGAGGCAACACCTTACTGGCTGGGGACTGCCCAGCTTAAGGCGGGCAGATATAGCAGTGTAGATATAGCAGTGATCAGTAAAACATGCAAACCATCACTCGGCTACTCACTCTAAGCCATTGAAAGGACCTCAAAATTCATTTCTCCAACTCTGTTCCAGTGTTCACCCCAAGGTAGTGAAAAGTAATTTAGAGTCTCACTAGGTGAGACTGGTAGATCTTGCACTCTTCCCAGGCTCCTATAACAGGGAAATAAGAATATTTTCCAGTAACTAATGAGATGCGGGGATGTAAAGCAATAGCGTTTTGGTCACTGGGGAATTAGCCTTCAAAATCAGTTAATGTTGGTATCTGCTATCTCCTTGAAACTGTATCCTCAACATAGGTTATTATTGTTATTGTTATTGTTTGTTATTAGCATTTGTATATAACTTCTGAAGCATACAAAGCACTTTAATGCTTAGGGAAGAACATCACTTTTTGATGCTGTCCTTACCACAACCTTGTAAACTATTATACACAAACTATACATTGAAGCTGGGGAGCTGTGTGTAAAAGGCTGTGGCTTGTCTACCTACTGAAAATTCACAGCAGAGGTCAAATATGAACCAGGGAACCTCTGGTTTGCAGCTCAGCTTCTTAGGTCCAAATCCTATCTGAGTTCTGTTGTAGCTGTCCCAACAGAGCTTGTACTGCATTCTATGGTGAGGGGGCGATCATGGAGGCCTTCTCAAGGAAAGAGAAAGTTCATTTGCTTAACTTGGAGCTGCATGAAGGCTGCATCAGCACTGGAAAGATGGATAGGATTGGGCCGTTAGTCACTAGGTCAAATTTTTGTTGATTTGAGGTTGTGTGAAAGAGGGGCCCCGTATCCATGAATGCATACCCGCAGCTTCAGTTAACTGCAGATGGGGTCCACATGCCTGGAGGGTCTTCTGAAGCCAGCAGAGACTGAATCACACACCCTAAATCCCCAACCCTACACCTTGCTTCTAACAGTGGTCAACCAGATATATCTGGGAAGCCAATAAATCCTACCTGTTGTTTGTCCCCCAATAACTTTTATTCAGAGGTGTGGTACCTTGCACCATGGGTGTTCCTTTTAGCTATAATGACTAATAGCTGTTGAGAGACCAAATCTCCATAGATTTGTCTCATTTCCTTGTATAGCCATCTAAGAGAAAACTGGATATGATGTCAAAGATCTGTGATGAGCATCTACCATGATTTATTTGTAATATCAAAACTAGCTGTGCAGGGTGGGGAGAGAACAAATCAGTATCACAGTGTTGGGTGAGGGGGTTAATCTGTTCCTCCTACTCCGTTTTCTTGATTAAAATTCTTCCTTCCCTGACTAGTATTTGCTCTATTTGACCACAGGTATGGTGGTGGTGTGGTGGTGAGGCCTACTGAAATGGTAAACTCTGCATTTGTACAACTTGCTGTGCGGATGGAAAGCTGCAATTTGAAGTAGACTTCACATGCCAGCTATTTTTCATGAACTGGGCCGCGTTTACCAAAAGTCTGCACTTGTTCTGTGTGTGAAGTTACTATTCCAGCATTTTGAGAAGCTGCAGCCCGGTTTCAGTGCTGCTCTCATTTGTTTATAGTTTTCACACATTGTGCATTTGCAGAACAGTGAAAGGAATGAGGATAAAATTAAACTAGGCCAGTTGCACTGAATTTCACAGCTGGCATGACGACGATCACAGTCCTCCAGAGGGAAGGTAAAGAGCCTGAGTGGCAGTACAGATGTATCTGGCAATGTGGCAATTTTGTTTACTGCTTCACAGACGCTCTTACATTTGTATTTTTGCAAGTTGTGTGCATGACCCCTATGTCTCTCGCAGGTCTGAGGAAGCAAAATGGATTTCTTCTGCAGGTGTGTGTCTGCCGTACACGAGCATGAGTTTCAGTGAACATTCAATTACGTGTGAGATTCAATTAGGGGCTTTTGAAGGCATCTCAGTTTCATTATGAAAAAATGTATGCATAATTCCTGCATGGTGCATACATCACACCTTTCCCCCTCACTTTTAAATCTACAAACAAAAAAGCAACAGAACAACAACAAAAAAGTCTACGACTCTTCGTACGCACCAGGATGCTATCCCTGTTTTCATGGTCTGACGCATCTCCCGCCTCTCCTTGGACTTACGCCGAGAGGTGGTGACATGGCGTAGATCAGGGGTGCTCACACTTTTTTGGCTCGAGAGCTACTTTGAAACCCAGCAAGGCCCGGAGATCTACCAGAGTTTTTTTTACAATGTTCGCGCCATATAACATTTATGTGTACAATGTAACATATAACATTTATGTGTACAATGTATGTTGGTGTACCTTGCATAACCACATGAGCCAATATTGCACAACACAACATAATTAACTATAAACATTTTTTGTAATTACTTGAGTTTACTTTGATGACTTGCACTGAAGTGAATCAGCCAAGGATGCATAGCCCGGACAGTAGCTGCTGACAGCCAGCCTCAAGCACACTTCCAAATGTTCATCAGTCATGGTGGAACTTTACTTGGACTTAATGATCTTCATGTAGGAAAAGGCTGACTCACATAAATAAGTGGAGCCCTTCCTGCCTCAGGTGCTCTTATATCCCTGAGGGCCCTATTGCCTTCAAGTGACTGCAGCTGTGCAGCACACTCTGCTGGATGCCCAGGCCTTACCCTTAAAGGGGCCACTGCTGACACCACATCTACCTCCTCACCAGATCTTCCTCGATTCCAATACAAGTGGGGGGGGGGGGAGCAGATCTCTATACAGACCAGTGCAAAAACAGGGGAAAGGTGTGGGGGAGGGAAGATCTCTATATAGACATCACAGCAAGACCAGTGCAAAACCCCTTGCACACAGAACCAACAGATGGAAGTTGGGGGGGGGCAGATCTCCACACATACTAGTGCGAAAGCAGGGGAAAGGTGTGGGGGAGGGAAGATCTCTGTATAGACATCACAGCAAGACCAGTGCAAAACCCCTTGCACACAGAACCAACAGATGGAATTTGGGGGGGGGCAGATCTCCATACATACCAGTGCAAAAGCAGGGGAAAGGTGTGGGGGAGGGAAGATCTCTGTATAGACATCACAGCAAGACCAGTGCAAAACCCCTTGCACACAGAACCAACAGATGGAAGTTGGGGGGGGCGCAGATCTCCATACATACCAGTGCAAAAACAGGGGAAAGGTAAGTCAGCCCCAGTAGAGTCAATGGGGCTCACTCCCAGGGATGCGTAGATGGGAGAGAAGCCTGCCAGCGTCTCCTCTCCCAGGGAGGAGCCTGCCAGGTGCTCACTCCCTGGGCTCACTCCCTAGGCTCCCTGGGCTCGCTCCCTGGGCTCACAAGCCTGCCAGGGGCTCACTCCTAGGGATGCGTGAATGGGAGAGAAGCCTGAGATCGACTCATTTCGCCTCGAGATCGACTGGTAGCTTGCGATCGACATATTGGGCACCCCTGGCATAGATCCATGAGACCAATTGAAGACCAGGCAACCTACAGAGGGGTATGTAAAATATTTTTACTACTTATCTCTCCCAGGGCATCTGGTTTTCTCCCACCATCACATGCAGTGCCCACTCTGGCAGTGGGGCTGCATGGCAGAAGATGGTGGGAGATAAGTCTGGGGTCTAAATAGATAAATACAACTGTACCCACATCCAACATGAATCCAACATCTGTGGTATCAGTTATCCAAGGTTCCATGGATACTGGGGGGGGACACTTTAAAAATGTGGGGAGAGTAAACAGCCAAAAATAGCTTTGCCTACCCTCACACACTGAAATCACTGTGTTTCGAGGCCTGCTGAAGGTCTTCCGAGCTGTTTGCAGCCTCTTGTTGGTCATGTGAGGCTCTTCGCTTTGCCCAATATCTCCCCAGAATACATTGCATTATGCATTTTTTTAAAAAAAGCTTTATGCTGGCTTTTTTAAAAAAGATTGTTTTTATCTTTTAATCTTTATATTTTAGTGAATATAAGCCTCCCTGGGCACTCCACTAGTGTGGAGGAAGGACAGGGTATAAAATTTTTAAATAAATGTATGTATATATAGTTATGTGGTAATCACCACAGATACTCCTGCATATTTCATCATTCTTATTGCACACTTGATAGCTACCAGCTACTGCTGTTTCCATGTACAGTTTTTCTGCTTTGTTTTCCATGTCTGTTTTTTCTGCTACTTACACTCTTTGTTCATGGTTCAGCAATAATATCTAATGTAGTATTTGCTCATTGGTAATAATAACCAGTTCAGTATTGGCTGGACTGAATCTGTGAGCCATTTATTAGCTGAAGAGTTAGCAAGTCTATCTTTTCATCTGTTCATAACGCAGCGCTTCACTTGCAGGAGTCTCCCCAATTATAGAAGGCACAGGGTACCATGTTTCAGTTCTGAATATGGTAATAGCAAAAGTTCAGCATTTCAAGTTGGTGATTATTACCTTGAAAGCTTTAAACACCTTGGGGTCCAGGTACTTGAAAGACTATTTCATTTCATATAGACTTCCTGGGTTCATCTGGAAAGGCTCCCCTATGCGTACCATCTGTCAGTTAAGATGCATACTTGGCGATTGCACATTAGAGGGCCTTCTTTGTGGTGGCAGCTGCCCCATGGCTTCTGCAGGAAGATATTGGTGCAGGCCCCATTCTGGCCATTTTTCTCAAGAATGTAAAAACCTTCATGTTTCACCAACACTTTGTATGGCCTTGAAGTGTCCTTGCTGGTTGGTTTCTCCAAGCTTGCTGCTGGTTTCTGCTTTATAGTTGTTATATTGTTGCAGTGTCTTTGATTGGAAAATTTACATTGTCATGAATCCCTCCTGCTAGAGGAGAAAGGCAATCCCAGAAATATTTTCATAAACAAGCAAGCAGATACGCAGCTCCTTGAACCATTCCTTTCAAAGATATACATCTGTGTAAAACAGTTTACACTGGTTGTGCTTAATTAGCTCTTTGCACAATGTACTTTAAAAAATAATTATGCAATGAACATATTTCTATTTCTATCCTGAAAAATTTATGTTGCTATTGTGAGTATAGTATATCATTGTGGTGGCGTATAGCTTGGTTTAGAAAGTATGTAATTTAAGTGTGTGCTAATTGATTTTTCCTCTCCATAATATACGCTTATTATTCTTCACCATGCACAACAAACATATTTTCTAAACAGAAGTGACTGACATCTTCATGGAAATGTCTATGGGTTGAGTCATCGCTGCATCCTCTGTATACATGCAGCCTTCCTCCCTGATGAAAACACTCTGGTCCCCCTCCTTTTGGATAAGCCAATATTAGCAGATACATTGTAACTATATTTTGAGACCCCTGAAAATCCTCTCTTTGTCTTTTGCACAGGAACCCTATCCAGACATGCTTGCTGTGTAGTCAACAAATGTGGGGGGGGGGGGGAAGTGGGAGCATGCTGGCTAGCCACGCCCTATTCCACTTTTTTTGTACCCTAGAGAACAGCACCTTGACTGTGGGACTAAGGGTGCAAACCTAACCAACTTTCCAGCACCGAGCTAAGTGCGATGCAGCTCCGTGGTAAGCGAACAAATATTCCCTTACCTTGAGGAGACTTCCATGACTGCCTCCCAACTGCAGGATGCAGCACATGCCTCATTGGCACAGCTGTATCAGAGCTGGAAAGTTGGTTAGGACTTGGGCCTAAAAGTACTTACTTAAATGTAAGAGCAGACTTGGCAGTCAGGGTGTGTTACAGTCAACCCTATGGGGTGCCACCAAAATGAGTGTTCCCATGGCATTAGGCGCTTTCTGGCCATCACAAAAAGTGACAAGTGAGCAGATGGCTCCACGTGCTAGTGGAATGTAAGTGTGTGCAGAGGTTGGGAGGGATGTGGGGGTGCGTGGAACATGGCAGAGCGTGGGTGGAACAGGGTGAGGATGGGGATGAGAAGGAGCGTGAAATGGATTGGGACCAGGTTTGGCGGCAGTGGTGTCTGTTGAATCCTAACCCCCTACCTGTTGTTGATTCTATGACTTGGTCCACACGGACAAGTTATAGAACTGGTGTAGGTCCAAGTAGACCAGGTATAGAGCTGGCGCAGGTCCCTTACGCTGAGGAAGTATCCAGATACTGAAACTCCCCATGGCACCCAAGATACAGTGGGTGCCATGCTGGTGCTGCTGCATCACTGTGTGGGGAGTTGTGTTGAATGGGACTGTTAAAGCACAATCCTAACTTGCACTGGAACAGGCCAGCTGGCAGGAACAGGCAGGCCTAGAACAGGCAGGCCCTTACCCCGGGTAAGACTGCAATAGCCCTGCTTGGATCTGCACCACCTAATCGGTGGCACAAATCCAAGCAGCCCAGGGCTGGCTTAGACTGCCCGGGAACAGGGCTAGGATCGAGCATAACTACCAGATCCTAGCCCTGCCTCCTGTTCCCCAACACCAGCCCACTGTCCTGCCTCCCACCTGCCTCCTCCCCACCTTCCCCACAACCCCCAGACCCCTGCACTGGCTAAGCTCAGCCGGTGAAAACTCACCCTACCCCAGGGCCCATGTTGGCACAGGGAGTGTCTCTTCCAAGAGTGGCACAAAAGTGATTTACGCCACTTTCGTGACACTCATCGGCCAGCACAAGGGATGTGCACTGGCTGAGCAGGCACTTCGGATTGTGCCCTTGGACATGCTGGTTTACTGTAAGGCTACAGGACTTCCAAGTAGCAGCCTATATACATTTCATGGCTGCCTTCCAGACTTGGAATACCCTGGCAGAAAAGAAAAAAAGTCCTGCTTTTTCTGGGGACTATTCTTTTGTTTCCAGAGGTGGGTCAGTGCTTACCTATATCTTAGGACTTAACACAGGCTTATGACTCATCCAACCAAACACAACCATGCACTTGGCATACCAGATGTTGGCTAATTCCTCTGTTCTCAGATTCCCAGAGAAGCAGTAAGAGACTAGTTGAAGCCCAGGTGGCTTATAGATTGTATTTGGCAGAGTAGATTACTAGTGCAGGCTTCTTTCTGCCCTATACATTAACACTGATGCTGTAGGTGTTGAATAGTGCATACTAATATTAAACTAAATGGATTCCAGCATGCAAAAAGAACAGGCTGACCTAATGTTTCATCTTCACACCGTGGGAGTATGAAAGATTGTAGTTTCATTTTCCTTTTGTGGATATTAAATCCGAGGCTCTAACGAGAACATAGTGCATCATTTCCATGCCGTTCTCTTTATCTTCATTTCTTCCTGGCCATTGATAATATGATATGGGGATTTTTAATGCTCTTTAAACACTGATCTTGCTTTTAATTGCCCATTGATCCTAATGTGTAACTCTCAGCCTTGCCTCAGTGAAGTATGTATTACTGGGTATTGGTAAATCTATACACCATATTTTTATGATCTGTTATCCCAAAGGGATTTATGAAAGCCATTATACATTAAGTTGTTTAGGCTGATTAATAGTTTATGCTATCACTTTACTCTTTCATAAGTGAAAATGGCAACCTCACACTTTATCTTATCTGTGGGTACATTATTATTATGAAACGTTTAATGATGTTCAGATGACATCCTTCATTTTAAATGTTGGAAGCTGGTTGAATGAGTAGGAATGAAAAGAATAGGAAAAAGCAGCCAGCTTTTAAAACGTTGGCTGAAACATTAACTTTTTCCCCCTAATGCTCTTGAGACAGAATGAATGTACGTGCTCAGTCATGTTCAGTAGACTTCCTTGTGTAGGAGCAAGCAGGATTGTGTATTTGTGCACTATGATAAGCAGAGGCCTCTGTCCATCATGCATGATGTTTACTATTTGGGGTTGAGGCTGTCCTGAGCCACATATTGCCATATGGTACAGATGCACCTATCCAAGGCTGGCCTTAGGGCAATTTGACTAATTTGGTCAAATTGGGCCCTGCCCCTGGAGGGACCAAGCACTAGGGCAGCAAGTGGAGCACCTGCAGCTGGCACCTCGATTTTTAGCTGACACTTCAGCATGGAATCTTCCATGTCAAAGTGTCACAAGGAGAATGTGGTGAGTGGAGAACTGCCACAGGATGGCCCACTCATCCCAGCTCCAGTTGGCTTGAAATCAGCCCCCCCTCCAGAAGCAGTTGGTGGTGACACCACTGTTGTTCATCCTGGTGAGTAGGGGGGCCATGGGGGTGGGGGGTGGGGCCCCTGCAAAAGTGTTTTGCATTGGGTCCTTCAGCTCCTAAGGCCAGCTCTGCACCTTTTGATTCTAGGACAGTGACCTCAGCTGAGAGCAAGTAGGCCCAGATTGGTAAAGAAGCTTTGAATATTGTTCCAGGCTAATCTCACAACTATGCACATGGTCAAGGGAGTCTATTTGTGAAACAGGCCTGTTCCAGCAGGATTTGGAACTGGAAAGCTTCATCTACATTTTGGAAATGCAAAAACTCAATTTACACTTACTCTGTTCAGATTTGGAGCATTAGGTTCCATGGATGAATTAAAGAAGAGGAGTATGTGATTACATGTTTCAGTGAAAAACTTGGCTTGGCCTTTGGATCTGTGGCCTCTTGCCATCAATCCCTTGAACAGTCATATTACTGGTGCCTGGTCATATGCTTTCCTGTCAGGCACTAGCGCCAAGGATGTGTCCGATGTGTGTCTCTTGCGTGTCTTGACTTAAAGTCAACAAAATAATGACCATATACCATATCTGTTGCTCCATGGTCAGAAAAGTCATTGGTGGTAGTTTTGGTTGTGTGTTTAAGGATGTATTTTAAGATCTGAATGTACAAGATGCATGCACATTCTGTATGCCTTATGGAGGTCTATTCCTATTTACATTGTTTTTAATAGCAAGACTTTCTAATGCTCATTTTGAAATCCTGTTCTGTGCTTGCAAACTGGGGTCAGGGGAAGCCTGGACATCAACAAGCTATTCAGAAAGTCAGTTTGGCTTTGTGAAGTTGAGTTCATTTTTCCAGCTCCATGATTGGATCTCTAGTTATTTCACCAGATACTACTAGACACTTGTGAAGGGTGTGATCTTCACAGCACCTTTTCCTGGGCAGCCTACCCATGTGAGTGTGTCTCTCTGACAATGTATATTGTTTTCTACTGTTCTATATACACCACTATTCAGAGCTGAATCAGAATATTTAGTGTCCATCACTTGGGACGCATAGCTCTTGCCATATGTTCTGAAGTGCTTGAAATATGTTTCTTGGTCTGAATTTTCCTCATGTTACTTTGTATACAAAAACCAGGTGCTTTACCAGTATTCCCAAGCCACTATTGCTGCCCTATTCTCAGCATTTTCTTTCCAGTGTCTCTAATTTAATAATGGACACACCACAATTTACGACTCTTAATTCCAGTTTCCTCTCTGATTTGCCGAACATCGCTCCTGCTTTAGGCTTTATTTTACTGTAGGGGCCACTAGACTGCTCCATGTTGTTTAATCTGATTAATGGGTTCAAGCTCTACATTTATATTGTCTTGTCTAACTCCCACTTTTATTCTATCAATCAAGTGACTGGAAATAAGGCAGCCTAACATACAGTAGCTTATCCCTCTATGTTTCCTTCTGTCATTTGTCATTCCTGCTCCTCTTTACACCTTATTTTCTTTTAACAATTACCTGGCTATCCATGTGTGTTAAACACTGTTGAAAGAAGTTGTCAGATGCATAATGTGTTAAAATCACAATATCAATATCAAGCCTACAAACACAGGGGTTACATTTAAGAATCACAACAAGGAAATGGGAAATGCCCAATAAAATACTGACTTAAAGACCATCTCTTTTCTCTACATAAAAACCAGATCTTCAGTTCCATCAGAGCTACAAAATATTGCCAAAGAGAAGCCTAGGCTTTAATGGACTGTCTTTGGAGATCCTGACCTTCTTTTGCTGAAGAGGCAAGTTTATCAGGCTCTGAGCTCCACTTCATTTGTTATGCAGCATGAGAGGCTGCTGTATAAGAATTGCAACACTTCCTTGGTCATGCAGAACTAGTTGTGTGGCTTTCTGAATCGATGCCATGGAGCCTAATGGTTTCCTCATTAAATGGCTTGTAAGCAAGTCACTAACACACAGTTAACAAAGAGACACTCAAATTATTGGTGGTTTTATTTACTGTTCCTTAATTCAGAATAGAATTTGAACTAAGTGAGTCAATCAGAACCTATTCAATAGGAAATAGATAGATTTTAAACAAATACCTTCAGTTTCCAGTTAATTTGTTAGCAATCTGGAGCTAAACAAACGCATCGGTAAAGCAGCTACCACGTTTTCCAGACTCACAAAGAGAGCCTGGTCCAACAAGAAGCTGACGGAACATACCAAGATCCAGGTCTACAGAGCTTGTGTCCTGAGTACACTTCTGTACTGCAGCGAGTCATGGACTCTTCGCTCACAACAGGAGAGGAAACTGAATGCTTTCCACATGCGCTGCCTCCGACGCATTCTCGGCATCACCTGGCAGGACAAAGTTCCAAACAACACAGTCCTGGAATGTGCTGGAATCCCTAGCACGTATGCACTGCTGAAATAGAGACGCCTGCCTTGGCTCGGTCATGTTGTGAGAATGGATGATGGCCGGATCCCAAAGGATTTCCTCTATGGAGAACTCGTGCAAGGAAAGCGCCCTACAGGTAGACCACAGCTGCGATACAAGGACATCTGCAAGAGGGATCTGAAGGCCTTAGGAGTGGACCTCAACAAGTGGGAAACCCTGGCCTCTGAGCGGCCCGCTTGGAGGCAGGCTGTGCAGCATGGCCTTTCCCAGTTTGAAGAGACACTTGGCCAACAGTCTGAGGCAAAGAGGCAAAGAAGGAAGGCCCATAGCCAGGGAGACAGACCAGGGACAGACTGCACTTGCTCCCGTTGTGGAAGGGATTGTCACTCCCGAATTGGCCTTTTCAGCCACACTAGACGCTGTTCCAGAACCACCATTCAGAGCGCGATACCATAGTCTTTCGAGACTGAAGGTTGCCAACAGGCTATATCTATGAAGTCTGTTGTAGGATAATTGAATCACATGTGAAGCTAATGCACTCCACCACAGCAGTGGATGCATGAAGGTAACCTATCATCTAATGACTGAAACACTAGTTACTTACTAAAAAGAATGCTCTCATCTCAGATACCATAGTCTTTCGAGACTGAAGGTTGCCAACACTCTGGACTACAATAGTATGTATGGGAATAATTTCAGATCTTCTACTCTGATTTGCTTAACTGCTGAATGTGGAATAAAGATCACATTATTCTCTGTGTCTGTCAAGATAATTCATTTAGGATGAAACAATGCAGTTCAATATACACTGTGCTGGTAAATTAAATGCATGTGTCCATCTTGCAAAGGCATGTAGAAAATCTCCCAGGGAATAGCAGTACAAGGAGAGGGTGGATCCCTTGTGCACATGCAGTTTTATAAGGTAGAAACTGAAGGAAAAGGGAACAGTGTGATCTGTATATATGAACCTACATGGAGAAACTGACTAGTAGGGGAGGAGAGATTGTACTGTAATAGAAAGAGGTGTACCTTTCAAGAGGTGAGGGATACAGGGCTGCCAATTTTTTCCTAATCAAGGGCAATACATATAAAAAGCCTCAACAGTGAAATAGGAATAGCTTAGGGCAGGGGTGTCCAAAGTTTTTGGCAGGAGGGCCACATCATCTCTCTGACACTGCATTGGGGGCCAGGGGAAGAAAGAATTAATTTACATTTAAAATTTGAATAAATTTACATAAATGAATATATTAAAGATAAACTTATATGAATGAATGAAGTTCTTGTAATAGATCAAGGCTTATAAAAGGCCTTGTACAAAGCAAGGCTGGCCTTTCCTTCACTGCCACTGCTGCATCACAGATGTAAAACAGGAAGTAGTGGAGGGAACCCTCATCCCACAGCTCATGCAAGACGTCAAACAGTTGCTCTCACACTGAGAGCAGTTGCATCCGGCCAGTGTGGGCTCCAACAAATCTCTGGAGGGCCAGAGGCTCATTGGAGACTGGGGACTCCCTGAGGGCCGCATTGAGAGGCCTCGAGGGCCGCAAGTGGCCCCAGGGCCGGGGCTTGGGCACCTCCAGCTTAGGGCCAAGATGTACATCAGGACATTATTATAGAGGATGTGCAGTTTGACCATCCCTCTAAGGAAAAGACGTTTCTCTTTGCATAACTATCACAATTGTTCATTTTAACACCTGCTGTTGGCTTTTCACAAAATATGTGTGCATATCCCTCTTTATTCAGGGATGCTGAGGAAGGAAGTAAATGTTTATGACACACAATAAAGAGCCAACATAAAGAATGGAAGGGATTGTCACTCCCGAATCGGCCTTTTCAGCCACACTAGACGCTGTGCCAGAACCACCATCCAGAGCGCAATACCATAGTCTTCCGAGACTGAAGGTTGCCAACTGGTATATTAATGACTTAAAGGATAAAATACATATAAATAGTCCAGAACTCTGGCATTCCAGGTTGAAGCCATGGCTGACATTAAACCCTATAGTCATTACATGCCCATAAAGACTCAATTTGTGATTGCTATTTCATAAGTTTTGGAGTTGAGATCTGTCTTTGAAATCAAACTAGGTCCTTTCTCACGCTTAGCCCAGATTTAATGTAAGTTTTGGACCATCTTCCACCCCTTTACCCATTGCTACTCATACACATAAATGAAGTTGGTGTAAAACAGTTATCCACTCCCCCCCCCACCCTGATAGTATATACTTGAATTCTGGGAATTAAAAGTCAGATAACTGCAGTGCAAGACTTTTTGCACACAAGTCCACCCAGAGGTCAGTTCACATCACACAGATTAAACTGTGCTTCAGAGCAAACAGGAAGTAATCATTTGTGCTCAGGGGCAGACCAAGATTTTTCAGTTCTTGAGCTGGATCACCAAATGCCACTCCCCTTACCTGGCAACACACTAGCCACAGTTACCATTCCTCCTCTTCCTCCCCAGCTATAAGGGCAGGGCTGCCCCAGTGATAAGTTGGGTGAGCAGGGCTGCCCCAAGTGGCAGATGGACATAGACAGCATCCTGCATCCATTGTCCATATCTGCAGCAACCTCACCTTGTCTCCACTTTCCTCCTCTGTAAGTTCCATTTTGCTACCCAGTTTACAAAGTGTGCAGACAGTCAAGCTGGAAGAAGGAAGCTGGGGGCTGTTGCCACCCATTACCACCTCCTCTCTTCCTAGCCATGCAGGGAGGATCTGGCCAGTTCTGGATCTGGATCTTGAGGGGGAGGTAGCAGTGGTGGCAGCAAAGGCCACATTCTAATATGTGCTCCAGTTTTAAAAAAAACAAAAGAAGGGTGTGTGTGTGCGTGTGCGCATGGACCCACATGCGTGTGTCACTAGGGGTTATGTGGCCACTGGCATCTGTGCTTATGTGTGCACATTGGCCAAAGCAGGCAGCAGTATTTGCATATTGGGGTGGCATCACTGCTGCTGTTTCAAGTGGTAGACCAGCTGGGGCCACCCCTGGAAGAGGAGAATGGAAAGAAAGATAGAGTGTGGAGGAAAGCAGAGTGGTGGGCTAGCGCCTCAGAGCATCAGTTCCCCTCCTTCTTTTCAACTCCAGGGCTCAAGAGGAGGAAGGTTGATGGAGGGAGAGCCTCCTTAATGAGTGAGTGAGAGAGGGGGGGGGCAGCAGGCTAACAATCCATCAATCCTTCTCTCTCCTGCTGACCCTTCCCTTCCCCCAGCATGTGAAAGAAAGGTGATCATTTTGCATTGGTGAAGGGAGGGGCTGAGTGAAGTGCTAATGGATTGTCTTCTTAATGACTCTTAGAGTCAAAAGGTCAGCAAGGCTGTTTTTCAATCACTGGAGCAAAGAAACTTTTTTTAAAAAATTGATTTGCTATAGTGAGTTTTTTTTAATCCACCTGAGTGCTTGGAACGGAACCCACGCGAATAATTGGTCTCAACCTGTACTCTGTTTTAAGACTGTGAGGCTTTTCCTTCACACCCCAGAACATCTTTTCCTTTTCCCCATCTTCCCTTTGTTACTGAATATCCAGCCCAAAACAGAAGCTTGCTCTGATTTCTCACCAGACACTTGGTGAGATCTTAGTTGGTTCTAATAAAAGTAATTATTGTAAATGCATATTGACATTCCTGTTGCAACAGCCATTTCTAATCATGAGATAGATAGCTTACAGCTCCTAGCTTTGTGTAATCGGCAAACATGTAAACAGGAAGCTGGGAAAGGTTTTGGAGCTTAAGGGGTATTTCCTTACTAATAAAAGCTCTGCCGCGTGACCAAGTCCAGAGGATGTCATTCTCAAATCTTATATTCTAAAGTGATCCTGTTAAAGTCAATGGGACTGTGTTGGAATAAGTGGTTTGGAGGGTAGCATCTTATTAAATCATGTATGTCCCTGAAAAGTGTACCCATAATTATTGTTTTATGTGAAATGAATTAAATTTCTTCTGACCAAATGCTTACCATCATGTTAAATCATGATAATAATTTATGTTCTAGACAGCAAAAGGATTTAAGCCAGGCAGACCATTCCTATCTTGTGCTATATCTGGCACAGGGTAGGAGGTGGCTGCTGTGCAACTCGAAGTAAAGGGATATGATGGCACAGATCTGAACAGCCTAGTCATGCCAGGCTGGCTGGAAGGGGGAGTTAGGATCTGGCCTACATCGCCCTGGCCAGTCCCACCCTGTCCCAGGCCCAGTTTACTGACCTGCCCACTGGCCCACTCTCTGTCCACCCTCCTCTGCCTCGAACCACCCCTGTTTCACCCTCCCCAACCCCCTGTGCCAGCCACACTCGCTTGGTGCAACCTTATCTGGGTCCAGCAGTGCAGAGGATGGATGTGGCCTCAGTAAGCTAGGCACATCTGTGTGCTGGCTCAGCCAACTCTCCTGCAGGCACAAATGTGCTTAATAGCATGTTCACGAGACTCCTGGGCCTGCCTAAGGGACTTGCACCAGCCCATCAACGGTCTGGGTTAGGCCCTGAGTGAAAGATTAACAGCCCAATCCTGTGTGTGTTTATTTGGAAATGTGTCTTACTGACTTGTAGGGATAGGAAAATCCAGCGTGGCTTGAATTGAGTTGAGTCACTAAGTCACCACCCCTCACAACTCGACTCAAAAAAGAGTCATAAGAACATAAGAAGAGCCCCACTGGATCAGGCCATAGGCCCATTTCGTTCAGCTTCCTGTATCTCACAGCGGCCCACCAAATGCCCCAGGGAGTGCACAAGTCAACAAGAGACCTGCATCCTGGTGCCCTCCCTTGCATCTGGCATTCTAACATTGCCCACTTCTAAAATCAGGAGGTTGCACTTACACATCATGGCTTGTAACCCATAATGGATTTTTCCTCCAGAAATTTGTCCAACCCCCTTTTAAAGGCATCCAGGCCAGATGCCCTCACCACATCCTGTGTCAAGGAGTTTCATAGACAGAGTCGCCCCAGTAATCATCTTATTTGCTCTCTTTTGCACCTTTTCCATTTCCACTATGTCCTTTTTGAGATGTGGTGAGCAGAAGTGGCTGCAATACTCCAGGTGTGGCCTTACCATCGATTTGTACTACTGCATTATAATATTAGCCATTTTGTTCTCAATAACTTTTCTAATGATCCCAAGCATAGAATTGGCATTCTTCACCACCGCCGCTGCACATCAGGTCGACGCTATCATCAAGTTGTCCACCAGCACCAGATCCCTCTTCTGATTCGTCACAGACAGCTCAGAATCCATTAACCTATAAGTTTTGATTTTTTTGCCCCAGTGTGCATAACTGTACGCTTACTTACATTGAGACGCACCTTCCATTTTGCTGCCCATTCTGCCAGTTTGGAGAAATCCTTCTGGAGCTCCTCACAATCACTTCTGGTCTTCACCACTCAGAAAAGTTTGGTGTCATCCTCAAACCTAGCCACCTCACTGCTCAACCCTGTCTCCAGGTCATTTATGAAGAGGTTGAAGAGCACCGGTCCCAGGACAGATCCTTGGGGCACACCGCTTTTCACCTCTCTCCATTGTGAAAATTGCCCATTGACACCCACTCTCTGTTTCCTGGTCTTCAACCAGTTCTCAATCCAGGAGAGGACCTGCCCTCTAATTCCCTGACTGTGGAGTTTTTTCAGTAGCCTTTGGTGAGGGACTGTGTCGAACGCCTTCTGAAAGTCCAGATATATAATGTCCATGGGTTCTATCGCATCCACATGCCTGTTGACCTTTTCAAAGAATTCTAAAAGGTTCATGAGGCAAGACTTACCCTTACAGAAGCCATGCTGATTCTCCCTTAGCAAGGCCTGTTCGTCTATGTGTTTTGAGATTCTGTCTTTGATGAGGCATTCCACCATCTTACCTGGTATAGATGTTAGGCTGACCGGCCTATAGTTTCCTGGGTCCCCCCTCCTTTCTTTTTTAAAAATCGGTGTGACACTTGCTATCCTCCAATCCTCTGGCACTGTGGCTATTTTGAGGGACAAGTTGCATATTTTAATCAAGAGATCTGCAACTTCATTCTTCAATTCCTTAATAACTCTAGGGTGGATGCCATCAGGGCCCGGTGACTTATTGATCTTTAATTTATCAATGAGGTCTGAAACATCTTCTCTTTCAACCTCTATCTGACTTAATTCCTTGGTCAGGAGGGGCCGTTCGGGCAGCGGTATCTGCCTGAGGTCTTCTGCCATGAAGACAGATGCAAAGAACTCATTCAATTTCTCTGCCATCTCTAAGTCTCCTTTTATCTCTCCTTTCCCTCCCTCACCATCCAGAGGGCCAACCGCTTCTCTGGCGGGTTTCCTGCTTCTAACATATTTGAAGAAGCTTTTATTATTCCCCTTAATGTTGCTGGCCATGTGTTCCTCATAGTCTCTCTTGGCCTCCCATATCACCTTCTTACATTTCTTTTGCCACAGTTTGTTCCTTTTTATTCTCCTCATTGGGGCAAGATTTCCATTAATGGAAGCTTCCTTGCCCTTTACAGCCTCTCTAACTTGACTTGTTTGCTATGCAGGCACCCTCCTGGACCGTCCTGGATTTAGTCGAGCCCTTCTTCCTTTGTGGTATATGCTTCTGCTGGGCCTCTATTACTGTTGTTTGAAACAGTCTCCATGCACTCTGGAGAGATTGGACTCTTTTTACCTTCCCTTTCAGCCTCGTTCTAACCAGCCTCCTAATTTGAGGGAAGTCCGCTCGTCGGAAGTCAAGGGTTTTTGTGACAGATTTGCCTGGTATTCTTCCCCTGACGTGCATGTCGAAACGAATTGCAGCATGATCACTGTTCCCCAGTGGCTCAGTAACACTGACATCTCTAACAGGGGCATCTCTGACATTGACAGTCCTAACAGGGGCACTTTCTGAGTCTCTGACTCACCCTTTAATTATTCTAAAAGATTTGAATCAAGTCACACACCCCCATTTAAAAAGCCCGCTGCAGAAAAAATGGAGTTGCTGCTGGGTTGTGTATGTGTGTTGGAGTTTTCTTTGAACACTCCTCTGATGTTGGGAGAGGTGGGAGGGAATGCGAGAGAGCCAGGACAGAAGCGGCAAGAGGGAGGAAGGTCATGTGCAGCAGCTGGGAGGCTTAATAGGATGACCCAATCCTTTGCAGCCCTACTCATAAGTAGTCTCACTGCAGCTGGTCATTCAGTGAGGGTTACCGCTCCCCACCACCCATGGTGGAAGGCGTGATCGCTATGAACAGCCTTCCCTGCCTCCCTTTCCTTCCCAGCCAATTGTAAGGCAAGAACCCCTTTGGGTCCTAATTGTGCAAGGGGGCAATTAGCATGAATTGCCCCTCCATACATGAATATAATCTGTGGTTTTAAACTGCATGTTGAGGGGCGGTTTGGAACCACACCCTGCGCATCATTAGGCTAGGGTGCACTAATGCACCAGAAGGGATGTGCGCATTCACAATCATCCCCCACATGTTTCTGAGGATGCTTCAGAGTACCATCTGAACTGGCCCAAAGTGAAATAAGGCGTTTATATTATTATGGCTTCTCCTAAACCTATAAGATACACTCTGCCCCAGTGTTCTCTTCTAACCCAGCAACAAAAAAGTAACGAGGGGAACCTCAGCATATTTGTTCTGTTTCTGTTTGAAGAGATGGCCATTTGAATCCTATTCTGCCTTCTTCAAGAAAAAAAGAGAACTCACCCACCTGCAATGTCTTACAAATAAAGCAAAATGCCCAGGAGAAACAGAAGGCGGGGGGAACTCTCTCATTCCCTCAAAGGAAACAAAATTAGCAATTCATGAATTCCTCATGATCTGTTTTATTGCTGGATAATGCTTTATTGGATCTGTGCAACCCCCTGCAGATAAGCTCAGAAGCACTGCGTAACCTACAGTAGAACATCTTTCATGGCTGTAAATGTTAATCTCATTATAAAACAGATTAAGAATTCACAGACATGAAATCCTGGCATCCTGTACTTGTGGTTCTTTTCCTTTTCCTTTTTTAAATCTCTAAATGCACATCATCTACAACATATCTAAATGCACTGCACACAAGGAGAGTCAATTAATTTCTTTGGCATTAAAGGAGAATGATTGGAGCTCATTTATGTTGATTATCTACCAAACAGCTACAATTGCTAACAGTGCAGTTGTTTTATGATAGCATTAAACATCCAGGTCCTGGGAAATTTCGAGTCATACAGAAGCAGTGGTGTGTTCGTTCCCTCCGAACACATCCCTCTAAGTATATTTGTCCTGGGACTAATTCATCTTCAGGCATTTTGCTAGCAATCCAAAGGCTTGGGCTGCAACCTTAAGCATATTTACTTGAAAGAAAACCTATATTAAATCAGTAGAACTTACTCGGGGATAAATGTATATGGGGCTGAGTGTATCACATTACTTTATATGTCCCTGCAGTCCACCTTCATCAGATACTGCTGAAGACAGATGGGTTAACATACAATAGGATGGAGAGGAGAAGTGACATACAATAACACCTGAACAGGGGGGTTCTGCTGGCATATGACTCACAGCCTGATTCTACCTAGGTTCTCCTGCACCAGTGTGGGTTCTGCTGCATCCCATGGGGTTGGAAATTTGCAGGCTGGAATGTACAGCAGACACTCACATATAAGTCGATCCCACAGATAAGTAGAGGGCAGGCTCTGAGTCAAAAATCATGGAATGTTCTATGACCCTCAGACAAGTTAAATTTAGGGCAGTGTCTGACTATAGTTTTGTCTGATTTTCCTTGAAGCCAGATCCTGAAAAATAATCTACCAATAATTACCTAAGAACTGTATATTCCAGGGTTGCCACTTTCTGGAAAGTCAGGGAAACTGTGATTAAAATATATTCAAGCAGTGGATTTTTGACCTGCTGCTGCAAGAGCATGATCTGTTCTTGTGGTAACTGGAATAAAGAATTAGCAGAATACAGGTCCAGCCTTCTTATACATGGATTTTTTATACCCGGATTTGACTCAACACAAATAGCCCTTGCAAATGAGAAGGAATGTGGTGATCCCTGGAGAAGGAGAAAAAAATACATCCCTTTAAAATCACAGTTTAAAAAACTGCTTTTTACTGTTGCAGAGAGACAGTCATACAAGTGATTACAGGTATAACCTCAGTATCCACAGATTTTTCTATCTCAAAGCTGGTGAGAAGGGCCCTTTAAATTAAAGGAAAACAGTTGTTTAATGCCAGAGAGGGCAGCTGGTTGACAATCCATCAATCATTCTCTCTTCACTCCTCCCTTCCCCCCCCCCAGCAAGTGAAAGAAGGCTAAATGGCAGCCTTCTCCATTTAGCCTTCTTTCCATTCTCCATCACCTTCTCCATTCTTTTCCCCTTGCTGCCTCCTAGTGAAGCCTAAGCTCCTGGAGAGAGACTGATTGCCTCTTTGTGCATGACAAAGGTCAGCAAGGCTGTTTTTAAATCACCAGAACAAAGAGACTTTGTTTTTTAAATTGATTTGGTATAGTGCGTTTTTTGCCATCCATGTGAGTTCTGGCAATGGAACCCTTCTGAATAATGAGACTCAATCTGTACAAGTAAAACTTAATGATGCCCTTTCCCAGCTCCACCTTTTTCTCAGCTCCACCCCCAGCAACCAGCCTAATGTCTTTGTTGAGCTCTGTCCCTGCATGATTTCCAAGGTCTGCCTGTAGCATTTGCAAAGCAAGGCTAGTTTAAACATTCAGCAATATACAATATCTGTTTTCATCCCTACCTGCATGTACTGCATTGAACTTACATATAAAGATAAGCATGTTTTTGGGTCATGCTTGTGTATGGAATGGATATTTTGTCTCCTGCTAAATCCAGCACAGAGTTGCAAATGAGTTTTGCTGCTGTTGGATTTCACAGACATCTAGCACTTTCTACTCTGCACCATGCAAAGTACATAAGAACATAAGAACATAAGAACAGCCCCACTGGATCAGGCCATAGGCCCATCTAGTCCAGCTTCCTGTATCTCACAGCGGCCCACCAAATGCCCCAGGGAGCACACCAGATAACAAGAGACCTCGTCCTGGTGCTCTCCCCTACATCTGGCATTCTGACTTAACCCATTCCTAAAATCAGAAGGTTGCGCATACACATCATGGCTTGTACCCCATAATGGATTTTTCCTCCAGAAACTCGTCCAATCCCCTTTTAAAGGCGTCTAGGCTAGACGCCAGCACCACATCCTGTGGCAAGGAGTTCCACAGACTGACCACGCGCTGAGTAAAGAAATATTTTCTTTTGTCTGTCCTAACCCGCCCAACACTCAATTTTAGTGGATGTCCCCTGGTTCTGGTATTATGTGAGAGTGTAAAGAGCATCTCCCTATCCACTCTGTCCATCCCCTGCATAATTTTGTATGTCTCAATCATGTCCCCCCTCAAGCGTCTCTTTTCTAGGCTGAAGAGGCCCAAACGCCGTAGCCTTTCCTCATAAGGAAGGTGCCCCAGCCCCGTAATCAGCTTAGTCGCTCTCTTTTGCACCTTTTCCATTTCCACTATGTCTTTTTTGAGATGCGGCGACCAGAACTGGACACAATACTCCAGGTGTGGCCTTACCATCGATTTGTACAACGGCATTATAATATTAGCCGTTTTGTTCTCAATACCCTTCCTAATGATCCCAAGCATAGAATTGGCCTTCTTCACTGCCGCCGCACATTGGGTTGACACTTTCATCGACCTGTCCACCACCACCCCAAGATCTCTCTCCTGATCTGTCACAGACAGCTCAGAACCCATCAGCCTATATCTAAAGTTTTGATTTTTTGCCCCAATGTGCATGACTTTACACTTACTGACATTGAAGCGCATCTGCCATTTTGCTGCCCATTCTGCCAGTCTGGAGAGATCCTTCTGGAGCTCCTCACAATCACTTCTGGTCTTTACCACTCGGAAAAGTTTGGTGTCGTCTGCAAACTTAGCCACTTCACTGCTCAACCCTGTCTCCAGGTCATTTATGAAGAGGTTGAAAAGCACCGGTCCCAGGACAGATCCTTGGGGCACACCGCTTTTCACCTCTCTCCATTGTGAAAATTGCCCATTGACACCCACTCTCTGCTTCCTGGCCTCCAACCAGTTCTCAATCCACGAGAGGACCTGTCCTCTAATTCCCTGACTGTGGAGTTTTTTCAGTAGCCTTTGGTGAGGGACCGTGTCAAACGCCTTCTGAAAGTCCAGATATATAATGTCCACGGGTTCTCCCGCATCCACATGCCTGTTGACTTTTTCAAAGAATTCTATAAGGTTTGTGAGGCAAGACTTACCCTTACAGAAGCCATGCTGACTCTCCCTCAGCAAGGCCTGTTCGTCTATGTGTTTTGAGATCCTATCTTTGATGAGGCATTCCACCATCTTACCCGGTATGGATGTTAGGCTGACCGGCCTATAGTTTCCCGGGTCCCCCCTCTTTCCCTTTTTAAAAATAGGCGTGACATTTGCTATCCTCCAATCTTCTGGTACCATGGCCGTTTTGAGGGACAAGTTGCATACCTTAGTCAAGAGATCTGCAACTTCATTCTTCAATTCCTTAATAACCCTTGGGTGTATGCCATCAGGGCCCGGTGACTTATTGATCTTTAATTTATCAATGAGGTCTGAAACAACTTCTCTTTTAACCTCTATCTGACTTAACTCCTCGGTTAGGAGGGGCCGAGTAAATAAGTAAATTTTGCAAATGTGATTGCTTGTTCCTGCTGGAGTTTACAGAGTACCAGAGTACTCTCTCACTCTCTTTCCTGACTTCTCCCATGCATATAGGTTGCAAATGAGGGTTATCTGCTTCTCTAGATTGCAGAAACTCCACCTCCTTTCTTGCTGCTGATCTGCTCATTACATTTTCTGGAATCAGAAAGTGAAACTTTCCCACCTTTGGAAAGTTCCTACTTGCCAGGAAACAAATCTGCTAACATCTTGGTGTCAGGCAGGCGGTTCTGTGTACGACTGTATCTGAAACCAGATTTTGAAGATGGCTTCCAAGAGGACAGTTTTTAATATGCAGTCTCTGGATTTCAAACTTCATCCTGACTTCGTTCCATGGCTATCACTAGTTGCTGGAGATAAATGCAAAGGTTATTTGCATGTGACAAAACCTTTGAACTAAGTAATATGGGAATTAGAGCTGTGGAGTCTCATGCACAAAGCCATTACATCAGAAGAACCTGAAAATTAAATCAACAGTCCATCGCAATATGTTTGTATCTTGGTGTAATTTTAGGTGCAATTGCAAAACAGATGTTGCTGTAGTTAATGTTGAAATAAGCTGATATTAACTCTCTTATTTTGACAAATATTTTTGCAGTTGAGACTTGTGTAGTTGTAGAGTGGAACATTTCATTAAGCCTTGCATTAATGCAACATGACCTATTCATTTTTTAACTTGTGGTTATATTTGAATGGTAGTCAGGGAAATGAAAAATAAAATTTTAGTGGCAACCCTGTAGTTTCTAATTTATTGAAAACATAGGAAAAGATCATAAAATACATTTTTATTCATTAACATTTTAAATTCTGATCTTTACAACCCTCTTGTAAACACTATCAGAGTAAGTGCACTGTAAATAACATACCAGTAGAACAGTGGTTCCTAACCTGGGATACATATATCCTGAGGGGCACTTGACCAGACCTTTAGACCAGACCAGACTTGAAAAAGAATGGAATAATGGCAGAAAAAGGCAGGTAATGCTCCAGAATGCCTTGCAGGGCTAGCAAGGTAAGAAGGGAGGTAGCCAGTTGGCTGTGAAAGCCCCACCAGCAGCTTGTTTTTGGTCATCAATTCATGCATGAATCAGTGATTGAAAACCAACACAGTAAAAAAAACTGAAACATAATATGGAAAGTGATCAATTACCCAGAATTTCTCAATCACCAGGACACTTCTGGTGCAAAACAGTGCAAAGGCATAGTTTTCAGTTCTTCAAACAGATGGAAAGAGAAAATACTGTGATGACTACATGAAGTCTGGGTTTTCATAGAGAGGAAATGAGGGCTTGTATTATTAATTACAAACATTTTCCTAATATGAGGGGTGCAATTTATGGAAATGGGCTTCCAAGGGGTATTGCTGTTGGCATCCTTCAGTCTCTGAAGACTATGGTATCGCGCTCTGAACAGTGGTTCTGGAACAGAGTGTCCTCTCCAGTGTGCGAAGCCTGGGTAAAGTAGATATGGAGGATAGACTTTCCCATGCAGCAAATCCACCCTCTCCATGTCGCTGAAATGGTCCAATGGAAAGGCAGAAGCCAATACAGTTGGTTCCAGTGGCGTCGCAGGAGTTGCCAGAACGTGACTGTGTTCAGCCATGAACTGCCTCAGGGACTCCGGCTCCGGATTTTGCCTCGAGGTTGACTCCTGAAGCCTTTTCCTTAACTGGATGTAGCCACAAAGCAGTTGAGGTTTGGGATCAGAGTTTTCCTTCTCTCAGATGAGCTGCCTTCCCAGGCTAAGGAGTCCCATCTACTCAGTGGCTGTTTAGTTGCCTCTTACAACAAGTACAGCCAAACTGAGGGCCTATTCTTATCCCCCAGCCCCCAAGGGGTAAGCAAGTGAAAAATGTTGGGAACCAGTGCAGGAGAACCATTAATCAAATTTTTTTTTAAGGTGCCTGGTGTGTTAAGCCAAAGGCTCAACATACAACTTATAACACATAACTGGGAGTGTGCAATTCAATTCACAGAAGAGAGACAAGCAACAAAGAATTACTGTAAGTGCAGCTGCACATAGTTGCAACCCTATTTACTCAGAAGCAGACCCATTGCTTTCCATGGGTGTTATTCTTAAATTATGGTGCACTGAATTATAGCTGGGACTTGGTTTCAAATGAAACAAGGATTATATCCTGGTGTTTAAAAAAACAGACCTCTGCAAAATGCATGCATTTACAAAATGGAACGAGGCTGTAGCAGCCAGTTGCAGACCTACCATAAGGTCAAATGGGGCAAAAGCCCCAGGCACGAGGTACCAGGACCCTGCAGAAGGCTCTCTGAGGCGCCCGACGGGCCGAAACTGTGCTTCTGGTTACCTGGAAACACAGTTTATAGCATCGGGGAACCTCACAGAGGTTTACCCGACACATTCCTGGGTCTTGCTAGACTCTGTGAGCTTCAGGTGAGGGGGGGTGGATTTCTGCATGGGGGGCGCGCCATCATGGACCTTTGCCCAGGGCATGGGGCTGGGGAGGTCCTCTGCTGGCAGCAGCATTTGCAAAATGCAGTGAGGCTTGCTTGATTTCAATGGACGTCTTTAGCCCTTTTCTCAGGAGGAGAATAACTTTGGCTGAAGTTTGCCAGGGAGGTTACCTTGGAGATTAACAGCCCTCTAATTATCTCTGTATTGGTTCTCTGGCACTGCTACTTATTTGAAAATCCCTGACCCTGAGTAACCTCGGAGGTAAGGCAAGGTGATGATCTAAACTTGACTTATTAGCAGAAATTTCTCACCCTAAGGTATGACTGTAGACTTTCATGGGCAGCAGTAATCCAACAATTTAACATGTCTGGGTGGGAAGACCATGGTTGTGTCATAGGATTAAAATCCATGTTGTTGAAAAGGTCCAACATTTCATTCTGTAACTCTTTTAGAACTTCATCAGGGAACATGCCTAGTTAGGACATGTTGCTAGAGGAGAGGTCAGAAATAGCAGTTAAGAAGCAGCACCCTCCAAGTGCTTAAGGAGGAGTTAATTACTTGGCTGTAGAGTGCCATTTTGCTGAGTCTTAAAGCAAACTCAGTCTAATGTGGATTTTAATCCTTGGACACAATCATGGTCTTCGCACCCAGACATGTTAAATTGTTACAGGGTGGAATTTTGCAGGCTTAGGGTAAGGGGACATTTGTAAGGCTGGAGACACAGCCTTCAATCTGGAAGTGCTTTTAGCTCACTTAGGGTGCAATCCTAACCCTTTATGTCAGTGCTTTCCTGCACTGACATAAGGGCAATACAGCTCTGAGGTAAGGGAACAAACATTCCCTTACTTTGAGGAGGTCTCAGTGAGTGACACCCAACTGCAGGATGCAGCACATGTCCCATTGGCACCACATGTTCCATTGGCACCCACTGGCTATGCCAGTGCTGGAAAGTACTGACATAAAGGGTTAGGATTGCACCCTTAGGTATATATGTTTTATGAAGGCATAAGAAGAGAAACCCCTCTTCACCAGCTCCATATCCTTGTCTGTATACCTAGCATGTGTAAATGTCTCAAGAGTAAAGGTTTCATGCTACCCCACACCATGCACACTGGAACTTAGGATATTCTTCCTATATACAATAACCCACATGTCATATATTCATCACAGTATTTTTTCTTCTTACCTGTCTGAAGAACTGAAGACTATGCCTTTTCACTGTTTTACACCAAAGTGTTTGTTAGAGGTGTCCTGACAAATTCTTGATTGATCACTTTCCTCATTATGTTCAGTTGTCTTACTGCTCTGGTTTTCAACCACTGATTCATATCTGATTGTACATGAATTGATGACCAAAAACTAGCAGTTTATGGGGCTTTCATAACCAGCTAGCTGCTTTCCTTGCCTGCCTTGCAAAGCATTCTAACACAGACTTGCCTTTTTCTGCCATTATTCAGTTCTTTTTCATGTACCCTGAAGGTCCTGGCAAGTACCTCTGGGGGTACACATACCCCATGTTGGGAACCACTGGTATAGGGCAATGGGGAAAGAGTTATCTTCCTTTGCACCTTAAAGTCTTACATCCACGCTGCCTGCAATCACAACTGTGGTGGAAGCAGGGGCATATCTTGGATGTAGCAAGACAGGGCAGGTGCCCTGGGCATCATGGGAGTGTGTGTGCCAGGCACAGACCAGGTGGCAAGCAGTAGTGGCAGTGTCCCCTGTCTGTGGCGCTCTGGATGCCTCCCTGCCTCTTTGTGGGAGGGGGGTGACTTTACACACCCATTCATTCTCCTGTGCAGGCTTCCCTTCAAGGGAAGAAGGAACAGGTGGGGAGGCATGAAGTTGCTGCAGTGCGCACCCCATTCTCAGGGGAGAACATGGCAGATACGTCACAATGTATGCCACTGAATGGAAGGCTCTGGCTTGTGTTACAGTTAGGGAGACAGTTAGGGAGACAAGGTGTGTTTGGGTTACAAGCAAAAGATGCCCTCCTTATTCAAGAACAACTTTGTAATAATCTATACATTATGCAGAATGAGGTTGCTGAGAATTCTTCACGTTGGGAATCATATTTGTGAATCTTCCCCAATGCACACACACAAAAATCATGTTTGTTGTAAACAGTGGCGTCACTAGGATTCACATCACCCAGTGTGGAGGGCCTGCGCATCACCCTATGCAGTGGGCGGGGCAACGCCCCAGGTGGTGGGCTAGTGATGTCCTATTGCCCCGCCCCCACTGTTTTTTGGGCTGTACCTTTTGGTAGAACACAGATATTTCAATGTGGTTTGTTTCATTGCATTCTGCATGAAATTACACATTAATTGATATATAACATGATAGGATTATTCCTCCAAACTCTGATTTTAGTGATTTTGAAAATTCGTAGAGTCACACACATACCCATGTCAACTTACTAACACCTTATTGCAGCAGTTCTCAAACTTTTAGCACTGGGACCCACTTTTTAGAATGACAATCTGTCCAGGACCCATTGGAAGTGATGTCATGGCTAGAAGTGACCATCAAGCAAATTAAAATAAATAATTATAAATAATTAAAACAAAAAATAATTAAATAAGGGGGAGCCAGTCCTGTTCCACCAAGTGAATCTACTCTGAAGTAAGTTCTGTTGTGGTCAATGGGGCTTACTCTCAGGAAAGTGTGGGTGGGATTGCGGCCTGTGAGCCCAATCCTATGCATGTCTACTCTGGAGTAAATTCCATAGTGGTCAATGGGGCTTGCTCTCAGGAAAGTGTGGGTAGGATTGCGGCCTCTTAGCCCAATCCTATGTATGTCTACTCTGAAGTAAGTCCCATAGTGGTCAATGGGGCTTACTCTGTAGCCTGCCTGCAGTAACCCCCCAAAAAGAATTAGTGAAATTTCCAGCCCTCCTGGTCCCCAGTTTAAAGTTCTTCTATTTCAGGCACATCAAGATAAAGAGCCACCTGGCTTTGCAAGTGCAAAATAGAAAACTTTCCCCTTACCAGTTGACGCCTCTTTGTCCTCCTTAATGGGGGGGGGGCTGCCTTCTGGAGCATTTGTTGTGCTCCAGTTCCATTGGATTGGGACCCTTCTGGTGGCCTCACATTCCCCTTTGCCTGGCCTGACCAAAAGGCAAGGCACGTCTGCCTACTTGCGAGTAGACGCGACCATGTGGCTGAGTTTGCTTTCCATAGAGCTCTGTAGACTGCAGGAGGAAGGGAGGGACTTCCTTCTCAGGTGTTTTGGGGGCTGCATTCATTGGATCAGGACCATTCAGACGTCATTGGATTCCTCTCATCCTGCCCTTTCTGATGGATTATGGCAAGTTCGCCTACTCACGAATAAATGCGTGATACAGCTCACTTTCACTATCCATAAGGTTCCATGCATTTTTGTTCTCCGGTGTTTTGGCCATAACTTTTGAAGGAAAGGAATGGTTTCAATTCTGTTTTTTGCATTGCAGTCCGCTGGGAATTCCACATCAAACGGTGCATGGCATGACGCAGTGGCTCCTGAAGCCGTGACATTAGCGCGTCCTCCCCCCCGGGCGCGTCACCCCCCACCGGTGCGGCACCCAGTGCAGCCCGCACCCCCCTAGCGACACCAGTGGTTGTAAACTGGCAAAGCAGTGAGAGGCTCGTGATAAACCACTTGCCTGCAATTCTGTATGGTCATGTTTATTAATTTCTTTGGCTGACAAAAAATTGATTCTGTAGTTTCACATTATTAAATACATTATTTGTATTTGGGGCCTGGAGCTAAAAAAATTACAGCATCTGATAACTCTTTGCCTTGTTTTAAAACAGGGCTCTCCAAACCCTGGCCCAGGGGCCAGATGCGGCCCGCGACAAGCTTCTATCTAACCCACAGCCAGTCTCTTGTCCCCCGAAAGCCTCTGGCCCACTCAACTGTACATGACCAGAGCTGTGCTCTGGTTGTGTCTGGAGGGTGTTCTGAGGGCCAGAGAGGTTGAATGAATGAGCCCATTCATTCATTTATTCACTCATCTAAGTTCCATCTCTATTTATTTAAATTTAATATTTAAATTTTTTTTCCGGCCTTTAACACCATGCTAGATATTTGGTGCAGCCCTCTGGCCAAAAAGTTTGGAGACCCCTGTTTTAAAACATGCTGCTGTTAGATGGAATTAAAGGGCTACTCTGAAATCAGAGATTAATTTTCAGTTACTGGATAACCATTGAACAATGGAGACAGGCTGCAAGCGAGCAGATGAAACAGAGAACATCTCAGAATCTGAAGGGGATTCCTAGAACAGCTTAATGATGGTGCAGTGGAGACTTTTGTATTATGTATTCACTTTCATGGTTTTGGATTTCAGAGTAGAGAACTTCAGAGTTTTTGAAAATATTTCAGGGAATGAAAGTTTGAACAGCAGTGGCTTTTAAAACCACTATCAGCACCCACAGCAAGAACAAAGGCACTTCTGTTCTTGCGGCAAACCGCTTAACAGCAAGTTTCATAGTAGCAAGGAATCTTCAGGAATCTGTGCCTGTGACAGGAAATATCTCTCAGGAGATGTGGTCAAAAAGTGTCAGAAAAAAAATCTTTTGTACTGGAGTGACAGCACAGGTGGTGATAAAGCACATTGCAGCAAGTGGTTGGTTTACCTGGCAAAACAGAGACCAACAAAATCCTTTTTGTGCCTGTACAGATATGAAAAGAAAAAATAGAAAATCTGAGATGTGTGCCAAACTGCTGCTGCTGCT